>NW_006800055.1:575300-717213 GCF_000485575.1 Poecilia formosa | reverse complement strand
TTTTTTTTTTTTTTTTTTTTTTACTTCTTCCATTTGCTTCTAAAGTAATGCGAAGCATTTAAGAAAACACCCTGCTGTTTTTTGGCAATAAATTGTTTTTTGGTGTCTTGAAAACAAGCAGTTTCAAAAACTTACCACATTCAACGAGCATTCCGCCGTTACCTAGCAACCCCAGCTAAGGCCAGCCCCGTTACCTAGCAACCCAAACTGAGGCCTGCACTTTTGGTGATATGGTTTTAGCGTTGGCTGCTGGAAAAGACAGATGTTTTGTTGTTGACTTACCACAGGCAATGACAGGAACAGATTTTTCAAAGAATATGGATCGTTTGACACATTGCAGTGTGAAAGCAAACCACACCAGCTGAAAAAGAAACAAATGTTGCAATTTTGGTCACCAAATGAACAACATCTCCTGGACTATCAGGAGTGAAAACAGCTTAAAATTAGACTTTCCAACTTATTGGTTGTTCTGCTTCTCAAAGATGTACAGTTGTATAATTGTACATCTGTTTGCAGCCATTTTCATGTGCGAGTGTAAACGTTGAGTTGAGGGGTGTGGCCAGCAGCTAATTGGATTTAAAGTGACAAGAGGCCCTAAAACAGATTGTTCTGAAAGGAGCTCAAAATACTGACCAGACTAAAATCTAATTATGAGTTTGTGGAGAAAAATGTCATGAACATGTTTTGTTTATCCCATAAACATATCTCAAGGAAGCAGAATAGGCCACCTTTAAATAGTATTTTAAGAATTGGCCAAACATTGACAGATTGACGCATGAAATGCAGATCAATAATAATCCTCATCTGAGATTATGCCACCTCATTTTTTAGAGGTCTAATAGAAAAGCGTTGTTTTGTTTTGCTTTCAGCCTGTAAACACCGACAGCAGCATCAGTCAGACCGAATCAGAGCGATGGGAACAGTATAGCTGAGTTAAAGCTGCCTGGATTAGGAGCAGCCTGGCATGGAGCTTCACTCCAGCTGAATATACAGATTAGTTCTGACTCAGACTTGTGTAACTACAGCTAAAAGACTCCTTCCACCCAACAGGTGTACGACCAGATGCCTGAGCCCAGATACGTCATTTCCATGGGAAGGTGAGTTATTCCTTCACGTTGTTGAATCAGAAGAGTCGCAGTCGAGATATTTTGACGACATGGGCTTTGAATTTTATCACAATGTTTTGTGGTACAATAGTGACAATGACATAAATTATGATTAAAAAATTTTATTTATTACTTCTTTTTTAGGTAGATGTATGGCTAAATCCTTCTCTTGAAAAACATTCCCCTTCTTCACTATGTCTCTTACTTAAACGAGTGTGATTTATATCTCTAACCTGCACACAGTAACTACATTTAATCATAGTTTTTAATTTACTGACAGTGGTGAAAATAGTAAAAAATAACATTCCCTATAATGCTGTCAGTTTGCTTTGGTTTTCAACATCATTAATTTCAATGTAGAGATTTTTAAAGTGTAATTTGTTAAAAAATAAACAGATTTCATATGGTCTTACATACTTTAACTGACAACTCTGAATTGTATTCAGGCCCAGATTGTGTAAATTATTTTAAAATCTTATTTATTCATTTCAGGACATCATGACTCAAAGTAGTATGAGAAAATCACAGCTTAAAAAGTTATTAGGACCCAAAATGCTCAATTTATTACCTATTAAAGTAATAGGCAAGAAGTTGTTTTCTTTAAAAAATATTAAAGATGCTGCATTCAGAAACCTCCATCCAGTCTGCAAACTAAATGTGAAATATAGTTACTATAGTTACAAGTATTTATCACATGGTGGCAGTATTGGCCTTCTTATCAGGATTAAAGCTGAAGTTAAACTTCAAACCCATCTGCCTGAGTCACTCTTTGCATATCATTAGTCTCTAGACAGACTAAAAATATTTAATGTTTTTCTGATTTCGTTCCTGTAGTTGTGCTAACGGAGGAGGTTACTACCACTACTCCTACGCTGTGGTCCGAGGCTGTGACCGGATCGTACCGGTGGACATTTATGTTCCAGGTAAGCTTGAAATTTATGTTCAGTGACATTAAAAAGTGGTTTTTGCATAGTTTAAATCAAATTACATAAACCAGAATTTATGTAATTCTGGTTTATGTGAGTCATATTAAACAAAAAAGATACATATATTGCCCTGTGCAGTGTTTCACTTTTTTAGCTGGAATAAATTATTTATTGATATGCATCATTTAATTCTTAAAAACTAAATTCTTGAATCTTCTCGTTAACTAGGTCTGCAGCTAAAAGTTATTAGTAATCTATTATTCTATCGATTATTCTGATCAATAATCAAGCAATTTGGAGGGAAAATTAACAAACTGCATTTTTTTTTTCATTCAGAATACAAATGAAAATAAGAAACTAAACATTTTACTGCCTGAAATGCAATAATATAGTGTTCCTTCAGTGTACGTTTGATCATTTTTGGCATCTCCAGCTAAAAAAATACTAAATAAATACTTAATAAATAAATACTAAATAAATACTTATATTCAGAAAGCTGTATCTAAGTACAGCAGTTTTTGGTTATAAGTTCATGTTTTTTGGAGTTTGTAAAATGAGCCGTTTCTTATGAATGGACCTACCAACCCCAGCAAAACCCAGGCCGTTACTTAGCAACCCCATCAGAGCTCCACCCATCACCTAGCAACCCAAGCTAAGCTCCAGAACTGTTTGATCAGCTGGTTTTACCATTGTATTCGCTGTACAATGGCTGCTGGAAAAGACAAGTGTTTTGTTGTTGACATCCCACCCAGAAACTACTAGCTGCATTCTTCTTGGTTGTGCAGGAGGCTCTACTTCTGCTTTTCAAAAATGTACAGTTTATAATAGTCCATATGTTTGCATTCATTTTTATGTGCGAGTGTAAATGTTGAGTTGGAGGTGTGGCCACCAGACAAAACTCTCATTATCTAAGAATGATTTTGTGCAAAAAATCCAATGAATATGTTTTGTATTGCTCATAACCTGTTCTAGGAAGCATAATAGGTCACCTTCAATGGCTTCTTTTCGTTCCCAGGTTGTCCTCCCACAGCAGAAGCTCTCCTGTATGGCTGTTTACAGCTGCAAAAGAAAATCAAACGAGAGAAGAAGATAAGTATCTGGTTCAGGAAGTGAGCGTGTAGTATATCTGTGTAAATCTGTGTGTAAATGTATTTCTGGTTTCATTTGGGGCATTGCTCCTCTTCCACATAGAGCAGCAGAAACTTCAGTAAATGAAACATTGTAATTTATGCAAAGCTGCTTTTCATGAGACTCACCAGCTTCTGCTCTGTTTAGGTTTCTGGGTCTTTAAATTAATGTTACTGTTTTAAAACACAGTTTAAAGGCAAATCAGTTTAAGCAGCATTTATGACTCTACACACGGTTGTAAACAAAACAAGTGATGCACCACAATATAATAAATGTTGTTTCCAATAAATTTTGGTTCATAAAAATCAAGGATTTTGTCATTTTTGCAACTGCTAATTTTTGGTTGACACAAAATAATGAATTGTTATACTAAGTAATAAAAAATACAAATTGTTTGCAGATATCTTAATGCATTAATTAAATACATAAATAGATTGTTACATATATGGAAATTATTCAAAGTTGTGTTGAACTGCATAAATTTGATGGTTTTTGCTAGAATTTTGTCCCATTCCTCCTGACAGAAAACTGACCTAAAACAAGAATTTTAAGTCAGACTGAGAAAAATAAATGTATTTTTGTACTTTGACTCATCTGGGTTTGTTTTTTTTTTAGCTTTGTCTTAATTCATCATTAACACAATTGTTGAATTATCTGTGTGTCCACATCATTTTAATGCCTTAAAATGTTCATTTGAAGAAAGTAAGTTAGCCTTAAATATGTTAATCACATGTCTTAAGGTTGGTCTTGGTAGATCTGTTTATAATCTAATATATTGAATGTATTTTTCTCTCATGGGACTTTTATGTCAGGCAAAGGTTTGAGTCAAACAGATCTCTTCACTGCATTCTGTGACTTACTGCAAATATACCATGCTAGCTGGCTGGCATTTCTGAAGCTATCATGGGTCAGTGCAAATTTACCCAGTTAAATTCCATCCATAATGGTCTTTAAAGTCCTTAGAAATTCTTACGTGATTTGAGTCTGTAAAACATGCAGAAACCCTGATTATAATTTTTTAGAGTCTTGCACTTTTTAACTTCCATAAAAGAAAAGTTAACGATGAAAATCATTTTCTAGAATCTTCAGCCACAGCTGCTTCACTGCATGCTTAATCATTGTAAAGGTAAAACATTTATTTATGCAACACGCATTTGAACCTACAAATATTCACTTACATTTGTTGTGAGAGTTTATGAGTCATGCATTCACTTTGTGTTATTGCTCCTGGGTGCTCTTGTTCTTTAGCTGCGAACATATCAGACATTGTACTCTTTATGGTTTTAACAAAACTCCATTTGGTTACTGAATACTGTTTTAACGCATTATCACTGAATCAGCCACGAGTTTACATTGAAGCACTTTCAAACAGACGAACATTTGTTATATCCAACAGGCAAGGTTGCTCATATGCAGACATTTTCTTTATTTTTGAAATCATCTGCCCGATGTTAGATAAAAAGCATGGTTGATAAAACCTGGTAAAAACCAGCTCCACTTCCTACGCCATTTGCTTCGCACTAAGCTCTCAGCTGTTGAGAAGCGATTGCTTGGACTCCGCTGAAGTTTTTAATTTTACCCAATCGCTAACGTTTGCCCGTGACGTATGTAATGCGTCAGTTCGACGCTAAGAAGCTTATCGGAAATTGCCTGCGCTGTAAGCAACCGTTTCTCCACTGCTAACATAATAGTGCCAATCCGAATAAGACTGCTCTTAATGTTAATTCAATATTTGGACTCGAACTGAACGGCTTCGTTCACCTTCTGACTAAAAACTATAGGTAGACTACAATTTTAAAACAGCGCAGAACATTTACGTCATCGTTAACAACTTCGCTGATTGGCCCAATAAAAAAAAAAATGTACCGGTGGGAATCGAAGCGAAGGAGAGAAAGCCCAAACTGTGAACAGTAAGCTAATGACCAGGCTAACACTGTACTCTTTCAATAATACTTCATTTTTACTGTGAAAATAGAAGAATAAGATGTGGAATTTTAGTTCGAGATTGTTCTCTCTGGTCAAACGCAGACATATTCTCTACAGTTCCCTCCCCTGCCCTGTTATATAGCACTGTAAATGAACACGTACGGCTGGTCGGTGAAGTCCTGATTCAGATCTGTGAGCCGCCAGCAGCTGTGGTTTCCCACCAGAGAGCAGTCTGTTGTTGCATCATCCATCCGTCTAATGATTAATGGCTCCTCGCCAGGTGGTTACTTGTTCCTACGTGTTCACTCTTTAATCTCACCTTACACTTATCTCCAACCATAAATTAGGACATCCGTCCTATACTCAGCTGTTACAGACAGTTTAAGAGATTATATTTTAATACAAAACTATTCACACGCGTCCATTTCTTTTTCATTCTGCAGCCAAACTTCAATGTGTTTTGTTAGGATTTTATGTGGCAGGCGACTAGCATTTTTTAAATCCCATTTCTCCATTAATCGATTAAAATAATAGACTACTAAAACAATCCTTAGCTGCAGCTCTAAACCTATTTAAAAACAAGAATCGTTTTCAGCTAAAGTTGGTAAGAGCCATTGCGAGGTCGGAAGAATCACTTCACGGTAAACCTACATTTTCTGCAGTCTTGATGGGCATTTAGTTTTTATTTTAGCTCTTTACATCACCACTCATATTAACGTAGATATTTATGCATCGTATTTCCTAATTTATCTCGCTGTTATCTTCAGAAATATTCACAGACATAGGTGTGCAGATTTACAGATAGTACCTCATTTATATATTTAAGATTTTTATTTCAGAAACTTCCTATTCAAACTCTGTTTGCTTTTAAAACCACATGTGAACTCTCCATCCCGGGAAGGTTTTTACTGAGCCAGCATTGTTTTCAGGTTTATAAATAACAAACACAACAAAACATAAATAACACGAGTACTGCAGACGGGGAACATCTTGCACTATAACTGCAAGAAAGCATGTTTTTGTCCTGTTCCATCAGTAATCATTTCACAACGTAGACTTGGAGTGGGTGCATCCATGACAGGAGGCGTGTTGGGTGATGTAAGACCTGGAAACAGGTGAGTTTGATGTTGGAGTAGAAGGGAAATTAAAACCAGTACAAGAATTTTGTGACAGGAAGAAAATCTAATAATATCAGCTACGATAAATATAGGGCTGAAATGATTAATCGTGATTAATCGATTATTGAAGTGAACGTCAGCTAATTTAGTAATCGATTAATCATTAAGTAGAATCATTAATTAAACCAAAACTATATAAAAAATATATTTTGCATTTAAGAAAATAAATATTTGTAATATTTTCTATATAGACCTCCTGAAGTGATATAAATAACTTCACCTTGTTCAAATTCTATTAAAGAAATTAAGCACCTTTCCTAATTGTTAATCATTTACTCAAAAAAAAAAACAAAAAAAAAAAAACAGATCAGCCAGCCCTACACTGTATTGATAGAAATGGCTGAGCTAGATGTAGTTTTTCATATGCATCCTTTGCTACAAATGATCAAACTCTAAAATAATGCTGTTTTTGAACTTAAGGCAATAAAATGCTTATTTTCTTATTTAAAATAGAAATTGAATAATTTGCATCTTTTACTTTATTTCTAATATTGTCTAAAAAGGCTTAAGTATAAAATCTACAAAATATGGCATTTTTAAAATCCAGATGATTAATTGATAACTAAAATAATCGATAATTGCAGCCCTGCTCTATAAGTTCAGCACATCCACCCTTTATTCCCCCTTATGCATTTCTGATTTAATAAAAGTGGTCAAATGAAAAATGTATTCTTTTTTTGTCTGACAGATCAATTGATTATCTAAAATAACCAATAGAATAATCGATTACTAAAGTAATCATTAGTTGTAGACCTAAATAAATACAAAAAACATTAAATGCAGTTATGATGGAGTTTGTTTTATTAAAACGTTGTACAGTGAAATACGTGATTGGCAGGAGACAAAAGGCACATCTGAATATAAAAAGGCTGCAGCAGCAGCGGCGGCGTCTTCGTCCTTTATTCTTTCACAATAGTGGGAGTGATCATCTTCTTGAAGGAGTAGTATTTGCATTCAGTGGGTGGTTCAATGTCCATGGTGGTGGTGCTAATCTTCTCCTTCTTGAAGCCGGCCTCGAGCAAATGGGGCACCTGGGTTTCCTGAAAATCATTAACAGAGACAGAGAGAGGCGGTCGGCGTGCGGTCCAATTCGGTTTATCAGCAGCAACCTTCACATGAAAGCAGCAGGTAACTCAGGTGAACGCAGTGATGTTTTCACCATCTGCGTGTGTCTCTTGTGATAATGGTTGTTGCATTGGAAGCATCAGCATATCCAAAGGAATGCAGATGCAAATTAGCTTCTGCTATAATCTGGTACAGAAATTCAAATGGTGACATTTACACCATTTGTCCCTTTTAAAACAAAGATTATCATTATCATTAATAATAATTATGATCTGCATGTTTTACAAGCAGAGATCTGCATCTACAGCTTTCCAAAGCTACATCCCTACAACGTTTTGAGGTGCATCTCTGCTGCAACGCAGCCGAGTGAAATTATCGGATCACCTCTTCAGTGTCAAGTTTAAGACGGAAACAATTAATGGGATTAATCAGGATGCAGCTCTAATCATCTAAAAGCTGCAGAACCGTAGCTCTGCAGTTGGAGGGTCCTGCTAAAGTACGTAGTGAATTTATACGGCCAAATCGTCTTATAAAAACTGTCTTTATGTTTCGGTTGCGTAGCTGGATCATGGGAAGTAGTTCAGGGGAATTGTTGTAGAGAAGCAGACAATAATCAGATAATCGGAGGATTTGATTTTGATGAGATCATCAAGGCAACAAACCTGGAACATTTTCTCAATGTTGTCGTATTTTCCCTTGAGCAGTTCGCCCCAGGAGGTCAGGTTGCAGTAGGTGAGGACGCCTCCAGGTTTGAGCATCCTGTGAGCGTGACCCTGCAGGTAAAGAAACCACAGCGTTAATTTTCCCTTCATAAAAAATAATAATAAGATGGTCTGGGGTCTCGTTGGGCTCCGACTACAGAAACAATTCATCCTCCACCTCAATAACAACATGGTAAACACAGGAGCTGTTAGAAAATGTATTTGACTAAACTGAAATCAAATAAAACTCTGAAAAGACCTTAAGGGGACACATTATGCAAAAGTCACATTTTGCATGTTTTTATACGTTCATTTGGGTCTCGACTGCTTCTATAAACAGTCCAAACTTGTTGTTTTTTGACAATAAGTTTATATTTTTTGGTGTCTGAAAAACAAGCCATTTCAAAAATATTCCAATTGTTGAGTCACAATCAACGAGGGCTGCGCTGTTACCTAGCAACCCCAGCACATCACCTATGGCTGCTGGAAAAGACATGTTTAGCTGTTGATTTCCTACCCAGAAACCACTTGCTGCATTCTTGATGGTTGTGCAGGAGGCTCTACTAATGCTTTTCAAAGGAGCTCAATATAGGCTGAACTGTGCAGACTGATATCTCATAAACTAAGAATGATTTTGTGCAAAAAATGAACTAAAAATGTAAAACAAACCTCTGCTGCTGTATTTAAAAATAAAATAATTATAGGAGTTCTTGTTATTTTTGCCATTAGCTTTAAATAGAACCAACAAAGTGGCTGAATAGTTTCAGCTGCAGATTCAGCTTAGAAAATTAGCTTCTTTCAGTCACTTACCTTAATGAAATCAAACTGGTGAGTGTGCCACGTTTCCTCTGAGAGAGGATATGTGTCATAGAGAATACCTGAAAGAGAAGGCAGAGGTGGCAGCATGCATCATGCATTCGAATTTATTTATTTATTCTTTTTATTATTTCTTCTCTACAGTCAGTCATGCTTTCCTTTTAGCTCATGATGTCACAGGTCACAGATAAAAACATTCAGTTAGCCCAGCACTGCTCCAGCGTTCCTGTTCCCAGTAATTTATACATTTATGACGAAATGCGTCAGGAAATGTCTCACCATCAAAGTGATTGTCTGGCAGGGTTGGAACAACGTTTTCCCAGAGACCCTTCAGAGGGACGACCTGCAGGAGGAAAAAAGAGGCTCACTAGCACCTTATTTTACCAACTTTCCATTCTCAGTTATCACTGCACTGACTGAGTCTAATGACCTTGTGAGGCTGAGACTTGGCCCAGTTCTCCAGACGGGCAAATACTCCATCGTTGCACTCGATTATCCAGTGCTCCTCGATGGGGAAGGACTCCACCTTCGTGGCAGCGATGGCCATGCCAAACCCGATCTCCAGAACCCGACCGCCTGTCAGACAAACAGAACCAAACTTTTCATCTGTTCCCTGCTAGTACGACATTTACAAAACCCATCAAATGTTCAGGGTGAACTAAAATTGTCAGTATTCTACTTTATGTGTGATTTATTACACTGTAGGGCATTGAGAGTAAGTGATTGCACAGAAATGTTGAGGAGTAACTTATAAAACTTAATGCTTAAGTCTTTTATTTAATGATTGAAAAATCTTTTAATTGCTTTCAGATCATCAGAAATATTTAGATTTGCTTATATTTTTGCACCCTCCAGGAAATTTGTTCTAAGATGCCGAATTTGCTTCCAAATAAAAAAAAACCTTTACAATGTAGATATTTTACATGCATTTGCACATCAATCTAAGAAATAAACTGAATATATCATTCTCACTGTGCAAATTAAACTTGAATTTTAAACTTTTTTGCATTCTTTGAAACATCTGGATCAGTCTGGCTTTCAAAGATGAACGTATGTGAGCAGAAATGCTCTCTGCCCTCTGCAGACTTCTTGGCCTTTTCCCAGTAGTGAAGTAACAGCTGCTGCAGTACTCACCAACACAGCGCACCATGCTTCTCACAATAACATGTGTTTCACCATTACAGAATCAAAGAAACTGTAAACTGTAAACTTCTTTTGGTTAATAGAAAAGACGTTTACAGATTTATATACTCACATACATAAACTATTATCTTTGTATATATTCTAAAAAAAATTGCAAATATTTAAATCTATTTTTGTAGTTTGTAGTCCTCAATATTACGCATTAGAGCTCTAACAAAATATTAACACATTTATATTTTCAGCTGAGCTAACACTTTTCTGTCAGACATTTTAACGCCTTTTAAGTGTACACAAGAACAAAAAACACATTCCTTAGAATATTCTGTGTTGCTGTCTCTTTAAATGACAAGTTCATGCAGTGTGAGTTCAACATCGGACAAGCCGCGCGGCAGGGCGCGATGCCCGATAATACACACTCCTTCCCGGCCGCTGTTACCTTTAGAAGCTGCAACGGTCGCCAGCGAGTGCATGTACGGGGTTTCCCAGCGTTCCATGACCGGCTTGCCCATGATCTCTAGGTGTGTGTCGGCCTCATTGTAGCCGGCGTTAGCGTCGTGCCAGGAGGGCTTGCAGTCCTCTCCCTTGGTGAATATGGGCTGAGGAGCGGAGGTCATTTTGGTTTGCTGTCGTTGCGGTTGGCGGGCTCTACTGGAGGGTTTCTCTGACACAGAAGAGGGTGAAAGTGGAGGAGGCGGTGGTTTATATCGAGCTCACAACTGCTGACACCGCAATCGTGTGACTGGGGGTCAAAAAGCGCAAATACACATTCCAAGATTTAAGAGCCCAAGATCCTCTGAAGATAAGAGAACTCACTCAGTGGGAAATAACGGATTATCATTATTGTTATATGTACCAGTTTGATGGCTTTTCTGAGCCAAATTTTCCAACTTTTAAAGTACTTGCAGGCTACTGTTTTGTTGTTGTTGTTGTTGTTGTTTTTTCTATTTTCAATAACAACACAAAATAATTAATTTTGATGTTTGTACTTGTTGTTCAGCAATATTTAATGAATCAAACGACTGAGTCAGATTTCTATAAAAAAGGGGATCTTTAGATAATTGTTCATCCTAAACATAAAGGTATCACAGGTTTACTTTTTTCTTGAAGAAAAGCACACAGTGTTCTGATTGTTGAATTTTTCTAGCATAGATTATGAAGTCATTTAAAAAAAATGTTGCTAACCTCCCATTTTAAGACAAAAAAAAAACTCCTGTAAAAAATTACAGATTGTGTCCATTTGCATCATTTTTTAAATGCCTCCTGTAAAACATTTGTATCATTCTTGAAATGACATTGTGGTTGGGGCCACAAATATAAATAGAAAAACAGAGTGTCTTCAGTCTGTCTTGTTGTAACCTTTCCTTCCTACAGTTATAACCATCTACAATAACTCTTTTATTAAGAGTTACAACAATATTTAATTTCTCTTTGTTGTCTATAAAGTATTTTTTCACCATTTGGACACCACTGGCCAAACCCTACTTGGATTGATCTTCTCAAGGAAGATGTGAAAAATGTAAAAACTGCATAAATATTCATATATTGAGGCACTTCACCATTAACAATAGCCAAACAGTCGCTACAAATGGAAATGTATTAATTTAGGTCAGGTGAAATGGAACAGAGACACATCTAAAACGTGGGTCCTGATGACCAAGGTTAAGTTACTGGTCTATCACTTAAAACACCAATAACATACCGGTTTGTGGTTTTCACATAAGAAAACGTTCAATGGTTTGAACATGAAATAAATCAAATGACTCTTCTTTTGGCAGCTTTTTCCAGAAGCAGCTTATCCAGCTGCTTCTGGAAAACATATTAAAAGTTGCTGCTTTCAGCTTCTACTGTTAAGAGTATCAATCTGACTTAATCTTTGGAATTTGAACTTTTGGTCTCACAAAGTACTTATATCAATACCTTTGAATCAGCTGCTGTTCTGGTAGACGTGTCTGAGCTGTTCCGTTGAAAAGAGTTAAATCTGCATGGAGGACAATTAAATCTACCCTGAAAAATAAAAAAACACATTAAAACTTCAGAGACAGGAAACAAGAATGTCCTGGGTTTGAATCACCTTTTTGAGTGACGTTTGCAATAGTTCTCTCTGGGTACGGCTTCCATCCACAGCCAAAAATATCCAAAACCAGCCTAACTGCTGGTGCTAATTTCCTCTAAAGAGTGTGTGCATGGATGTGTTTTTCTACATTGCGTACTTATGGATGTGTGAAATATTCAGGGTCACTTTAGCTTTTGATTATTACAATTAATTCATCAGTTGAATTTAAACAATCGGTGCATTCTGCAGATTTTTAATCTAAACCTACAGAATTAGATCTGCCCACAGTTATTACCATTTTTTTCTTTTTCTTTTTTCATCAACTTATTTTCTACTGTGTTATCATTTTTGTACAACGCTGGTGCAGTTTCAAACCTGTTTTTAAAGGTGCGATATAAATAAAGTTGACATGACATATTAGAAATGCTTTAAAAAACAAATAAATTCAATTCTTATTTCAAATAAGAAAATAAACATTTTATTATTTGAAATACAATTTCAAAGTATTCCTTCTAGTGTTCATAAAAGTTGCTTCTGCAGCTAAAAAGATACTTTTAACATCAACATGTGAAAAGCTCAGCTGATTTCTGCTTGACTTGGCATCAGTACAGTGTAGAGCTGATCTGTTGAGTATTTTTTGGATTAACTGATTAATAATTTGTGCTTCATTGGAAAATTATTTTAACATAATTTGAACCAGATGATGCTATAACTATGCCACATGTAGGGGTATACTTTTGGCTTGATTACTGCTCTGATTGTGTTGTTATTTCAGAAAATTACATTTTCTTCAGTCTGTATACTCCACCAAGCAAAAATTTAATATTTAATTGCAGAAAATGAGAAAGCGTCAAAATAACAAAAAGATACAGTTCTTTCAGACCTCAAATAATGCAAAGAAGCTAATATTAATTTAGAAACAACAATACTAATGTTTTAACTCAGGTGGAGCTCAGACATGAGTATTTGGTGGAATAACAGGAGGTTTTCAATGGGGCACAGTTCACTGGGCTCTTAGTTTTAAACAGAGCTGCATATAATAGAAAAAATATGTATATTATCCTTCCACCTTTATTAATATCCACTACTCTCCTTTGTTCTGTCATATAAATTTCCACTGAAATACATTGAAGTTTGTGGTTGTAGCGGGACAAAAGAAAGCTCAAGAGGTGTGAATATTGTACCTAACCAGAAGAGTAGTGGTTTATTGTTTCCTGTGTCAGAATGCATTAGTTAATGCATGCAAGTGAGATTCAGTGCAGCAAAGTGTCATTGAAGGGAGTGGATATCAAGAGGCCCGTAAGAGGTTTGGTGGATGATGAGACCCTGCAGAGCAACAAGGACCTTCGCTCAGCTTCATCTAATGGAGTAGAAAAGGAATTGGAGGGAAAGATGATCAGCGGATCTGTTCCCAAGCGTTGGTCTGTCTGCTGTGATTCACCACATAATGTTGTGATTCACATCATCTGCAGTGAAAAAGATAAGTGGCTCTAAATATAGTTCTGAGAAGAGTGGGCTTGATTTTCAGATTTTCATCCATCCGTCGTTTACACACACTTATCCTGGTGGGGTCATGTGGAGGGCTGCAGCCTGTCAGCAAGAGGACAGAGACTGAAACGATTAATCAGATTAACCAGATTAACCAGATTAACCAGTTATTGAAATAATCGCCAACTAATTTAGTAATCAATTAATTCTTACCTGGAGTAAACAGACTCCAAAAAGGTCCGATTCCTGAAACAACAACACAGTCAAGGCAGTAATTAAGTCAAAACTGTAAAATATAAATATATTTATATTTCCAGAACTTTTCAAGTGGCATAGTTTTGAGTGTTTATTTCATTATTTGTTTATTTGCATTTTAATATATTTTTATCAAGTTTTCTTTTTTTTTTATGTTTATCATATATTCTTCTCTGACATTTTACTTGTTCAAAATAAATATTTTATTTCATTATCAGCTGGTCTGGTGGCAACAGGAAGAGGGAGCTGTTTTTCTAACCCGGCAAAGCTGCAGTTTTCTGCACACAGCAGCTGGTTGAATCTGACTTTAATAACACAATATTATAATAGAAATGTGGCAATATTACATACTTAATCGGGAAACATTGAATTTGTGTCAGATGTTACGATCAGAAGAGGTTGTAACAACATGATTCATTCTGCCAGCAGCCTTAAATATCATTACTTACACACAGGGCCGGCCCAAGACTTTTTGGGGCCCAGAGCAGATTTTCAATTGGTGACCCCAACATCATTTCTAAGATACTCTATGTGTGTAATGCAACAACTAGTATCATTAGTGTCATTTGTAATTATTTTACATCACACAAATGTTATTATGGCTGTTGATTTTAGCATTACAGGATTGCAAACTAAAATAAAAAAATATTTGGATTTTCAAATGCAGAATCATATTTAAGTGTGACATATTATTTTAACTGATAAACATTAAATTTACTGTAAACAAGTTAGTAAATCTGATATCTTACCCTTCCTAAAGGTGGCAGCAGCCATCAGCAGTACTATTTGGGTAAAAACTCTGAAAATAATAGAAGTAATTTTTCATGTGTAGTTTGTGTTTTTTTTTTTACATAAAGCTCTTTAAAAATTAAGACTGAACCCCATTGGAGACCTCATGATTATTCCACCAAATATTGATCCCTGAACTCTTCCTGAGTTAAAACATTAGTATTGTTTCTAAATTAATATGAACTTATTTTCTTTGCATTATTTGAGGTTTGAAAGCTCCGCATGTTTTTCCTTATTTTGATCATTTCTCATTTTCTGCAAATAAATACAAATTTTTGCTCTGAATATCAGAGACATGCTGTTAGTAGTTCATAGAATAAAATAACAAAGTTCATTTTACTCAAACATAAACCATCAAAAAGTAAAAATTAAGTGGTCTTAATTTTTTCCAGATCTGTATATATTTCATGATGGACTAAGCAGACAAAATGTATCCTATTAATCCTATTCATGCTCAATATTTGTGATCATTTCAAAGTAAAATACATTTGACACGTTTGAATATTTACTAATTATACCCCTTATTTATGTGCTTTATGTCCGCCTCCCCTGCTGCTCCTGTTTCTGTCTTTGTTAGTGAAACAGAAGTGAGTCCATTTCCTCTGAGAAACATGATCAAGCTGTTTCCCTCACACATGAGGTGTTTTGAAAGAAATTGGCTCCAGTCCCAGCGGAGAGGCTGCTATAAATCATGACATGCTGATGTTTGTCCTCAATTTGTCCTTTATGAATGATATGAAGCAGATAAAGAGAAACAAGAGCATCTTCCAGGGACACGCTTTGCTGAGTGAGAAGGTGGTTCTTGTTCTGACTTTTATAATTCCCACCGGCTGACTGGGAAAGCTTTGGGAATAACAGCAGCACAGAGACACTCCTGTACTTCTATTTCTGTTGTTAATTAGATCCAAGATACATAATTGGTTGAAAGGACACAGTTATAAAGGGAAAAGGGGAACAAATGTGTAATAAAGATGATGATCCATGCAACATTGTATAATATTTTCAGACAATATTTTATCTTCCAAATATCTTTGTGTGTGCGTTTGATTCATGAAAAAAAAGTGGAGAAACGTTTCTTAAATCTGAAGCTATTGATAAGCTGATTGGAGGTGTGGGTTGTTGAGTTCATTTAAAATATATAGAAAGTTGAAAAAATGTAAGATTTATGTTTTTTTATTATTATGTGATATGTTTTAAACCACATGTGTCAAACTCGAGACCTGTGGGCCAAATCTGGCCCGCCATAGTTTCTTATGTGGCCCTTAGATTCTAGACTACTAAATGTGCTTAAATACTATGTTATCAATCAAATCAATGCAGTTTTTGTCTGTTTACCGACAAATTATATAAATTGACTTTTTATTACTTGGATCATGGACTACGATCTGACATCAATTAGACTCCCAATTATGTATTAGCACAAAAAAGAGGGTGGATTTTACATGAATTTGCACAATAATACTCAAGAAACCGGAGGGTCTGACTGATATAAATAAGAGCCCCAGTTAAATGACATTTAACTGAAGTCCTAAAAGGGGTGCGGGATTTAATGTTTTTATCTTTTTTAATCTTTTTCAAAATGTCTTTCTCTTTGTCATTGTTTATTCAATGTCACATGCTGTTCTTATTTTAATTATGTAAAGCACTTTGAAATGCCTTGCTGCTGAAATGTGCTATACAAATAAAATTTCATTGATTGATTGATTGATACATTAAGCGATTATATTTTTGTGATTTCAATTTGCGCAACTTTATTGTTAACAGAAACACAGCTAGTGTCTTCTGTCAGGCTTCTTGAGATGTTGCTGTAATACAGACTGCTACAGGAGATCCTTCAGCATCTACAACTCTTTGAAGAAAAAATGTTACAACATTCAATTCCCACTCGGATTAATACAGTATTTGAATATGAGTTAAACTTCACAGTTACTTGCAACTTCATGTCGCTTTATCCCATAAAATCCCAATAAAATCCAGTGGCGTTTGCGGTGCACTGTAAACTGAGAATGACGTAATTTCCAGATTACAGTTCTGTCTTTCTAAGCAAATGAACCATGGAGAGCTGGTGTTTGGGTGTAATGTTCCTTTAAAGGCTGTTGCCCCCTGCAGCGTCGTCATTGCGCAGAACAGTTTGAACCAAAAAGCGGAGTGACCTTCCTCCGCTTTCAGTCTGAGAGGGGCAGCACTGAAGCAAGAAGCCGCTCACAGCTCCCAAAGTCCACCGCTACAGCCTCAGAAATGAACAACAACTTAGTCGGAGATGAAGTCGGGTGAGATATGCCTAAAAGAGTTTCCCTGTGTTTCCACAAGAAAAATTTTCTGCTGTTTTGTAACTTGCAGCCTGCGCTCTGTGTTGTCAAGCTGTCATTTGACAGCTAGCTGCGGCTAGCTCGGTTAGCTTCAGTAAGCCGGAGGAAACGCGGCTAAAAAGTGAAACTAGTCCTCAAAGTGAGTGGGTTGTTTGTGTTATGGCTTGTGGCGAATTATACCTGGTTGACCTGCGGTAGTGACACACTAGTTGTCAAATTGGTTTTTACTGTTGTCACTTATTTCTAGTTAGCTCCAAGCAGCAGAGCTAGTTTTGCTAGCGCTCGTCAGCGAGGCGAAAGTCAGCTCTTGACTCCGCCGCGGCTAGGACATTTAGCGGGCACTGCTGGAGAATGGAGCATCCTCTCCTGCACCGGGCTCTCGGTTTTTACATCCATCACCTCACACCTCATGTCGATTATCTCCACCGGGTAGCTACCCGAACAGTTGAAACAGACGCTGAACTTCACGGTTATTTAATCGGCACCGGGAGTTTGGTTCGCTCCGCATGCAGCGAGCCGAGCAACCGCGCTTCCCCCGGCTCTGCTTCGCTGTGGTCGGGCTCTCATGGTTGAAGGCTGGTGGTTTCCAGTTAGCTCCCCCAACGTCACGGCTCTGTCCCGGGCTGACTTACGTGGCAGGACGTTTCATGTAAAAGACCTCTTTATTGTCAATGCCGCTGCTTGCAGTATTTAAAGCGCAAAGTGGCGAACAGCGAACATTAAGACGCGGTGATTTTAAGCGTTGCACCGTGTGTTTATATCCTGATGTTGCAGCAGCTTGTGTGTGTGTGTGTGTTTTTCTTTAAACTTTTAATGTTATATCCGCACATTTTAGCAGAAGCTCTGTTTTTCTCTCAGTTTATCTCTTTGCTATAACTAGTGATTATGTTTGGTCTCATCTTTTAGGAAACTTTTTGTAGGTGGACTGGACTGGAGTACGACACAAGGTAAGTCCTGCCGCCATAACATAAGTAGGCATGTCAGGAAAATAAAAATAAAGCTAAAGATGTAATTGCATATTTGTGGAATATTGCATTGACTGCAAGTGCCAATAAAGCCACAAGTTCTTCATTCATCCAATTTGTCAAATATAACTAGCAAGAAAGATTTGAATGCATTGTATGTAAAACCCTATGAAATGCTGCATTCAAGCGTTGCACTAATTGACTTGTATGCTGATTATAATTCCATATGTTCTGCTTCTCTATTCAAAACAAACATTTCCTTCTGAAAACAAATGATACCAGCATCATGTTAGGACTCCAGTTAATATCATGCAACTTTTATCACCATCTTTTAGCTCTGCAGAGGTCTGGAAAAGAGCCATTAATTTACATCAGGTGTTTAGAGTAGAATAAAATTACTTTTTATTGTCCCACACTGAGGAATGTTTGGGTGCAACAGAAGTAAAGTGACAAGCAATCAAAGTATGTAAAGTATCACAAATGCATATAAACAGAAAATATATAAAAACAGAATTAAGAATAATTTGCTGCACTGTAACAGTAAAAATACAACATAAAAATACTGTGCAGTTATTAAAAATAGTGTAATCTGAGGCAGAGGTGGGCAGAATACACAAAAATTGTACTCAAGTAAAAGTACTTGAACATATTTTTACTCAAGTAAAAGTAAAGAGTGGCCATCCAAGAAATTACTCAAGAGTGAAAAAGTATTTGGTAAAAAATCTACTCAAGTACTGAGTTACTGATTAAATTGTCAATCATTTAATATTTAAAAGTTGCATAATCAGACAGACCAAAATATAAAGTTAAGTGGAAATTTTATTTTAAGGATGAAAATGACAATAATTCAAATAAGTAACAAAAAATAACAAAATCAGGCAAAAGAAAATCTTTCTAAATCAGTTTCTTTCAATAAAAAAAACTTATACAACTTGAACAAAAACTGCAGGTCTTTGGTTGATTTTTGGTTAAAACATGTTTTGTTTTTTTCATTCAGTGAAGTAGAAAATCCAGAAATTTTACTCAAAGAAGAATAGAAATATTTCATAATAAAATTACTTAAGTAAAAGTACAGCACAGTAAAAATCCTCCTAAAAGTCTGTTGTTTTTTCCCCAAAAAAGTTACTCAAGTAAATGTTATTGAGTAATTGTAACTAGGTACTTTCAAACTGTGTGCCACTGAGTAGGATCAGTTTAAAAGAAATATACAAAATGTGTGTTTTTTCTTAAAAACAACAAACTGTTCACAATAAGTGACAATAACAGGAGGTTGTTGGGAGCGGTGATGGTAATAGAGTTTAACAGCAGATCGAAGGAAGGATCTACGGTAACGCTCCTTTGTGCACCCAGGATGCAGCAGTTTGTCGCTGCAGGAGCTCTGCAGTTGAGCAACACATTGTCCAGCAGTGATGTTACATTACTTATTCCTTCGGCCTCCCATCACCTGAACGGGGTCAAGAGGTCGTTCTGGGGCAGAACTGGTGCAGGATAGTAGATCTTCAGGACTGGACTGGTTGAAATTAAAAGGCAACAATGTTTAAAAAGCTGATAATCTGGGGTAGCTGATCTCATTCTAGGGAAATTAAAACCATAATAATAATTCAGAAATGTAAAAAAATTTGTATTTAACTGGCAGATATTTCCCTCAAACATTCATAGACGCTCTACTTTTTTAATGCTTTGAATAAAATCTGTTGATTGATTTGTATTAGTTTTATCGGCTAGAAAATATTTTAACCTTTTAAAATGACTCATTATATTCTGAATCAAAAAGTCATCCTGCTTTCTTTGATGTAAACGTTAGAGTTAAATGTAGACTCGTTGATCAAATGAATCAAATCAGTTGATATGGAGCTGATATTTAAGGCAAATCAAATGCATCTGTCATTAACATGAGTAGATGGCAAGTTATATTCTAAAAAGGTTTTATTTACATTATCAATGTCATTTACTGAAACTGCAATCCTCATCATAAAAGAGTGCTGCTGTAATAATAATAATAATAATAATAGTTATTATAAAACCACATAAATTTTACATAATTTTTGACTAAATGTGAAAAAAAAATCTGAAGAACTGATTAAGTACAAGAAACCATCTGATAACTGGGCCTTTAAATATATAGCATTTAAAAAAAATAGTTATTACAGGATGATAAATTCATTACTTCTATTTGATATCGGTTATGCAGAACCAGAGCAAATGGTAAAATAAGGCATGTTTATTACGCTTACTTAATTTTTTATTTATTAGTAGACATGCACAAATTTTTTTTTCTGCCGATTTCAGTTAAACTTCAAGGCACCGATTCCAACTTTTATTTTAAGTACATTTTAATTCATAAAAGAAAAATGTGCTGCTGGGTTTTATTCATACAGGAATTGGTTTTGAATCCCACTGACTTTGAATGAATAATCTCAATTTATGCATAAAGCAATAAATAACATTATAAAAAAGAAAAGTCAAAGTACATGCAGGTGGTTGATGGATTTATTTACTGAAATTATTGGAGAATTTTATTTTTGAGGCATTAATTGCACAGGTTTGCAACTGAAAGTCATTTTTGTCTTCAGTTCTGCTGTATCTTTTAATCTTTTCAGGGGACAAAAATTTAATTAATAATCTGTAATCAAAATTTATCATTTTTAAACCACTGCCATTTTTGTCTATTTTGACATTTTAAAACAAACAAAAAAAAATATACATTTCATTATTATTTCATCCGCTGATCAAATGCAAAATGTGTCAATCGATTAGTGTCTCTCTATTAATTATTTGCATTGTTTTGTAAACAAAGGAAATAACACTGGAGGCTAAAGGCCTGCAGGAAATGCTGATTTGTTTCTGCTTTGCTCTTTCTCTTTCAAGTCATTCAAGGTATTTTCCAGATATGATCTAAAGGGAAGCGCTCTTGTACATTGAGACAGTTTAATTTTATTTAAATACACATCTTTATGATGCTTTCACATGATATTTGGCAGGAAGACCTGTAAATCAAAAGCAGTTGGTTTATATTTACGTCCTGCTTGCATTCAGACCCAACAGGAGTCGACTTCCAGGTTTGCTTGAAGCCCTTCTGCAGCTCATGGCTAATTTGCTGTTGTTTAACTTTGCACAAGAGCTTGTCTGTATTTACCGCCGTCTTAACTTTAAGATCTGCACCACAGTTCTGCGTAACTCTGTGGTTTTTCTTCTGCGCCGATGCCCCAGGGCTTTCCAGCAATAAGAAAACCGATTATACGAGCTCTCCAAAGTGACTTCTCATTTGTTCAAACTTGCTCGTCTTGGTTGAATCGGCTCCCTGGGTGTGTGCTGGGTTTGCAGTGCTCAGTAGCATGTTTGGCACCGTACAAGATGACTCTAGCTCTGTGCTTTGTTTGCTCTTAGGGAGTTTCTGTATGCGTCTTATTCTAATTTAATGTTTTCACGTAAATAGTCCAATCCCTGGTAATCTGATACAACATAAATTCAAGGTCGCAGGAGGATTTTCAGGGTTTAGCAGCTCAGGATGCTTTACTTTTGCACTTCTTTTTGCCCCACTTACATCTTCAGAGCAAGTTTAACTGCTAAGCATAAATTCATCCTCCATTTATCCTGACTGTACTTCTTGATTCTGTTTTTGAATCTGTGGTTGTAATTTCCTGCAAAGCTGTGAAATATCAATGCAATGTCTGTCTCTGCTTTCTTAGAAACTTTGAGAAACTACTTCTCGCAGTATGGAGAGGTAGTAGATTGTGTCATCATGAAGGACAAAACCACAAATCAGTCGCGAGGCTTCGGCTTTGTTAAGTTCAAAGACCCTAATTGTGTACGAACAGTGCTGGAGACAAAGCCACATAACCTTGATGGAAGAAATGTGAGTATTTTAGGCTGTAAAACTCCCCTGCTTTGTGCTAACTGTGCTTAAACATATTTCATATTTATAGGAAACTGTTTGAGGAAAAAGAGAAATTATATTAGGATACTGACCTTTCTGTGCAGTCCTATGAGTGAAATGTGATGTTTAGAGTAAATATAAGACTTTATTGTCAATATATATACAGCTCTGGAAAACATTGAGCCCAGTGCACTGAATCCCATTGAAAACCTCCTGGTTATTCCTCCAATTATTGATTTCTGAACTCTTCCTGAGTTAAAACATTAGTGTTGTTGTTTTCTTTGCGTTATTTGAGGTCTGACAGCGCTGCATCTTTCTCGTTATTTTGACCATTTCTCATTTTCTGCAAATAAACACTACATTTTTGCTTTGAAATTCAGAGACATGTTGTCAGTAGTTCATATAATAAAAGAACAATGTTCATTTTACTCAGACATATACATAAAAAGAGTAAAAACTGAGAAAATGATCATTTTAAGTAGTCTCTTACATTTTTTGTCAGATCTGCGTTTAGGTACATTTAAGAAAATTGAGAGTATAAGTTAATTTATTTAAGTATATCAATTAGTTTAAGTCTTTAAAGTCTCAGTTGATGGAAAAACACATTTTCTGTTTTGCAGTATCATGTAAAATCAACTGCAGATATTTTTAAGTAGAGATATTGGTCAGCAGAAAAGTATTTTCATGAACTGATGCATGCACTCAGTTCTTAGTGGGGCTCTGCCGAGGCGGTAAGGCAGTCCAAGTTGCCCTAAAATGTATTTCTAATGTAAAGAAAAGGGCTTGAAATCTGGAGACTGTGCCAGTTTTGTCATAATAATCGATAGAATACTATAATTAAAATAATCATTAGTTGCAGCCCTGCTTGCAGCAAGCACCATGTTTGTTGTTGCGTTAATATGATGCATCGTTAGGCGTTTAGCTCATGAATCTACATTCGACTTTCTTCTGTTCTTCTCCTTGAGAATATTGTGGAAATATTTCCTCCTCCTCTCCCGTCAGATTGACCCAAAGCCATGCACACCCAGAGGAATGCAGCCCGAAAAGTCTCGAACCAAGGAGGGCTGGGTAAGGGTAATCTGATTACTTCTCAGATAAAACACACTTACGAAACAAGATGGCGGCTTTGTGCGTGCTGACGTCACTCTGAACGATGGAAACTGATGGAGTTCAATGATGGGGGTGGAAAAAAATCCATATTTTTCTAAAATTAAATATTGTTTAAAAAATTGCTTAATTGAAGGCTGTTCATCATTAAAGATTTTCCTGAGCGATAAATTGTCCCAGAAATTGTTTTGATAAATAATATTATTGTTTTGAGATCATTTTCAAATGTTATATTTATTATTTTCATTATTTTATGAAAGTTTTCCCTCTCAAAACTTTAACTTTGTGCAGAACACTTAACACTAGAGCTGGAAGACATTTTAAATATTCAAAATAAAACCAACAAGCAAAAACGGTAAATAAAACGGAAGTAAAAACAATGAATAAATTGGATTACGATGTCTCTGAAACTAAAATTACCCTTCAAAAAGTTTACATTTAGCTCATTTTAACTTATCATATGATTAATTAATTGCTTAATTTGAGAGACTTAATTGGTTTATTGCCTAACCCTATCATGAAATCACACATTAAATTCCTTATTTATGGTTTTCCCGTCTCTGTGGCTCCTTGGTAATTTGTAGAAACATTTTTAAGACAAACAGCCACTTTTATGTGAAACGTTCTCCCTTGTAGCATTTTTCTCTGGATTTGGATTTGAAAATAAACTGGATTTTATGATGTAACAAAAAAAACAAATAGCTCTCAGCACTGAATTTATTTAGGCAGTGAGAAATCTTTCCTCCAACTTGGATAATTTTGGGTCAACCAGCAAATGCTGCAAAGCTGGAGTCATTTTAAGTCACATATTTGGCTGTATGAAGAATGAATGTCAGCTTTTTAACCCCCCACCTTCCCCAAGTCATTCAGCTGGTTTTTACTGAAAAAAGTCAAGATTAATTGGGTAAAAAATAAGTAATTTAAGCAGCGCCTTGCTTTTATTGCCAGATTGCAGCAGCAGCAGAGAAAAGCTCTGCGGTTGAGTGGAAGTGGAAGATGCCGCGTTCTAGACTGGAGCTGCATTGACTTGACATGTTAAGAATTATACCCCAGGGCAGTAGAAGAGCCTAATTTCTTCTGCACCGTCTAAATAGATGATAGCGTACTGACCTCCCCCTCCTCCTGAAGTGATACTGTAACACACTTTGATATCAAATCCATCCACTCTCTTGCTTTTTTTTATTTCAGAAGGGCAGCAAAGCTGATAGCAATAAATCTAAGAAGATATTTGTAGGTGGAATTCCCCATAACTGCGGAGAGCCTGAACTCAGGGACTATTTCAATAGATTCGGAGTGGTAAGTATCACTGCTGCCCATTTAGTGTTGGTTAAAATCACATTAACGTAAAAAGAAAAAAAAAAGTCCCATCAGATTTCCTCTGGTTTTGTTTTTTTCTGTTGCATTTAAGTTTTTCAGACACAGATAACCTGAGTGAAGATAAATCAGAGTTTTCAAATTTTGATTATTAAAAGAAAAAAAGCCAGCCAACTTGCCTCTGTGTGAAAAATTGAGTGTCTGCAGCTTCCTGCTCCAGCACCGCTGAATAAAATGAACGACTAAAACTGAAGTAGAAAGTTTTGAGAAAACCAGAAACTTGGCGTGTTTTCACACCTGATAGTCGGTTAGACGGTTTGGGACCAAAGTTGCAACATTTGTTACTTTTTCAGCTGATGCGCTTCTCTTTCTCACTGCACTGTGTCAAATGGACCAAACCCTTTGAAAAACCTTTTCCCCTCCTCGCCTGTGGGGACGCTGCATCAAGAGCTACTGAAGAAGACGCTGAATGCTACTTCCTTTTTATGAAATGTAAACACAAACAGAGTGGCGTCAGATTTAGTAGGATTTCACTTTTGTTTTTGGTAAAAGACAATGAGCCTTTAATTTTAAAATTATTTGAATAAGGACGACTTACAGGTTCTCAGCTCCTCCATTGCGAATCGTGTCGAGCTTGAGAAATTGCCAATTTTCCTGTACCTTTAAGTTATTTCTCCACCTTTATCAAAGCAGCAGTCTTGAGCTTGAACCACTGTACTCAATGTGGTAGAGGCGGGTGTGAGCAGCACCTTTACAAGTGTGATTGACAGCACAAAGACCCTCCTCTTGGCTCTGATTGGTGGTTTTTGAGCAGGAGTGTTGTATTTCTGCAGATGGCAATAGGACCACAGGGAGGAGATGGAGGAACCTGATTTAGTTTTTCACATTTTCTGTCTCATATTACCAGGAGATTGTAATAGTTTTAATAATTAGTTAAATAAATAAATGTTTATAGAAGTTACCTAGTGCTTTGCCAAACCTGCTGATTGCCAGTGACGCTGCGGCAGCAATGCATCCAGATGTTGGAGGACAGCGTTGCAGACACCCGATTTACAATAACTGATGATTTTTTGTGTGGCTGAAATGTTTAAATTCAGCCACAATTAAGGGTTATTGAGCATCAGTTGTCTGTTCTCCATTAGATACAAATGCAGACTTTGACTAGACCAACTCCCAGAAACCTTCATTGTGTTTCTCTATAGCCATTCAGAGATGAAGTGACTGCTTGTCAAAATTTGCTTTAGCTTAATGTAACGAACCGATGGGCGAACATTTTCCTTCAGGATTTTTTTGGTTTGCAGCAGAGTTTGGTTATTCCAAGCTGTCCAGATCCCCAGATCATCATACTGCCGGCACCGTGTCTGACCATAAGCATGACGATCTTTTTTCTGAAATGCTGCTTCTCACCAGATTAGTAGCCGTTTTATTCGCTGAGCATCTTTCCTGTTGAATCATCACTTATTTCACCGAAGCAAGTGAGACCAGCGTGGTTTAGATGTGGTTCTGGGTTCTTTTGTGACCCTGATGAATCGCCACTTCATTCCTGGAGTAATTTTTGTTGGCCAGCCGGATGAACTCCATGTCTTTATAATTTGTTGTTTATGGCTCTCACTGTTTCACTGGAGTCTTGGAGCCTAGAGGGCAGCTGCACAGATCAGTCAATAAATACGCCCCAGTTCATTTTTCTACCACACACACTGTCTGCGTCTAGTCGGTGGCCGACGCTCCGAGGCGCAACGCCCACATCAGCACAATGAGGCTAATTTGTATTAAAGATGCAGATTTATGCGTTAATTGATAAGATCCAACAAAGTGTTTTTGAACCTTTTCCAGACTGATGGATGTCAATGGTTTCCTTGTGTTATTAAATCTATTTTTTGGATTTTTTTCTAGCTTAAAATAGCAGGAAAAGGTTCTATTTGAGGAGATTCTGGATGCTGCAGCTCTGCTTGTAAAGTTGAACTGATATTAATCATTAATTACAGTTAATTGATTTAAAGTGATCAGTTATTGTTTTACATAGGGGTTGGTTGCTTTGGATACCTTTTTTCAATTTTAAATAAATGAAATTATTTTGTAAAATAATCTACTCAGGTTATCTTTGTCTATCATTTTTGATTATTTGAATCCATAAAGATACATTCACACAGCAGATCTTGATACTTCATTCTGATTTTTGATTCTTTTTTTTGCTTGTTTGTTCATAGTACCAATTAAATGCGACTGTAATAAAATTTCAGTTGATGAAAAATATCCAACCTTTTTTTATGCCAAATTTGATTTCTGATTTTAATCTTTTTCTTCTTCGATCAATTAAAAAAGTTATTTTTAAAAATTAAATTAATTTTTTTCAATCCTTCTTTCTGTGAGTTGACCTGAATTCAAAGTCGAAATAATTAGAAGCTGTAAATACGCTTGTCAAACAAGATGGCTGACATCACTCAGTCTGAACTATGGAAACTCAGAGTGCACTGCTGGAAAAAAAAATCCAGATTTTCCAAAAAAATTAATTTTCAGAAACAGAAAATTTGATTAATTGACGACTACTACTGTAGATACTTGAAAACAACAGATTTAGTATCACATGTGGAAGTGACAAATCAGATTTTTTTTGATGATCGAAAGAATCAGAATTGAGTCGTTCAGACTGGTGTGAAAAAGTCTGATAAAGGTCGCATTTGGGCAAAAAAAGGAACAAAAATCAGATTTGGGTCGCATTTGCCTGGTGTGTGAACGTAGAATGAAACACTTTTTCATGGCATTGAAGAAGAACGTTAACAGTGAGGGTTATTAAATTGAATATGAAAGGATCCTGTCCATTTTTCTAAATGGAGCCACTGTTTTCCTTTTGTCCCGTTCAAGGTCACAGAGGTGGTAATGATCTATGATGCGGAGAAGCAGAGGCCCCGAGGTAAAAGCTGATCCCGTTTTTCTCCCCCCCTCTCTCCCGCTCTATTCCTCACCATCTTAAATCCCATGGCAAACTATTCTGGCCCAAAGTGAGAAATCACAACCCATTCATTTCCATTTAATTCACTTAAAACATGTCACCCTGCAGCAGGAGTTGTATGTTGGACGCACACTGAATGACAGGCACTTAAAAGAAGCTCAGTTTTCTAGAAAACATTTAGTAGAAAAATGACTAATTCGTCTCACCATCTGCTATCGCTTCATGATTGAATAAAACTTAACTCATTGTGTTTTTATTGTTTTTTCCTTCATGTTTTTTGAAGTTACTGTAGCTATTGTAGGGTTTGCTTTGTAGTGTGTGGGTTGTGACCTTGGTGGAGAACATGAGTCTTCCTGTGATTTTTCCTCAAGATTGATTTCTGAAAAGAAATCGGTGATCAAACAGAGCAAGAAAGCTATTTATTTTAGATTTCTTACATTGAAGGACAATAAAAACAGAGGCTGTAGCTTTAAAAATACCTCTAACAAGACGACTTATGACATTTGTTTGTTGACTTGAGGTTATTTGTAGTTGAAGGTTCTGCTTAGGCTCTTGATTTTACATTAGGACACTAAAATATTTAATATGCATGCGGTAGAACGCCATTTCGATTTATTTATGGATTTATTTTTATTTTATTTTTTTGTTTAAAGGGGACCTATTATGCAAAATTCACTTTTTTGACATTTTTATACTTCCATTTCAATTCAAATTCAATAATACTTTATTGATCCTAAAGGGAAATTAAATATTTTTGTAACTCGTATTAATTAAAAATTCTTCTGAGTTATTGAATCTCAGATGTTCCTAAAATCAGCTTAAGATCTTAAAGAAAAATACCCAGCTGATTTTTGGCGATGAGTTACAGTTTTTTGAGGGGTTTAGAAAACGAGCCATTTCAAAATATGTCCCAGTGCAGTGCTGTTACCTAGCAACCCCAGAACCTGGCCCATCACCTAGCAACCCAACTTGCTCCTGCGCTTTTGTTGGTCAGTTTGTTCTACCGCTGTATGTGCCATACAATGTACCTATTCTAACCTGTTCAAGGAACTATAATAACTTTAACAGCTCTCCATATTTCTGCAAAAAATAAGTAATTATTTTGCAGGAATTTTGCGAGTTCTAGTTTTTGTTTTTGTTTTGTTTTTGTCGCATTTGCTTGAAAATATGCCTTACACTTACTGTGGCAGTGACAGCAGGGCAAATGTTTTGTGTATTTTAACAGGATTCAGTTAATGTTAACGCATCGTTGTCTAAAGTTTTATGTAATGTTTTGCTTTATAGGAACAAAAGCACCAGGACACATACATTTATATTTAATAGTATGTTATGTTTAATATGTTTTTTGTTTTTTTTTAAAGGTTCTTGCTACAAAACACTACACTAAGCCGTAAAAACACAGCTAAAATAAATATTTGTAATTGAATCAGTTTTTTTCTGTGCTGTTATAAAGATATTTTCTTTTTATGCAAAAAGAAAAATTAGAAAATCCCACATGGGACGGATGAATGCAAATCCGTGTCCACAGTGGCATTAATTACACATGTTGATGTATAGCTTCATAAAATGCTATCTTTTTTTTTTGTTTTTTTTCATAGTAGATGCTTCTCCTATAAAATACAACAAAACGGATTCATTCAATTAATGAAGAAGTTAATGAAATGCATTCTGGGATCAGAGCTAAAAGGAATTGCTACCTGATAAGGAGACAGATTGTGGGAAAAATAGGTGCTCCAAAAAATACAGCACTTAATCACAGTGCGCAGCTGGCATATTGAGAACAGTTTGAGCATCTAAAGAGGGATTTGTCCTTCAGAGCGGCGGCTCGCAGCCCAAAATCCATATGGCGAATACGACATCGTTACCACAGGAACAATAGCATTGAACTAAACATTTTTCACCCATTGAAAAGTTTCTCTAACCTATTTCCCGACTACAGAAATGACTGACTTTTACATCTGTCCGGTTAAGTCATAAATAAATGATGAGCCTTTGACATGTGTCGACACTTTTAGCATTCACGGTCTCCTTGGGAATCAGACTCGTCCCGCCGGCTGTGCTGGCGTCAGGCTCGGTCCGCTGAGTTACAGCCACAGCTGTTTCATCTGCGCTCGTCCCGCATCGCGGCGATGCGGCCGCTGACCCACTGCTTCCATTATCGCTCCGCCTTTTATGTCACCATTCATCCGCTGTTGGGAGGAACCCAGAATAGTTTATCATTGGGATTTAACATGATGATCTGCATCAGTAACAATCATTTATTTAATCTTTAATAGCATTAACGTTTTCTGGTACTAAAACTACTTTATATATGTCTTAAAGATTGGAATAAGTTTTCTTTACCTTGATTTAGAAGTAACTTGTACTTGTATCTTAAATGGCATAGTATGTTTTCCCATTTGTAGAAAATTAAGTATTTTTGTAAGTAAGCCCTTTCTATTTTTCTTTCTTCTGTCCCCTTTCTCCTTGTGAATGGTTTGAATGTGATTAACTTTGTTTTCATAAGATTTGTCTTTTCTCCTTTAGGTTACTGTGCATTGACAGGTAACACAGAGGTACAGGCCTGTTGTAAAAGCACTTCATTTTTACTCTGAAACGGGGTCTACAGAAGGTGCATCAGTTTTTAGACTGAGATAAGTGGTGAGAGAGAGAACCGACTTACTGAGAGTTTTCAATCAGGTTATTCTGGTGGATGGGTGCATATGAAATATTTACTGCATTTATTCTAACCATATGTATTATTTACTGGTAGAAAACTGGCACTACATTTTCAATTGCACTGATCAGATTCTGCGTTTAGTGTTAAATCAAAAACCTGTAATCAGTGGTGGTTTTTGGCATACATGCATTAATAAATTAACAGCTTATATAAGTGTTAGCAAATTGGCGATAACATCTGCACATCCATTGTGGAGAGTATTGAGATCTGAATTTATTAAGTATATGAAAATAATTTATTAAATATTTTTGACTTGTTTGATATTTGACTGATTCATTTAATCTGCAAGTTTGGGTTTTAAACATCCTTCCTGTGTAAAGTTTAAACATATTGAGACATGTTTTTTCATTTGCATTCCCTACTATGTACTATAGTCAGTTCTTGCATCTTAAATGCATGAACTGCTACAATATAACATTTTTGTACCTTTTGTTTCTATGTATGTTAGAATATCTCATTTGTAAGACATCAGATGTTTTACATCTTCTTTTGGATTCTAGCGCACCACAAAACCTGTGTGCTAAATGCCAGAGGCAAAACGGGTCAAACATGAGCTTTCCATCTTTAAAACATAAACACGACGGAAAACTTTCTGAAAGAAAGCAAGCAAGCTTGAAAGAAAGAAAAATCCAAACGATTTGGACTATTGGAGTTATTTTCATGGAGTACTGTCGCCATCTGACAGGTTTGGTTGTCTGAATGGTTAATAACAGGCAGTTTTCATGTGGAGTCCCATCTATACCGAAAGATATTTCACAAACACGCAGTTAATAAATTGAATTCCTGCACCAAAGAGTTAAGAAGTATATATAAGTGCAAGTTTAAATTGATATTTATCACTGTGAAGGAATACAAAAGAAAAAAAAAATCACCTGTGCCCCTTAAGGGGATCAGTAATTTTCAAAAAGTCACTCCAGGTGTAATATGTAACCTTTCTATGTAATATAATATAAAAATGCAATAAATAACCTTAAAACATGCAAAACAATAGCTCCCAATGAGAAGTTGGCAGCAGTTATCATTGTAACATTAAACATGGCTAAAATGGGCAACATTAATAATGATACAAAACATAGCAATTTACTCATGAAACACTGTGCATTATTAATTTGATCTAAAATACATGTTAAAATACACTGCTCAAAATAAAGGGAACACTCAAATAACACATCCTAGATCTGAATGAATGAAATATTCTCATTGAATACTTTGTTCTGTACAAAGTTGAATTTACTGACAACAAAATCACACAAAAATCATCAATGGAAATCAAATTTATTAACCAATGGAGGCCTGGATTTGGAGCCACACACAAAATTAAAGTGAAATGTTCCCTTTATTTTTTTTGAGCAGTATATAGTACTTGTAAAGAAAACGCAGAGCTGATTCTAATACATACCACAGTTACAGACACCTGAAAAAGTGGCAGTTACAGGTTGCTACGGTAACCACCGCCAAGAGCAGCGGAAAAAGAAAATAAATGTTGACTAAACAAAATAAATTCAAAGAATAAACAAATGTTGACAAACTTCACATTGATAACGTTAAAATAAAACCCCATTTTATATAAATAAATACATATAACCAACATTTTAGAAACCATTTTCTACCATTCCAGTTTGAGTGCAACCAAGATATTTCAAACTTCTTAATGGTGCCAGCGTGGTTGTAAATTTAGGTTGGGGACGGGTCATTGACAGATGTTATTAATAGTGGTAGAGCATAAGGCTGGGGAACGCCTGGCGTTGCACTAGAGGTCTCTGAAATCGTCTCGTAGGACGTTTAATTGGATCCAGGTTAGGTCCCTAAGTGGAGATGTGCTCTCAACCCAGTTCTGCCAGAACCCAAAGATAATCAGATTGAAAAGTAGATCACTGCAGCTTGTTAACACTCTGTAGAGAAGTTTTGAAGTAGTTCATTGAGAGGTTGGTGTTCCCAAAAAGTTTGACTTTGAACTCGATTCTTCTTGGTGCACTTTGTGTATTCCCCGTGAAACCCTTTGAGCGAAATAAATAAACGGATCGGCGAGGGGAAAACGCTACGACCTGTATCTTTGTGTTACCTTTGTAAGCAGTTTTGCGAATGTCCGTTTTTTTTTTTTAGGCTTATCCTGGCAGACTCAAAAGTAAAAAAAATACTGAATTTGGGAAAGCTCGGAGAAAGCTTTAGGCATTCTACAATTTGTGTTACTCCATGTTTTTGTGATGCATTAACAATGGCTGCTGCGAGTGTGTGCTCCACAGCAATATACCAGGGGACAGATCAAGGTGGGGTTTGGATGAAACGGCACTAACTAACAATATGTAACAATACTGCAATTTATTATTTAGGTGGAAAATTTACCTTACTGACCGACCTCATTTTGTAACGATCCTCACCCATCATCCTTCATGTTTAAAATGTAAGCTGTTCATAATTGTTCATTTCACCAAGTATTGCTAAAGAAAAAGGTTTCCTTCAATCCCCCCAGGCTTTAGTCTTGGATTTGTGTTGCTCTGCAAGTCTGCGACGTCATCCGAACCCCAGGAGCCTCTTGCTCATCCTTGACGGATCCTCAATCTGCTGAAGCCCAATACTGTTCTTCATCTTGTGTTGTCACAACCCCCTGCTACCTTGATTCACTCTTGGTCGTTGGCTAGGTTTTGGATTTATTACTTTCGAGGCCGAACAATCAGTGGACCAGGCTGTCAACATGCATTTTCACGACATCATGGGCAAAAAAGTGTGTAGTTGTAGTTTTATTTTACCCTTAAGATCGAACAGAGGCTTGGGCGATGTGCTCTGATGATGATTGTCAGAATTTTCATCAGCAGCTTAAATGCATCATTTAACATCCTAAAATAACAAGAATATTGGCACCACGTAACAACTTATCTCGGCTTCTGTGTGGATTTAATTGTCGCCCAAGGCTTTGTTTAAACTGACCACTCCTTTAGAGTGTCTCAAGTAGATTTAACCAAAATTTCTTAAATTTGTCATATTTTTCTGGCTTTCAGTGCAAAATTATTTCCAATTCAAGTAGTTTAAAATACCATTTATCACCTAAAGGATTGGTCTAATCAGTTCTGTTTTCTTTTTTTCTTCATTCTTTCTTTTGTCTGTTTTCTAATGTTTTGTTGGCAGGTCACTTACATGTCAACATGTTTTATTTTTTAATTTTTTTTTTCTTTTTGAAAAAGTTCAACTCGGTGACCTCAGTCGAATCTCCATACTGTGTCTGTTAGCTGTCGGAAAAAGCAAAAAGGAAAGTGTGAAGCGCCAGGCAAAAAAAAAGATATTTGCATATCACTTCTGGGTGTTTGTTTAGCTTGCTGGTTTCTCCAGATGGATGGAGTTTACTGCACTCGTTGCAAGGCGTTTCAGATAGAGGCAGGTAAGCTGCTCATACAGGCAGAAACAACACTCTGTTGGTGGTGTCGCATTCGAACACTCTTCATAACCTTTTTGGCACAGTGTGTGTCGGCTCAGTGTGTGTAGTAAACACCACCAGCTGCTGCCTCAGCTGAGTAAAACCCACCCACAAAATTGGCAAGTTTTAATCAAAACATATCTGATATTTGCTCCAAACATGTCTGTTTCCTTGCAGCTCTTGAATCATTGGTGTTAATTTAGTTACATTTGGTCTAATTAAAAAAAGTTAGCCTAATTTTCTGCCTTAATACAAACAACAGTGAATATTGTGGAGCATTGATAAACTTTGTTTTTGCATGACATTATAGGGAAGAAAATGTTGTGAAAGTCAGTTTAATTTACTAGACGTGAACAAAACCTTCAATAAAGTTCAGTTTTTATCACAGCAGCAAAATCTCACTCTGAATATTTCAAAAGATCCACAGTTAAATTCTCATTGTGATGTTATGCTAATACAATAAATTATAATTTGTCCACATCTGTACCATTTTATATTCTGGCACAATTCAAGTTGTATTTAAAAATGCTGTTGTAGCTGTTAACATAACTAAAAACTAAAAGTTTATTTGCTTGGCTGAGATTATTTCTCAGTGCGAATAAGCGAATGTTTAACAGATTTGATCATTAAAGTTTTCTAAGATAACTTCTGCTTAAATACAAACTGAAAATATAATTGGGATTTATTTAAAAAATGTCATAAACCAAATGCACAGTTCCCTTTAGCATTACAGAACAAAATGGATTAAACATGTAAAAAATAAATAAATAAATACTTTCTCAACTATTATTAATGTAATAAACCCTTTTGAGGAACTGTTTGAGAGTATTCAGTACAAACAGAAATTATGTAAATCCAGTTTATGCTACTGGTTGCCATCTTCTCCCATTTTGTAAACCTACTTGAATAAGAACATGCCACATGCATACAGAGTTTTAATGTCTATTTTTATCATTTATAGTCCTCTACAACAGCTCATAGCGCATATTATCTGGAAATGTATAAGTTGCATTTGAATAAATAGAAGGATTTGTGTGGGCATCCTTAAAAAAATTTAAATTAATGCATTTAAAATGAAGGCCTTAAAATGTCTTAAATTAATTGAAAATCAATAAGTTGGACTTAAATATGTTTAGACTTTTTAATCTGATTCTATGTAGTTTTTTTTCTTGCAGGACTTTACCGTTATGCATAAATTTGTCTGCATTCATTGTGTTCTATGATTGAAGGCAGTTGCTGCTACTTGTAGCTAGCTGCTAATATACTCTTGTTAGCTAACTAGCTTGCTAGCAAGAGTAACGCTAGCCAGCTTTTTTACATCCATTATGTGTAATTGAAAATTTATCAGCAGTTAGTCTTTGCCACTGGGTCTCCTCTGTTGCCACTTCTTTAGTCCATTTCTGTTGTGATACATGTCTTAAATTCTGGTCATAAAAAGTCTTAAATTTGAGTTGGTGAAACCTGGAGAAACCCTGATATAGATTGGACAGAGATTTTATAGGCTCAGGATTGTGACATCAGTGAAAAGTTGAAAGGAATTTAATAAAGACAGTTGTTTTGTTCTTTAAATAACTTGAACTAATGGGTCACAGCTGCTTTTAATTTGAAAAACCTCCCCAGGAAGACGAGTAAAAACCTGAACAGGCTTTTTATTGCCAAGTAATAAGACATTAAGCTTTGCTGATTATTACATTACAAAGATGAGTTGAAACCCGTTTAGTCGGTTAATGATTCAGCCCAACCTGTGCGCGTACCTTTGGTACCCGCTCGCCTCGACTTTGCCCTCGTTTCCTACAGGAATCGCGGCTCGACTTAATCCATTGTTCTTGACTTGACTTTACGCCGGGACTAGAGGGAGCCTGGGAGATATAAGTTACAAAATTAGAAACTGGAGCACATCAAACTGTGGAAGAAATCCCAGTTCTGCTGTTGGGGACCACGCAGAAGTCATGGTATCCATCACTTGTAGCTGCGGCGCCCATGGGGAGAAAATGCTCAGGTAGCAGCCGGCGGCGGCGAGGGCCACTGCTGGAAACATGTGCATGTAATTAGGTCAACAGAGAAAGAAGACGGGAAGCTGGGGAAGGTGGTAACACCTTAAAGCGGGGAGGAATTTGCTATTCGTTTTCCTCCTGCAAGGTGACCCCAATAAGTCAACCCTTCAGTCTATTTCTGGTTGGCTCCGCTTGGTCTCAACCTGCTTCTTTGCTCTGGTTAGCTGCTAGCGTAGTTAGTGGAACAACACATAACCGGAGCTAATTTTTCAATTGGGATCAATTACTCTCTTTTTTGACACAGTATGAAGATTCTGTTTTATGTTGACTTAAAAAAAACAAAAAAAAAACTGTTCATTTGTACAATCTGCATGTTTACTGTTTATCCTGTTAGAACCAAGACACAACTTTCTCTTTACATCCATTAACCCTCCAAAACTTACTCCAAATAAATTTGATAAATTAGATCCTTTTTTAAGCATTAGCTGAAGAAAGGTAAGTCATGACATTACATTAGAATGTATTGATCTTACATAGGGCAATTGATAACAAATAAATACATAAATCTATGTTTCTCGGGTACATTTTAAGATCTGGAGACAAAATGTTTTAAAAGTACAATCATTGAATGACTTAATTGTGTAACAAGTACCTGAGACACATAGCCGTGCAGCTCTTGTGGCTACACTTTAAATTTAATCTAAGTAGCTCCCCCACATTAATCCAATAAACATAAAGTGAAAGATTTTAAACTGGCCCAAAACGTTAAGCGTAAGCATCACAGATAGGGCAGGTGAAGGATTTATTTGACCCGTTTACAGGTGTTGCCAAATGTGCCCTTCTTGTCCTTCATCCAGGTGGAAGTAAAGAAGGCAGAACCTCGTGACAACAAAGCTCCTGGCCAGCTTGGTCCTGGCCAGTGGGCTCCCAGGGGGATTTTGACTGCAGCTAATGGTTGGACAGCACAGCCGGCCCCAGGCTGGCAACAGGCTTACGGCCCACAGGGTGAGTGGGACCGAGTCCCAGAGTGAAACGAGCAACTACCTGTGTAGATATGGAACATGTTCTGGGTAAATATTAACCCAGTTTATGTAGATTAGCACTTGTTCTTGTTACCTTGAACTTTAAAGGGGACCTGTTAGGCAAAATTCACATTTTGCACATATTTGTACTTCTCGGCTGCTTCTAAAAACGGCCCAACCGCTTAGAAACAAAAACACCCAGATGTTATTTGGTTGTAAGCTAAAGTAGTTTGGTCTTTGGAAAGTGAGCCGTTTCAAAAACCTCCCAATAAGTCATAATTAATGGGCAATGCGTCGTTAACTAGCAACATCAGTGGAACTCTGCCTGTTACCTAGCAACATCAGCAGAACTCTCCCCATTACCTAGCAACCCAAGCAGAGTTCCAGCACGTTTGATTGGCTGCAGGAAAAGACAGTAGTTTTATTGTAGACTTGCCATCTGAAATTGCTGCATTCTTGTTAGTTGTGCAGGAGGTTCCACTTCTGCAATTCATAGATTCAGTTGTATAATTACACATCTGTATGATTTTTAGTGATGGCACTCATCAAAATGTAAAGTTTGTTCAACTGTGGACTGTATGGTGTTTTCTTTATAATTTTCTTTATGTAAAGCACTTTCACCTGCCTTGCTGAAATGTGCTTCACAAATAAACTTGACTGATTGATTTGCAGGCAGACACACAAACAAATGTAAAAATGGAGAGGGGGGGGGCGCCACCAGCAACAACTTCAGAAGAAAAAAAGCGACAAGACCCAAAAAACAAATCATAAAAAAAGAACAAAAAAATAAGGAGAAGAAAAAAAAATCATCAAAGAAGAATAATGTGAAAAAAAAAAAAAAAAAAACATGTTTTTTTTATCACACACAGACCTATTCTAAGCAGTTCAAAGAAGCATAATAGGTCACCTTTAAACATTAATCCAGTTTATGTAGATTAGTCCTTGCTCTCATTGCCTTGAACTTTAAAGGTAACCTGTTATGCAAAAATTCACATTTTGCATGTTTGTGTACTTCCACTTGGGTCTCAATTGCTTCTAAAAACGACCTAAGAACTTAAAAATACGTACCTATGTGCTTTTTGGCTTTAAGTTAAAGTATTTTGGTCTCTGGAAAGCGTGCCATTTCAGAAACCTCTTGATAAGTCACAATAAATGGGCACTGCGCCGTTACCTAGCAACATCAGCGGAGCTCTGCCTGTTACCTGGCAACCCAAGCAGCAGAGTTCCAGCACGTTTGCTCAGCTAGTTTTACCACTGTATTCGCTGTACAATGACTGCTGGAAAAGACAAGTTTACCATCCAGAAAGCACAACAGGTCACCTTTAAACATTAATCCAGTTTATGTAGATTAGTCCTTGCTCTCATTGCCTTGAACTTTAAAGGTAACCTGTTAAGCATAATTCACATTTTGCATGTTTTTGTTCTTCCACTTGGGTCTCAATTGCTTCTAAAAACTACCTAAGCTTAAAAATATGTACCTACGTGCTTTTTGGCTTTAAGTTAAAGTATTTTGGTCTTTGGAAAGTGAGCCATTTCAGAAACCTCTCGATAAGTCACAATAAATGGGCACTGTGCCGTTACCTAGCAACATCAGCGGAGCTCTGCCTGTTACCTGGCAACCCAAGCAGAGTTCCAGCACGTTTGCTCAGCTAGTTTTACCACTGTATTCGCTGTATAATGACTGCTGGAAAAGACAAGTTTACCATGCAGAAAGCATAACAGGTCACCTTTAAACATGAACCTAGTTTATGTAAATTAGTCCTTGTTTAAACTGTAATATTTTACCTTTTCTGGGTTGGTTTTAAACTGTGGCTGTTTTCTCTTCTTGAAGGAGTGTGGGTGTCCGCTGCCGGCCAGCCTATAGGTGGGTACCAGCTCCTCTACTGACGGACCCTTCCTTAAGTTTTCTGCATGCTGGCTGGCTGTGAGATTGCTGATAGATGTGGCGTGGCTGTGTGATCACGTGCATATCTGGAAACGCTCACGTGGCAGAAACGGGGCTGAAGCACTGTGGCCAGCGTGCTGCTGACAGTCTAGCACTGCATGTTATCACTGATTCATAATGGCTGAAGCTGCTGATAATTTACTACTTGAGCCAGATGGCGGGGTTGAATGTTTCCGGCGTCACTCTGCTGTTGGTCAGGCTTGACTTCATGCCAGCCTGCAGGTCAACCTGCGGGGGTCGCTGGAGTGTCAACCTGTCAGAAAACTCAGCTTTCAGATGCTGCTGTAGCTTAAGTTATTAAAACACAAATAAAAGCTGTTGTATGGTAACCTTCAGTAATGATATTATGGGCTTTACAATAAACTGAAATGAATTAATTGTGATTAAAACTAGTTTAACTAATTGCTAACTGTAGTAAATCGGCTGAAAAATGGCGTCCTCGGAGCAGGACTGAGTCAGAACTAAACACAAATATATTTATTTTGCATTTAAGATATATACATATGTAAAAAAGAAAAACCAAACCCTTCTTTGCCTGTAAATGTTTTACTACTCTAGTGGCAGTTTTTTGCTTCGCCTGGATCAAATTCTGGGGGAAAAAAATCTCTTGACCACCTTTTGCTATCAAAATATGAATTGATTACTTGAAAAAATAATTAAAAGATCAAAAGCCTAGAAGTATTTTTTTAGCTGCAGATGTGTCTTTTGCTACAAATGATCAAGTATACGCTAAAAGAAATAGTACGTTATTGCATTTTAGGTAACAAAATGTTTATTTTCTTAAAAAAAAAAAAATTAATTTAACCCTTCTCCAGTCATGACTGACTATTTTTCCTAATCCAAGTTATTTTCAAAACATCTTTTCTTCGCTTTAAAGTAGGGAAACATGTTGTAAGCTTCCGTCATCCAGCTGAATTTCAGTGTGCAGCAACATGTGGGGGAGGGACAGCGTAGTAGAACCCTGTCCACCATGCAGCCAGTGAAAACTTCAGTCACTTTTTGATGAGAAAAAGATGGAAACATGAAAAGCTGAAAAATGATGACCGCTGTGTGCTATGATACTGGTAACCAGTCAATGTGTTATAGTTACTGTCGAGTCAATAAATGAAAACAAGTCAATTCGTGATTAAAAAAAGTTTCTCCATTGAGTAATTGATGGATGCTTTCTTTGTTTGAGCAGGTGGGTATGTACCTTCGCTTTCAGCGGGCCGGGGAACCCCCACGCAACCTCCGTCACCCTTTAACGCATTCCTGGTCACCACGCCGGCCGGCAGCTTCGCAGCACCTCAGGGCTACCCTCAGCAGGGCTACAGCACAGCACCTCAGTTCGGTCAGTCCTTCATTCACAAAGATTACTTACTCTGATAGCATCATTTCAAGGGGATTTTATGCAGGAATTTTGTATAAACTGATGTGGTCGGAGTCGTTTTTCTGGAGAAGATAAGCCAGCAGATGGATTGGATGTGTCATTTTAAATAAATCAAATACAGTTTACCCTCTTTCAGTTGTAGCGTTTAATCTAGTGAGCACATAATAAAGTTATCTGAGCTACTAAGTCACTTACCAAGTCTAACCTTAAAGCTGCAACTTTTATAAAAATGTCTATACATATTTGTTGAAACTGATAGTTTCAGACAACCTGTGAAAAATCGAGCTCTTCTCTAGAAACAACCAGTCAGAGCCAGGAGGAGGGTCTTAGCGCTGTCAATCACCCTCCGTGTGGCGCTGCTCATCTCTCCTTTTCGCTCTGCTACGCTGCAGCTAACATAGCCTGTTATGAATGCTCAGACTACGTAACATGGCCACCGATGACGGTGGATAAACAGTATTCCTATGACTTTAAGTTGTTTCTCACCATTACCACGTAGAGCAGCGAGTACATGAGGTTGATTTACAGCGTTAAGACCCTCCTAGCTCTGATTGGCTGATTTTGGTCAGTGGTGTATTTCTTCAGAAGGCGATTGATTAATTCTCCGTAGTCAGGAAGGAGGTGGAGGAGATCGATCTTTTCACATATTAACTGTTACAACATGGCAACACTTTTAACAAATATACAAAAAACATAAGTAATTTATTTAACATATTTGTTAAAACTGTTTTTATGTCCTGACTGCATATAATCTGAGTCAAAACTCCTTCACGATGTGTGAGGCTGATAAAGTCACACAGAAATTCACTAAGTATTTTTCTGCTAAATGTTGCTCTATAAACTGTTGACTTACGGGATGCATTTAGTTTTTCTCAATAAAACTTTCCCACTTTGGTTTCAACTTTGTATATAAAATTTTATAGCCTTACTTTTTATTGTGTTTTTGTAGATTTAAAGTCATATTTGAATAATTTTGGACCAGAACGTTTTATTACTTGTTAAACCATGAGAGTGAAGGAGGGTGTGTGTTAAGCTGCTGTAAGGGAGTAACCTTCGTCTTATCAGAGGACAGCATGACTTGCAGACTCAGAAATGAATTAAATGCAGCTGGAATAACCATAAAGGATTACTGACTCGCACAGGGTTCGTACCTGTGCTGGAAATCCTTGAAAAGCTTGAATTTCAGTGCTCTCAAGGTTTTCAAGGTGCTTGATAATCAAGCAATCAGTTTTGTAATAAAGTGCAATTATCTAACGTATTACTAAAAGCCTAAATTTTGAAAATTATTTTTAAAGTTGAAACCAGATACTTTCATACACCTAATAAAAAGGCACTTTTTTCACAGTTTGAAGTTAAATCAGACCAAACTTTTATTGTTTTACTTCAATAATAATCACAAAAATTATTTCTACTTGCTAAATGTCAGAAAACAGTATTTTTTTGGGATATTTGTTTCTAATTTCCTTTTTATATTGTGTTGAAGCATTTACTCTGAGCAGGAACATTATTTACCTCAATACTATTTATTTGGATTGTTTGTGTTATTTTTAATAGTGACTTTTTGATTTTTGTAAATGAAATAAATATTGGCTTATATTTTTTACTTTAATGGTATTGAAATTGGAGAGGTTTTTTTTTTATGTATTAGTAATTCTCAGTCCAGTCAGGTGTACAGAGTGTGAGACATTTCAGTAATAAATTGTACCTAATAGTGAATAGAAACTCTTTTTTTCTCTTTTTTAGTATATTTTATTGTTTTTTATCTCTAAAATCTGGTGCTAGAAAAGTTTTGAAAAACTTACCTGGGAGTTGGGAAAAGTTTACGAACCCAGCTCATGTTGGCACGTGTTTTTGACGGTAGTTATGTTAATGTTTTGTAAATGATGTTCAACTAATCTTTAAAATAACTCCAACAAACCAGAGAATTAATTATTTAAAACGTATTGATGTGTGAATTCTCTTTGGACGTATCCTGGGATACATCTTCTCAAAATTGTGAGAACAATTTTGAGAAGATAAAACTTCAGAATAAAATGGTCTATTATTTGTTTCCTTCCAGGTTTATTTAACTGGAGATGTTTGTTTACATTGAAACAAACGGCTCTCTGTAGGCGGCTCACTGCGGTTGTCTGATCTTCTCCTACAGGTTACAGTTTCGGCACACCCCAGGCAGACCAGTACGCTCCGCAGGTTCCTCCTCCTCCCACCACACCGGGAACGGCAACGCTGGGCTTTGCCCCCGCAACCACGCCAACTCAGGACTTGAGCAAGGCTCCCACAGGGCAGCCTGATTTTCCTTACAGCCAGTATGGTAAGAAAAGCCTGAAGGAAGGAAGGGAGTGTCCTGCACGTTTTCTGTACCTTTTTGATTTATTGTTGTGTTTTTAATCATTCCTTTGAGTCCTGCACATCTTCCCAAATACACTCCAACCTGGTGCAACATCTGAGTTCATTACAGCAGCAGGAGCTTGCTCTTTGGTCCCATTTAGCTTGGACATCCATACATGCTTTCTGCGTACATGAACACCTCTGGCTCTGCTGTGGAGACGCTGCTGACGTTTTCCAGAAGTCCTCGGCAATAATTTCTGTCACAGCTGGGCAGTGCTTTGGTTTTTAAAGATTGGTAGGTCTTAGTTGGGTTTGAATTAGATCATCCTGCCTTGCAATGTGTTTTGTTTTTTATTTTTTTAAGGGCTTCTTCATGCTCTGTGTGCTGGATTTGTGATTTGATCCCAATTCTACCACTTTTTATATTAACTCTTCCACCTTCTCCCTCTCTAACCCTAATCTTGGCATGGTTGTTTTAGAAGGGCACTTGCATGACAATGTCACCTTTTTTTAATAAAATTTCTGATTAATTTCGCTTTCTTAGCAAAGTATAGGGCTGGAACTATTATTCTGGTAATCGATTATTTTGATGATTTAATCAGATAAAAAATTTGGCACCTTCTAGAGATTTTTTATTTAGCCATTTATGCCTTTTTATGCAACATTGGAAATGTATTAAACATGCAAATAACTATTCTGTTCTGTTTAAATGAGAAAATAAACGTTATATTGCCTAAAATGCAATAAATTAGCAACATAGCATTAACGTACACTTAATTTTCTTATGTTTTATTTTTTGCAGAATTTGTATCGGGTAAAGCTAAATCTGTGTAATCTGTGCTTTTTGATTTTCTTATAATTTTCTATCCCACAGAAAAAAATTTGCTAAATTGTGTGTTTACCTTTATTTCAAACCTTAAAAATAGAAGTAAAATGGTAGCTCTTTAAAAATGACAACAAATTTCTAAAATTGCAAGTTATCTTTTTTTAAAAAGTCGTGACATTTGCAGCTCTAACCAAGTTTTATTTTACTGGCCTGAAATTAAAAAGTTGCAGATTTTTGGATTAGAGGTACTAGTTTTGAACCAAAATTGCAAGGTTCTCCTCATTTATGCATTTATCAAAGCAAATAACATTTCAAAAGCTTAAAAAGAGCTTCAAAGCACATATTGTGATGCATTTATAGACTGAAAACTGTGGGAAATTTTAGTTTTGATGCTTCTAATGAACAAGGATCTAATTTCTGGTCAATTGGTGTATCTATAAAAATAAAAAATTTTGCTAGACGTGTAGAGTTGTGGGATGGAAAGTTACATTAATCTTTTATAAAGTAGTAAACTGCTTACATTACAGTAAGCATTTATGCAGATATATAGGGAATTAAAATCCCTACTTCTTGATTATTTTCTTTTTTAAAGACGACAATGCAGTAGCTGTAGTTACCTGAAAAGCCAACATTTATTCAGCTTTAAAATAAACGGAAATGCAGTGAAAACAACCATAGTGACATAAACGCAGCCGGATAAAAGACGTTAATGTAGAAGAAGCTTCGGTTTTCTGTCTGTTTTCACTCTTGGCTTTCAGCTGCTTGAATCTGCTGAGTTCATGTTTGGAGCAGTCATGTGACCGCTGTCAGTCATGGCAGGTGTCCATCTTGTTCAGTGTTTCCTGCTTGTGCTGGGCGTCCCATTCACCTTTTTTGCTTCAAATGTTTGCAGACCCGGTAGAAACTACTAGACTTTTTGTGTGATGTGGTGCTGTTGATGTTAAGTCCTTAACCGTTTGTAGAAAAGAGTAGCTAGCAGTGGAGCTAACATTATTTATTTGTAAGGGTTTTGTTTAGTTTGTGTTTGGCTCAGGAGAAGTGATGAAGGCTTAGTCAGGATTAAGCCAGTGGGGATGCGTGTTAAATATTTTCAGCAACGAAATCCCTAAATAAGAGTTTAAAACCTCCTTGAATGAGTTCTTCATTTTATTTTTAGTGTTTTTTCCAATTTTACACACATTTACTCACTAAACATTCATGTTAACTGTTTATGAAAGAACAGACCAGTATCTGGTCTGTTTGGCAACAGACCAGATACTTTTCCCTTGTTTTTGGTCAAGTTAATATTGGCCAAATGCTCACCCATTACCACATCTTACCTTTTTTTTAATTAATAGGGTAATAGGGATTAAGATCAAATCTAAATTAATCTCTACAGAGATCCCAAATAGTCAATTTTGACTAATTCTTGGATATTTTTCTCACAATGTTAATAAATTAGAATATAATTGATAAGTTTAGACATTTAAAAATCTAAAGTTGAACTCAGTGTTATTTTTAAAATTAATAATATTTTATAAAAGCTACTTCTCAGCGCAGAAATGGAGGAACGTTGTGATGACTTCCTGGAGGCGGAGAAAGAGTAGGAGCTTCTTAAAGAGACAGAGGCCCAATTTCAAGGCATTAAATTGCAAAGTCAAATTCCTTCATGTTTGATTGATGTACAACTTTTTTATAACTGCTTTCAGATGGCACTACGTGCCTGAAAAGTAGATAATGTCGCCCCTTTAACACAAAGAAATAAATATTCCTAGTATCTTGTAAGTTGATTTGATTCAAGGGTTTGAATCTCACACGAACTATTGAATGGGTTTTCGTTCACAATCTTCTCAAGCCTGCAGTTACCTCTGTTGAGTGTTGACATTTTATCACATTTTTTCCTTCCACTCAACTTTCAATTGACATGCTTTCAAGCATTTCAAGCATTCTGTAAATGGTGAGCCTTCTTAGCAACAACCATTTGCACCTTAACTTCTTTGTGGAGAGAGTCAAGGACTGTCTGTTAGTCACAGGAACAGCCCATGATTGTTTTGGCAATAATTATCACATTTTCTGAGAAACTGAAGTTTAAGTTTTCATTTGCTTTGAGCCATAATCCTAAGAAATTTTGTTAAAAACAGGAAATGCCTCACTCTGCATGTAAAATCGATATAATATTTCATTTTAAATTAAATTACTGAGATAAATTAATGTTTAATTTAGGTTCAAATATACTGAAATGCAGGTAATTTGTTAAATCTAATTTTAGCTACAAACATTAATTATTTAAGGTGTTTAGATTAATCTGTAGAGAAAATCACAGAAAGATTTCTATGCGTGTCATTTCAAGCCAAATGAACAATCTTGTTTATGAAGAAAGTTGCTTTATCAAGAACACATTTTACAGCTGCAGTGAACAGTTTGATATTTTTTATCTAAATTACAGCCTGGTTTATTATAATTGATGTTTTCTGTAAGTGTGGAAGGGTAAAAAGCTGCACAAACAGGCAAAAAGAAGCTCAAAGTCTTGTTGAATGTACGTTAGCCTGCCCCCAAGTGGTAGAAATACGTCATGACAAGCATTTGCATTGTAAACTGCAGTTTTTTCAAATGGCTAAAACAGATAAATTTGAAATGAAACCACACAAAGATAATTTCCCACTGGCTATTCACAGCAAAACCTTAAACATTTATCTTTAACGTAAGATATTTATTTAGATAGCGACCCCGAGCACTTAGTTTTGGCATGATTTTCAGTCCTTCTTAACCAGCGGACGATGCAGAAAGGTAGAGCAGAGTAAAACGCGGAGCCAGTGAGTGAGCATAGATGTACACAGTCAGTGAGGGAACTATAATAAGGTAGTCAGCCAGCACAATCTGGGTTCAGTCAACCTGGTCTCCTCATCTCCCTGATAGGCCTGGGTAACTACCCTCAGGACCCCTCTGCCTACGGACCAACGCGTCCTTCTCACAGTTATGGTCAGGATGAGCAGGGAGGATATAGTGCAGGTAGGTGCCAGCATCGTCTTTTCCAACAAAAAGAAGCATTTATTTTCTTCACTACTTTAGTTCTTACAGAGCTGCAGCTTGATTGTTTGGCTTTGTGTGTGTTGTATTTTGCATGTACATTTTTGCATGTACATACAAATTACCGCGTGCCTTCTTGTATAGTTAAGCCCGGCTATTGTTGACATGACAGCTGGCTGGATTTGAAAGACATTTACATCGAATTGGCTAGTTTAGCTCAAATCAGTGGCTGTGGTTTGACTATACCAAGATGAACATGTCCTCCTTTTTTGTTGTTGACTGTCTGCATTGCTTTGCTGATTTCTAAAAGGATGATCTAATTGTCAGAGATTTTGTTCATGGTTCAGTTGTCTCTATGCATCAGCAGTCCATTCACCCATCGTTTTTTCCCCCCCATCTACTGTCTCTAATTGTAGCTAAAGGGGTGAGAAAGGAAAGAAGATTGAAAGGAGACCAGCATACCAGTAAATCTGAGTTTCTCACAGATTCTTCTCTCTCTGATGGTCCTGTTGGGATCATTCTTCCAAAAAAAAACAAAAAAAAAAAAAAGTCTTGTATTCTGCTATTTGTGCATTTCTTCCTCTCTTTTTCTCTCCCTCATCTTTCCACTCAAGTTGTTTAGATCTTTTTTAGAAATGTTTTAATAGCTTCACTCTTGTTTTGAACTGGATGCTGCCAGGACAGGAAAATACCTAAACTCTGAAAATCTGGCCACCAATTTGGGAACCAAAACTGACATTCAGGCCTTGGTCTGAACCATCTCCTCCGGGAGTTTCCTTTCTTAGTAGTTCCTGTGTTTCCCTTCTGTTTTTGCAGGGAAATGGTGCCATCCAGTGCCTAAATCAATTAGAAATGTTATGCATACTATACAAGACACTCCACACATTTTACATCAAAACAGCAAAAAAAACAACAAAACAAACTTATTGCTCTAATTTAGGTGAAACTTTCTACTTAAATATCTCATTAAAATGCAATTTTTGACAATTTTGGGAAAAATCCACCTTTTTTAAATGTTTAGGTTATTTTAAAATAAAAATATTAACAGCTCTACATCACATGTCAAACTCAAAACCATTTATGTGACCCTAGAGACTCTTTCAAGTAAAAAAAATGTGCTTAAATGTTATTTTATCAATCAAATTAAAGCAGTTTTATGTGTATATTGTCAAAAAAAATCAATGTGAAAATATGTTCAGTATTTCATTTCAAGAACTACTGATGTAATGCAGAAAAGGATATTTATTAATATTTATCAGCTTATTAGTGTGTTGTTTTATCAACACATTTTGCTATAACAAACATCCGGCCCTTTGAGGAAATTCTTGATTCTGATTTTGCCCAAAATGAAAATAAGTTATGCACTACTCCTCTACATAAATAGAAACCGTTTTTGGGGGTAAAATGAATAATTAATCAGGCAAAGAGATGGAATAATTTGTTTAAAAACATAATCACCTCTGGTCATACCTCCAGTGAAGTTGAAAGGTTTTTCCCTCTTACAGAAATCTCCTTTTTTTTTCTTTTTTTTTTTCTTGTTTTAAAAATGTTTCAGACATTTTGGAAATGAGACAGAGATTACCTGAATAAATACAAAATGCTGTCTTTAGATGGTGATTTAAAGCCATCCAGAACAATATAGTGCCCAGTGAAAAAGTATTGACCACCAGACCTGGCAACCTCAGTCAAACCAAACCTCGTAACCTAGCAACCGAAGCTGAGCTCCAGCACATTTGGTCAGCTGGTTTTACCGCTGTATGCACTGAACAATGGGTGCTAGAAAAGACGAGTGTTTTGTTGTCGACTTGCCATCCAGAAACCACTTGCTGCATTCCCGTTGTTTGTGCAGGAGGCTCTACTTCTGCTTTTCAAAGATGTACGGTTGTATAATTGTGCACCTGTTTGCAGCCGTTTTACACTAAATGAGTGTAAACATTGAGTTGGGGCGTGGCTAGCAGTGACAAGACACCTTAAAACAGCTGAAAGGAGCTTAAAATACTCAATCGGGTAAATTCTCGTTATCTGTGAAAAAATTAACATGATTTGTATTGTCAATAGATGTAACCTAAGCTGTTCAAGGAAACATAATAGGTCACCTCTAAAAGTGGCTTTGTTCCTCATCTTTTCTTGAATTTCTTTAGAACAGGGCATGTTATTGTTTGAGACCTTTTAACCTACTTCATGTCGTCAGGCAGGTTTTATTATAGGTGTGTTACTTGCAAAACAGAAACTAGCATTTGGTTATTCAGTAGATTCATCATTTTATAGGAGTTTCTTGTTCTCATATGGCCATGTTGGTTTGGATAGCTTTTTTGAAACAGTCATTTGAAAACTGCTTTTTGTTTTTCCTCATGTTCTTTAAAATGCTTTTCATTAGAAACATTTGTGACAAAACAGTAAAAACTGCAGAAATCTGTCAGGGTTTTTTTTAACGGATCTGCAACTGTATATTTTTCAATAAATTAGGTTTTATTTACCAAAAATATGTATCATACTGATCCTTACGAGACTCTAAAATTACAACCTTAAATTTAGAACCGCATGATCTTTTGCATGTTGTGATGTACTGATCAGAAAAGCTCGATCAGCAGTGGTGGTGTGTGGAAAAACCAGACCCACCTTAAAGCACCATGTATCAGTTTGTTTGCTTCTCAGGCTGTACAAGCATCTGCATGTTGAACTGACATAATGATCAGAAAATAACAGATCAAGCCTCATTTCTGAGGCTACAAAACGCATGGCAGTTAAACCTTTGTGGAGTTTGTGTCCAACCCCTTTACCCTCTTGTTGCTGTGCACCGTTGATCAGCTGGCTGAAAGAGAGCTTTTACACTTCCCCTCTATGACAAGAAACAAAATTGGTTACTTTGGAAAAATTTCTGGTCATAAAACAGGCAGTTTTATAGCTACTTATTGTAGTCCGTTAAGTAGCTCAATGCAGGCGAGCAACCAGAGCAGATAGCCCAACTAGTCAATCAGCTAATAACATAATTTCTTAATGTACTGCTAAATAAAGGTGTAGTATCCTTGAATGTGACTTAATCTGGAGGTTTTTGAACCAACTCATTTTTCCAAACACCAAAAAATACTTATTTATTACCAATAAACAACTTTTTAAGCGCTTCATTGCAAAAACACAAAATCTTACCAAGTAATTTTGGTCTAGAGAAAATATCTCGGTACAATTCAAACTAACTAAAAAAGTAACTTTTCAGCAAGAAATAGGAGTTTGTTTTAAGTACACAATTCCTTAATATTGATGAAAAAGTACTTTCTTTTGGCAAATAAGTTTTAAAAATGGGGAAAATGTCACAAGTGAAATAATCTACCAATGAAACAAGTTTGTTTTCATCAATATTAAGGAAATATGTACTTAAAACAAGCCTCTATATCTTGCTGAAAAGTTACTTGTAGGCTAGTTTTGCCTTGTTTCAAGTATACTAAGACACTCACACTAGAAATTACACTAAAAATACTTAGTAAGAGTTTGTGTGTTGAGCTACGCTGCGCTCAAGAATGCCTCAAGTTGGAACAGTGCAGTTTGAAGTCAGACGCCTGACATTTTTTGCTCTGGACGCACCGCAAACGACAGGTGATATTGGGGGGAGCCTCTTGACTTTTTCCCCCCTCTACTGGTTACTTTGAGCAATGGCGGATGAAATATTGAGAGAGCGCCTTGGCCTTTATTTACTGGAAGCAGAAGAATGTCTTCGTCGGGCTCCTCTGCGCCGTGTTTGAATTCACCAAATAATTCGGAGGTGTTGAGTTTGCGATTCACAGCCTAGCTGGGCGCTGACGAGCGTCACTTTAGCGCTATTTTCGTCTGACCGAGCCAGTTTGACGACCGGCGTTCTAACTAGCATCGGTGTCTGTATCTCCTAGCAGAACGCCAACGGCAGAACGCCAACCAACGGCAGGGCATTATGTTACGTAGTGGAGTCTCTCTGATTGGTTGACTCTCCGCGTCCGGCGTCAAACGTTCCAGCGTCTGCCGCATTGGACGTGAGTTGAATGCTCGAAACGCTTCAAACGTGCAGCACAAACAAAGTACTAAAGTAGCCCACTTTGGTTTGTTTTGGAGCAAGATGGGGGGCCTGACCTAAAAAAATTTTTCTTTAATATCTCAGAAACCAAAGCAACACAAACGAATATTTTAATGGCACAAACGGAGCACTAACCAGTCTGTTGGCTGTAATTTTTGAGGGCGGGATATCCGCTTCACTCAGACGCCCCTGATGCCCAAATCACGGTTGGACTGAATGCAGCTTAAGAAGCAGTTATTATCCAAAAGAAGTACTAAACAGCGCAAAGTATGAATTTTTCCTTTAAAGCAAGGTGTAGCTATAAAATATTTTCTTCCAACAAAATTAAAATTCAAAAATACTTTATTAACAAAGGGAATTGTATAGCTGTAAGAGGGGGAATGGTGGATTTTTCCTTAAATTTTTTGCTTTGTTTGGTTTTACGTAGCAGTTTTAAAGGAGTTTTGCTAAACCTCCTCCAGGTTCTTACTATTATCTTTCTGTTTTTAGCGTACGGTCAGGACCTGACAGCCTTCGGCCACAGCTTTGGAGACCCCAGCCAGCCGGCCGCTTCGTACGGAGCCCCCACAGCACAGCCGGCCGCCGCTCCCCAGCCTGCCGCCAGCGCGTTCGGCAGGGGGCAGAACCACAACGTACAGGGCTTCCACCCCTATCGACGCTGACCGCCTCCCTGTGGCGGTGTGGCATGGTGTAAAGTTCAGAAACCACAAAAAAAAAAAAAAAAAAAAAGTCAGGGAAATAAGTGTTCTTGCTCAATGCAATACTGGATTGTTTGTTAGGAATGTTGAAATAACACAGTTTGAGATAGAAATCTTTTATGAAAACAGGGACTCCAGAAAATTTTAAAGAGTTTAAAAGATATTTTTCTTTCTTTTTTTTCTCTCGCATAATTTAAGAAATATTGAGCAGAAAGAAACTTTTATCCCCCACCTTCCCCTACACCCATGTTTTATAGTAGATCTAAACTACTTCGCAATAATTTTGATTGTCTGGTGAAACACTAGCACAGAGACTTATATGTAAAGAGACTTGCATTTAAATATGTATATTTATGGTGGATGCAAATGGAAAAAAAACAGGGTTTAAATTTTTCTCAGCTTTAAATTCTAGGGAAAAAATGTTTTTATTTTTCATTTGGTGAATTTTTGTTTACTTTCTGAGCCTTTAAAGTTTGTTTAAAATGGAGATTATGAATATATATAATATATATAAATATATATATATATATATTATACACAAACTGTGCAATTTTTTTAAAAAAGAGAATTTTGTACTATAAATGTACACTTTGCTTGTTTTTTATTTAAAGATGTAGACTTCCCTCAGGTGGCTGTTTTGGGTGCATTTTTTGCACTTATGCAAAAAGGAAAAAAAGGACAAATTATTACAAAAATAAATGTTTTAAGATTAAAATAAATGTTTGGTTTTGTTTCTTTGGGAAAAAATTCTTGAATGCGTTTGTTGAAGACTATTTGTTATTGTAAATTGTGAATGACAACTACTGATTTAGCTGTGGTTTCTGCTTATGAAATTTGATTTTTAGATAGAAATACTTAATACTCATTTTCTTATGGGTGGAAGATGAAATTGGGCTCCTTGGTACGAGCATAGAACCCTTCTATGTCCATCTCAGGTCCAGTCGGTTGACTTCATGACGCACACTGAGGTTCGCTGTATTTATTCTAACAAAACAGAAAAATCAAGTTGGTAGTTATCATCAGTCCAGCGGCTTCTTCCCCTTACATTAAATAAAATACAATAAATAACCCTAAACATACAACAGAGTAATAGCTCCCAATGAGCAGTTGGCAGCAGTTAGCAATTGTAACATTAAACATGGGTAAAATGCACAACGTTAACAATACCAGTTAAAAACATATTCAACACTGGAAACTTACTCATGAACCACTGTATAATTCAACTTGTCTGAAATATATTACTTATAAAGAAAACACCACGGTGGGCTCTTTGCACGCACGGCGTTGACGTCACATCCGCATGAGCGAAATCCGGCTTTCTTGTTTCCGCATTGAGTTACTGTGACAGCTAGAAAAGACAAAGTCGTATTTCAGACGCAAATAAAGCAATACTATGAACATTGCTATCTTCCGAACATAGTGGGCTTTTAAGTTTTCATGGATTTCCAAGCGATCCTTAATTAAGAAGATGGCGGCTTGTAAATATTTGTCGCTACCAGTTAAAGCTAACGCGGCACAGCAAAGTTTGCAGCCTTCACTTCGCTCCGAATCAGCTTCTTCAGCCTAAAACTACCGGGGGAGGCGGATGGTAAATAAAGGAGCCGTCCTGTGTTATTTCCGTGGAATAACTTCCGTTTTCAGCCTGAAAGAGCGAATGTTTGGGAATGAGAAAGCAGACCAGAGCCAGACAGCCGAGCAAGTGATCCGCCTGTACACACTGCTGTAAACACCGTCCTGCTTCACAAGAAGCATGCAAAAGTAATAAAACTAAATAACACGGAGACCTTAAGGATCACGGCCATACTTTTCTAAAAGCAACAACTTTGGACCTGAACAGTCAACTGAACTCGAACTCTGACAATTACCAGTGATGCCCTACTTTTAAGCTATGGGGCTTGTTGTGCTTCCTCATGCTTGGGAAGCAAAAAGCCCGATCTCCCCCGGTACTCTGTTTGATGCTAACGACAATAAACACATAATATTTGAAAAATAAATACAAAATATGGTAAACAAATATTGTATTATAATTAGAATTGTATTAGAATGATAAGATACTTAAATAGCACATTTTTACAAGAAAAACATCCGAGAATTTTGCCTACTAACATAAGCTAAAGTTAATGTTCTGAGGCATACATCTTAAAACCTTTCTCCAGCTGACTTGGAGCTTTGGATCGATGTATCATTGTTGGGCAAGTCCAACAAGCACTTAGTGTAAAATGCCATTTTCAATAGTATCCTGTGTGTGGTGGTTTATTTATCCCATCAAGTGACTTGTTACCTTCAGTACTTATAAAATGCTGTATATCAATATGACTTAAAAGAAATTGTACTTCCTGATTTAATGCATTGAAACCGGAACTTTGTCTCTTTAAAAACTCCTGCTCTTTCTAAAACTCTGCCTTCAGGAAGTCATATCAACATCTTTTAAATCTTTAACAATGTTTTTACCAGTGTTGCACTGAGAAGTAGCTCCTGTAATGAGCTCAGAAGATGCGCAGTTCCACCATGTGTTTGCTAATTGCTGGTGACTAGTCTGAAGGAGCTGAATAGGCACGCCTGAAGGCAGAAGCTTGGAAACTGCAATGCCTGAAGGTGATGCTAAGTCCACCCAGGCGTTTTGTGCAGCTGAATGGTTCCCATGGGAGATGAAATTACTTTTCAAGCAAAGAATCAAGGCAACACTCCAGGTATGTTTTTGATGAGGGAGTAACATTATAACATGATCTAAAGCTCAAAAAGCAAATTTTACACAATCCTACCCCTTTAAACTTGCAATGCATCAATTCACACCTGCTGATGTGTAGACTACCTATTAATGTACTTTAATTTGCATTAGTAAAATAATTTTCCCTCAGTGGTTTGGGCACCAAAATGGCCCCAGCCCAGGGGCCCGCATTCTTGTGAATCCAGCCCTGGCTGCTACTCTTCTATTGTCTGCCACATGTGCGTGTTGGTTGGGTATTTATATCGGTAATTACTCAAATTACCATTAACTACAACAGCAGTCATACTTAGATTTATTTTTTAATTAAAAATATTTTTTTCTTGTGCTAAAAGTCGACTTATTGTTTTTAAATTTAGACTAACACATCATAAATTCAAGGTGTATTTGACATAATCTTTTTTTTTAAAATATTTTAAATAATTTTTTTTATTGCTGAATTTCCGTGCCCCAATATATCCGGGGTAAAGGTTTCAGTGTGATTTCCACTCACCGTCTCTTTCCGCGTTGCTCACGTATTAGCATTGAGCGGCTAGCTGCTCTTCGGGAAAGTTGCCCACTTCATCGGCTTATTCGGCTCTGACTCCCCACTTGGACCACAACACTTAAACCGAGAGGAGGAGACAAACTTTCGAGGTCTGTGGGCAGAAAGTGTAAACGACGTTAACTCCGTTTCTGTCTGTTTTGATCCTGTTTACTGTGCGTGTTGTGCTAGCTAGCTTAAAACTCAACGGCTGATGATACACTGACTGGGTCGAAACCGAAATTTCAAGAACCCGGAGCGGGTTTAAAAGAACGTTTGACATGGTTTAGTGACGGGACACCTTCAGTCAGATGTTTCCTGTCACTCAGTGAGTCACTTCAAGTTTTACCGGAGTGTCAAACTGAGTTTATATTCCTGCTGAAATTGTTTTTAATGACATAACTGAGAATGGATAAGCTGAGGAAGTTTCAGATTTCAGTAGTTCAAGATAAATTGTTAAAATCTAACACTCTATTCTGTACAAACTATAGGTTTACATCAACAAAATAAATCATAATTATTCATATCCACTCAGTTTGTAACCTTTAGCACCTGAAAAACCATTTTTGTCTTCAGTCCTGCTTATTAAAACCTAGAGCTGCAAATGTAAAATGACCTGTTGAATAAATAAAATTTAGAGTTTTTGTTGAGAAATGGTAGATATTGAAAATAATTTTTGTTTTTAGTTTCTTAAATAAAGAAAAACGTAAAACTTCTGCAAAAAGAAGATGGATACATTTCCTTCTATGGAAAATTATGTAAACAAAATGACAAGAAAACAAATTATAAAATGTATTATTGTTACTTTTAGTGGCATACATTTGAATTTCAATCAATGTACATTTTTAAAATTATATCAATCTTCAAAAATTGGTTCTTAATCATTTTTAGCCAGTTATTAAGAACCACTTTAGGCTCTGGAGGCCCTGCCGTAAAAATAAATGAGAGTAATACTAAAAGGTTTATGCATTCAGGAACTCATTCACTAAGTGCAACATATTATGTAGATTAATTGTATGTAAACTTATGCTTACAAATATTTTAATGGATTTTATTTCGACTTAAACAAGATTTTCCATTGGTTTGCTAAACCTATTCAGATGTATTTAAAAAGTGTTAATAATTGAGTCATTTAGCTGATTTATTTTGGTAAATGAAGCTGAATTTTCAGGTCATTTAGGCCAGAAACAGGCAGCAGGAGACATCCTGCAGTACAATATGGAGTTACAGTGTAATATTTACCACCGTTGTGACACAGACGTCAAGCTGTCAGGGTGCTGCAGCTGATTCACACGTGGTGAGGAACCAGAACATTGGCACTGATCAGCTGAAGAGGACCGGATCCTCCAGGAAGCAGCTTAGGGAGAACTGTCACTGTTTTCAGCATGTGATCAGGTAGGGCTGGGCGATCAATCCACTTTATTGATTAATCACAGTTTTGGTTTTTGAAGGGCAATTTTTTTCGAACATTTTTTTNATAGCTTCACTCTTGTTTTGAACTGGATGCTGCCAGGACAGGAAAATACCTAAACTCTGAAAATCTGGCCACCAATTTGGGAACCAAAACTGACATTCAGGCCTTGGTCTGAACCATCTCCTCCGGGAGTTTCCTTTCTTAGTAGTTCCTGTGTTTCCCTTCTGTTTTTGCAGGGAAATGGTGCCATCCAGTGCCTAAATCAATTAGAAATGTTATGCATACTATACAAGACACTCCACACATTTTACATCAAAACAGCAAAAAAAACAACAAAACAAACTTATTGCTCTAATTTAGGTGAAACTTTCTACATGAAATATCTCATTAAAATACAATTTTTGACAATTTTAGGAAAAATCCACCTTTTTTAAATGTTTAGGTTATTTTAAAATAAAAATATTAACAGCTCTACATCACATGTCAAACTCAAAACCGTTTATGTGACCCTAGAGAATCTTTCAAGTCAAAAAAATGTGCTTAAATGTTATTTTATCAATCAAATTAAAGCAGTTTTATGTGTATATTGTCAAAAAAAATCAATGTGAAAATATGTTCAATATTTCATTTCAAGAACTACTGATGTAATGCAGAAAAGGATATTTATTAATATTTATCAGCTTATTAGTGTGTTGTTTTATCAACACATTTTGCTATAACAAACATCCGGCCCTTTGAGGAAATTCTTGATTCTGATTTTGCCCAAAATGAAAATAAGTTAGGCACTACTCCTCTACATAAATAGAAACCGTTTTTGGGGGTAAAATGAATAATTAATCAGGCAAAGAGATGGAATAATTTGTTTAAAAACATAATCACCTCTGGTCATACCTCCAGTGAAGTTGAAAGGTTTTTCCCTCTTACAGAAATCTCCTTTTTTTTTCTTTTTTTTTTTCTTGTTTTAAAAATGTTTCAGACATTTTGGAAATGAGACAGAGATTACCTGAATAAATACAAAATGCTGTCTTTAGATGGTGATTTAAAGCCATCCAGAACAATATAGTGCCCAGTGAAAAAGTATTGACCACCAGACCTGGCAACCTCAGTCAAACCAAACCTCGTAACCTAGCAACCGAAGCTGAGCTCCAGCACATTTGGTCAGCTGCTTTTACCGCTGTATGCACTGAACAATGGGTGCTAGAAAAGACGAGTGTTTTGTTGTCGACTTGCCATCCAGAAACCACTTGCTGCATTCCCGTTGTTTGTGCAGGAGGCTCTACTTCTGCTTTTCAAAGATGTACGGTTGTATAATTGTGCACCTGTTTGCAGCCATTTTACACTAAATGAGTGTAAACATTGAGTTGGGGCGTGGCTAGCAGTGACAAGACACCTTAAAACAGCTGAAAGGAACTTAAAATACTCAATCGGGTAAATTCTCGTTATCTGTGAAAAAATTAACATGATTTGTATTGTCAATAGATGTAACCTAACCTGTTCAAGGAAACATAATAGGTCACCTCTAAAAGTGGCTTTGTTCCTCATCTTTTCTTGAATTTCTTTAGAACAGGGCATGTTATTGTTTGAGACCTTTTAACCTACTTCATGTCGTCAGGCAGGTTTTACTATAGGTGTGTTACTTGCAAAACAGAAACTAGCATTTGGTTATTCAGTAGATTCATCATTTTATAGGAGTTTCTTGTTCTCATATGGCCATGTTGGTTTGGATAGCTTTTTTGAAACAGTCATTTGAAAACTGCTTTTTGTTTTTCCTCATGTTCTTTAAAATGCTTTTCATTAGAAACATTTGTGACAAAACAGTAAAAACTGCAGAAATCTGTCAGGGTTTTTTTTAACGGATCTGCAACTGTATATTTTTCAATAAATTAGGTTTTATTTACCAAAAATATGTATCATACTGATCCTTACGAGACTCTAAAATTACAACCTTAAATTTAGAACCGCATGATCTTTTGCATGTTGTGATGTACTGATCAGAAAAGCTCGATCAGCAGTGGTGGTGTGTGGAAAAACCAGACCCACCTTAAAGCACCATGTATCAGTTTGTTTGCTTCTCAGGCTGTACAAGCATCTGCATGTTGAACTGACATAATGATCAGAAAATAACAGATCAAGCCTCATTTCTGAGGCTAAAAAACTCATGGCAGTTAAACCTTTGTGGAGTTTGTGTCCAACCCCTTTACCCTCTTGTTGCTGTGCACCGTTGATCAGCTGGCTGAAAGAGAGCTTTTACACTTCCCCTCTATGACAAGAAACAAAATTGGTTACTTTGGAAAAATTTCTGGTCATAAAACAGGCAGTTTTATAGCTACTTATTGTAGTCCGTTAAGCAGCTCAATGCAGGCGAGCAACCAGAGCAGATAGCCCAACTAATCAATCAGCTAATAACATAATTGCTTAATGTACTGCGAAATAAAGGTGTAGTATCCTTGAATGTGACTTAATCTGGAGGTTTTTGAACCAACTCATTTTTCCAAACACCAAAAAATATTTTTTTATTACCAATAAACAACTTTTTAAGCGCTTCATTGCAAAAACACAAAATCTTGCCAAGTAATTTTGGTCTAGAGAAAATATCTCGGTACAATTCAAACTAACTAAAAAGTAACTTTTCAGCAAGAAATAGGAGTTTGTTTTAAGTACACAATTCCTTAATATTTATGAAAAAGTACTTTCTTTTGGCAAATAAGTTTTAAAAATGGGGAAAATGTCACAAGTGAAATAATCTACCAATGAAACAAGTTTGTTTTCATCAATATTAAGGAAATATGTACTTAAAACAAGCCTCTATATCTTGCTGAAAAGTTACTTGTAGGCTAGTTTTGCCTTGTTTCAAGTATACTAAGACACTCACACTAGAAATTACACTAAAAATACTTAGTAAGAGTTTGTGTGTTGAGCTACGCTGCGCTCAAGAATGCCTCAAGTTGGAACAGTGCAGTTTGAAGTCAGACGCCTGACATTTTTTGCTCTGGACGCACCGCAAACGACAGGTGATATTGGGGGGAGCCTCTTGACTTTTTCCCCCCTCTACTGGTTACTTTGAGCAATGGCGGATGAAATATTGAGAGAGCGCCTTGGCCTTTATTTACTGGAAGCAGAAGAATGTCTTCGTCGGGCTCCTCTGCGCCGTGTTTGAATTCACCAAATAATTCGGAGGTGTTGAGTTTGCGATTCACAGCCTAGCTGGGCGCTGACGAGCGTCACTTTAGCGCTATTTTCGTCTGACCGAGCCAGTTTGACGACCGGCGTTCTAACTAGCATCGGTGTCTGTATCTCCTAGCAGAACGCCAACGGCAGAACGCCAACCAACGGCAGGGCATTATGTTACGTAGTGGAGTCTCTCTGATTGGTTGACTCTCCGCGTCCGGCGTCAAACGTTCCAGCGTCTGCCGCATTGGACGTGAGTTGAATGCTCGAAACGCTTCAAACGTGCAGCACAAACAAAGTACTAAAGTAGCCCACTTTGGTTTGTTTTGGAGCAAGATGGGGGGCCTGACCTAAAAAAATTTTTCTTTAATATCTCAGAAACCAAAGCAACACAAACGAATATTTTAATGGCACAAACGGAGCACTAACCAGTCTGTTGGCTGTAATTTTTGAGGGCGGGATATCCGCTTCACTCAGACGCCCCTGATGCCCAAATCACGGTTGGACTGAATGCAGCTTAAGAAGCAGTTATTATCCAAAAGAAGTACTAAACAGCGCAAAGTATGAATTTTTCCTTTAAAGCAAGGTGTAGCTATAAAATATTTTCTTCCAACAAAATTAAAATTCAAAAATACTTTATTAACAAAGGGAATTGTATAGCTGTAAGAGGGGGAATGGTGGATTTTTCCTTAAATTTTTTGCTTTGTTTGGTTTTACGTAGCAGTTTTAAAGGAGTTTTGCTAAACCTCCTCCAGGTTCTTACTATTATCTTTCTGTTTTTAGCGTACGGTCAGGACCTGACAGCCTTCGGCCACAGCTTTGGAGACCCCAGCCAGCCGGCCGCTTCGTACGGAGCCCCCACAGCACAGCCGGCCGCCGCTCCCCAGCCTGCCGCCAGCGCGTTCGGCAGGGGGCAGAACCACAACGTACAGGGCTTCCACCCCTATCGACGCTGACCGCCTCCCTGTGGCGGTGTGGCATGGTGTAAAGTTCAGAAACCACAAAAAAAAAAAAAAAAAAAAAGTCAGGGAAATAAGTGTTCTTGCTCAATGCAATACTGGATTGTTTGTTAGGAATGTTGAAATAACACAGTTTGAGATAGAAATCTTTTATGAAAACAGGGACTCCAGAAAATTTTAAAGAGTTTAAAAGATATTTTTCTTTCTTTTTTTTCTCTCGCATAATTTAAGAAATATTGAGCAGAAAGAAACTTTTATCCCCCACCTTCCCCTACACCCATGTTTTATAGTAGATCTAAACTACTTCGCAATAATTTTGATTGTCTGGTGAAACACTAGCACAGAGACTTATATGTAAAGAGACTTGCATTTAAATATGTATATTTATGGTGGATGCAAATGGAAAAAAAACAGGGTTTAAATTTTTCTCAGCTTTAAATTCTAGGGAAAAAATGTTTTTATTTTTCATTTGGTGAATTTTTGTTTACTTTCTGAGCCTTTAAAGTTTGTTTAAAATGGAGATTATGAATATATATAATATATATAAATATATATATATATATATATATATTATACACAAACTGTGCAATTTTTTTAAAAAAGAGAATTTTGTACTATAAATGTACACTTTGCTTGTTTTTTATTTAAAGATGTAGACTTCCCTCAGGTGGCTGTTTTGGGTGCATTTTTTGCACTTATGCAAAAAGGAAAAAAAGGACAAATTATTACAAAAATAAATGTTTTAAGATTAAAATAAATGTTTGGTTTTGTTTCTTTGGGAAAAAATTCTTGAATGCGTTTGTTGAAGACTATTTGTTATTGTAAATTGTGAATGACAACTACTGATTTAGCTGTGGTTTCTGCTTATGAAATTTGATTTTTAGATAGAAATACTTAATACTCATTTTCTTATGGGTGGAAGATGAAATTGGGCTCCTTGGTACGAGCATAGAACCCTTCTATGTCCATCTCAGGTCCAGTCGGTTGACTTCATGACGCACACTGAGGTTCGCTGTATTTATTCTAACAAAACAGAAAAATCAAGTTGGTAGTTATCATCAGTCCAGCGGCTTCTTCCCCTTACATTAAATAAAATACAATAAATAACCCTAAACATACAACAGAGTAATAGCTCCCAATGAGCAGTTGGCAGCAGTTAGCAATTGTAACATTAAACATGGGTAAAATGCACAACGTTAACAATACCAGTTAAAAACATATTCAACACTGGAAACTTACTCATGAACCACTGTATAATTCAACTTGTCTGAAATATATTACTTATAAAGAAAACACCACGGTGGGCTCTTTGCACGCACGGCGTTGACGTCACATCCGCATGAGCGAAATCCGGCTTTCTTGTTTCCGCATTGAGTTACTGTGACAGCTAGAAAAGACAAAGTCGTATTTCAGACGCAAATAAAGCAATACTATGAACATTGCTATCTTCCGAACATAGTGGGCTTTTAAGTTTTCATGGATTTCCAAGCGATCCTTAATTAAGAAGATGGCGGCTTGTAAATATTTGTCGCTACCAGTTAAAGCTAACGCGGCACAGCAAAGTTTGCAGCCTTCACTTCGCTCCGAATCAGCTTCTTCAGCCTAAAACTACCGGGGGAGGCGGATGGTAAATAAAGGAGCCGTCCTGTGTTATTTCCGTGGAATAACTTCCGTTTTCAGCCTGAAAGAGCGAATGTTTGGGAATGAGAAAGCAGACCAGAGCCAGACAGCCGAGCAAGTGATCCGCCTGTACACACTGCTGTAAACACCGTCCTGCTTCACAAGAAGCATGCAAAAGTAATAAAACTAAATAACACGGAGACCTTAAGGATCACGGCCATACTTTTCTAAAAGCAACAACTTTGGACCTGAACAGTCAACTGAACTCGAACTCTGACAATTACCAGTGATGCCCTACTTTTAAGCTATGGGGCTTGTTGTGCTTCCTCATGCTTGGGAAGCAAAAAGCCCGATCTCCCCCGGTACTCTGTTTGATGCTAACGACAATAAACACATAATATTTGAAAAATAAATACAAAATATGGTAAACAAATATTGTATTATAATTAGAATTGTATTAGAATGATAAGATACTTAAATAGCACATTTTTACAAGAAAAACATCCGAGAATTTTGCCTACTAACATAAGCTAAAGTTAATGTTCTGAGGCATACATCTTAAAACCTTTCTCCAGCTGACTTGGAGCTTTGGATCGATGTATCATTGTTGGGCAAGTCCAACAAGCACTTAGTGTAAAATGCCATTTTCAATAGTATCCTGTGTGTGGTGGTTTATTTATCCCATCAAGTGACTTGTTACCTTCAGTACTTATAAAATGCTGTATATCAATATGACTTAAAAGAAATTGTACTTCCTGATTTAATGCATTGAAACCGGAACTTTGTCTCTTTAAAAACTCCTGCTCTTTCTAAAACTCTGCCTTCAGGAAGTCATATCAACATCTTTTAAATCTTTAACAATGTTTTTACCAGTGTTGCACTGAGAAGTAGCTCCTGTAATGAGCTCAGAAGATGCGCAGTTCCACCATGTGTTTGCTAATTGCTGGTGACTAGTCTGAAGGAGCTGAATAGGCACGCCTGAAGGCAGAAGCTTGGAAACTGCAATGCCTGAAGGTGATGCTAAGTCCACCCAGGCGTTTTGTGCAGCTGAATGGTTCCCATGGGAGATGAAATTACTTTTCAAGCAAAGAATCAAGGCAACACTCCAGGTATGTTTTTGATGAGGGAGTAACATTATAACATGATCTAAAGCTCAAAAAGCAAATTTTACACAATCCTACCCCTTTAAACTTGCAATGCATCAATTCACACCTGCTGATGTGTAGACTACCTATTAATGTACTTTAATTTGCATTAGTAAAATAATTTTCCCTCAGTGGTTTGGGCACCAAAATGGCCCCAGCCCAGGGGCCCACATTCTTGTGAATCCAGCCCTGGCTGCTACTCTTCTATTGTCTGCCACATGTGCGTGTTGGTTGGGTATTTATATCGGTAATTACTCAAATTACCATTAACTACAACAGCAGTCATACTTAGATTTATTTTTTAATTAAAAATATTTTTTTCTTGTGCTAAAAGTCGACTTATTGTTTTTAAATTTAGACTAACACATCATAAATTCAAGGTGTATTTGACATAATCTTTTTTTTTAAAATATTTTAAATAATTTTTTTTATTGCTGAATTTCCGTGCCCCAATATATCCGGGGTAAAGGTTTCAGTGTGATTTCCACTCACCGTCTCTTTCCGCGTTGCTCACGTATTAGCATTGAGCGGCTAGCTGCTCTTCGGGAAAGTTGCCCACTTCATCGGCTTATTCGGCTCTGACTCCCCACTTGGACCACAACACTTAAACCGAGAGGAGGAGACAAACTTTCGAGGTCTGTGGGCAGAAAGTGTAAACGACGTTAACTCCGTTTCTGTCTGTTTTGATCCTGTTTACTGTGCGTGTTGTGCTAGCTAGCTTAAAACTCAACGGCTGATGATACACTGACTGGGTCGAAACCGAAATTTCAAGAACCCGGAGCGGGTTTATAAGAACGTTTGTCATGGTTTAGTGACGGGACACCTTCAGTCAGATGTTTCCTGTCACTCAGTGAGTCACTTCAAGTTTTACCGGAGTGTCAAACTGAGTTTATATTCCTGCTGAAATTGTTTTTAATGACATAACTGAGAATGGATAAGCTGAGGAAGTTTCAGATTTCAGTAGTTCAAGATAAATTGTTAAAATCTAACACTCTATTCTGTACAAACTATAGGTTTACATCAACAAAATAAATCATAATTATTCATATCCACTCAGTTTGTAACCTTTAGCACCTGAAAAACCATTTTTGTCTTCAGTCCTGCTTATTAAAATCTAGAGCTGCAAATGTAAAATGACCTGTTGAATAGATAAAATTTAGAGTTTTTGTTGAGAAATGGTAGATATTGAAAATAATTTTTGTTTTTAGGTTATTAAATAAACAACAACATAAAACTTCTGCAAAAAGAAGATGGATACATTTCCTTCTATGGAAAATTATGTAAACAAAATGACAAGAAAACAGATTATAAAATGTATTATTGTTACTTTTAGTGTCATACATTTGAATTTCAATCAATGTACATTTTTAAAATTATATCAATCTTCATAAATTGGTTCTTAATCATTTTTAGCCAAGTTATTAAGAACCACTTTAGGCTCTGGAGGCCCTGCCGTAAAAATAAATGAGAGTAATACTAAAAGGTTTATGCATTCAGGAACTCATTCACTAAGTGCAACATATTATGTAGATTAATTGTATGTAAACTTATGCTTACAAATATTTTAATGGATTTTATTTCGACTTAAACAAGATTTTCCATTGGTTTGCTAAACCTATTCAGATGTATTTAAAAAGTGTTAATAATTCAGTCATTTAGCTGATTTATTTTGGTAAATGAAGCTGAATTTTCAGGTCATTTAGGCCAGAAACAGGCAGCAGGAGACATCCTGCAGTACAATATGGAGTTACAGTGTAATATTTACCACCGTTGTGACACAGACGTCAAGCTGTCAGGGTGCTGCAGCTGATTCACACGTGGTGAGGAACCAGAACATTGGCACCGATCAGCTGAAGAGGACCGGATCCTCCAGGAAGCAGCTTAGGGAGAACTGTCACTGTTTTCAGCATGTGATCAGGTAGGGCTGGGCGATCAATCCACTTTATTGATTAATCACAGTTTTGGTTTTTGAAGGGCAATTTTTTTCGAACATTTTTTTCCCCCACCAATGCACTTATTGGGTTTCTCAGAGCGATGTCAGCGCGCCAAGGACGGCCATCTTGTTCCACAAGTGTGTTTTTTACAGCTTCTGTTTATTTGGACTTTGAATTTAGATCAACTTTACGATAAGCTAAAATTTTTTATTTCAATTACAAGAATAAAGTCATAATATTACAAGAATACAGTTGTAGTAATCCAAGAATAACTTTGTGCGACAAAGTTGACATAATGCGAGAATAAAGTGTTAATATTACCAGAATAACGTTGCAATATTAGTAGAATTAATAGTTTAATAAGAGCTTCAACATGAAAAATAAAAAAAAATTATACTTTGGTTTTTGTTTTACAGATAAGAAAAGAAAAAATATTTCAACAGGTTATCAAATTATTATCAGCAGCAGGACTTTAAAAGAGAATCTATTTTGAAGAAAGAACCACAAACTGAGCCGATTTCTACGCATGTTGACATTTTTGTCATTTTTTTATTGTAATTTTAAGATTTTTTTTTTTCCTGGTAAAATTGCATCATTATTATTATATCGAATTTATGACTATAAGGCATGGTCCTAATACTCTGTCGCACAACTCACAGAAGAGAAGACTGAAAATATTTTAGTTTAAAAAGAAACTGGAAAAAAAAACATATTAAAATTGGATATGGTATGAAAAAAATCTGATTTTATTTTTAAGCTGTATCGCCCAGCCCCACAATCAGGCTCTGGTTCAGTGGCAATGTGTCACAAATTTAACTTTCCTTTAGGCTGCGTCTGTAAACGTTTAGAAATGTTTGTTATTTCAGAACAAGCCTTTGTATTTTTGTTTCTATAATTTTCCTGTCATAACCTCGTTTTGCAGGCGGTCGGATCTGGATCAAGGTTGTTAAACAGTTAATGCACAAGATAAAGAGGCTGAAAACCGACGACAAAACAGAAGACGGCCAGGAAAGGTAAGAGGTTTTTATTTATCTGGTTCCACTTCTCATTTATTTGAAAAAAATATACGTACATAAAAGTTAAATTTTTATATTCTTTTAAGTAGGACTGAAATAATGGATTATTATCAATTATGGAAATAAGAATCAACTAATTTAGTAATTGATTAATCATTAACTGGAGTATTCAGACTGCTAAAAAAGGTAATTTGCTGAAAAAACAACATGAAAACTGTACAAAATGTATTAAGACTTGCATTTTAAGACGAAAAACATTCTTTGTAAATATGTTTCACCCAGAACTCCTCAAGTGGAAAAGCTTTAGCTTCAAGTGGCTCAAATTCTTTAGAAAATTCAAATTGAGCAACTTTTTAAAATCTAATTATTAATCTGTTAATACAAAGAAATAGTCAAAACGTTTCACATGTTGCTTGAAGTATTTTATTTTTTTTACCTGCAAATAATCAAGCACTCACTAAAGGAATACTGTTGTTCCGTTTTAAGCAATAAAATGTTCATTTTCTTATTTAAAAAAGAGAACAAAGTATCTTTTAACATGTTTCTAATATTGTATAAAAACAGCTTTGATGAAGAATCTGCAGAATGTGACAGTTTTTTCATTTGTTTAATCGTCAGAATAATCGATTACTCAGATACTCATTCGCTGCAGCTCTAGTATCACAAATCAATCCATTTTTACCATTCTAGTTTTATTCTTTTCTTGGTAAGATTCTCAAAAAGATATTTAGTCGTGATGTTCGACACCACCGATTTCCTTTCCAATCTGATACTGGGTAAAATTGAATCTGATACCGATCCAATACCGATAATTTGTGCAAAAACATTTAATTTTCCTGTTAAATCTAAAAAAAAAAACATTTCGTATTTCAAATCTTGGCCTCATAAGAATAACACTAGACACCCCTCTTCATTTTAAACTCAGAAGTACATTGAGGTTGCAGCCTCATTCACTACAGCCAAGCTCTTTTAGCAACAAAGAAAAATCTTTAAAAGAATAAGTTGTTGCAAACTGAAAGAAAAATTAATTGGTAAAGTAATAATACTACTGAAATAACTCATTAATTATTATGAACAACTATAAAATGCAAGCTGAAATATGTCTATGCTTGATTTCTTCTATGATCTGTCATTGAGTCTGAGTGACTGAGCAGCAGGACGCTTTACACGTTTACCAGGCGGAAGAAAAAGTAGTTCCCTTCATCCCCATCGCCTGTCCTCCTCTTAAGAAACATTATTTCAAATTACTGACATATTGAGAATTGATAAAGGTCTGGTAATGGAAGTATCGGTAAGTCAGCATCCAGTATTTAGATAAATCTTCTGATTTCGGCAGCATCAGAGACTCACTGGCAGGCATGACGGGAGTGGATGAGCTCTCAGACAGCACAGAGGTGGTGGAGATGGAGGACGTGAACCCCACCCAGTTCCAGGTGGAGAAACACTCCTGGGACGGCCTGCGGAAGATCATCCACAGCAGCCGGAAAAACACGGGAATGGTCATCAACAAGGCGCCGCACGACTTCCAGTTCGTCCAGAAAGACGAGGCCAGTCCGCACTCCCACCGCATCTACTACCTCGGTAAGAGCGCAAACCAGCAGAAACAGGTTTTTATTTCTGGAAAGGGCCGAGGTAGTGAAAAATAACAACAGTTTGTTTTGTTGTCCAAAACGTTTGCACAAGGAGCCACAGTTTATTTTCATTTCTTTCAGTTAAAAATACAAAATAATTTGTGAATTCTCTCCTTCTTACCTGCTCAGCAACAATTTAACATTTATTTTAATTAAAAAGGTCCAAAAAAGGGCCTCAAAGTTGGACTATTTCCCAAATTGTTAGTAAGGACTATTTCCTTATTTGTGTTGCAATTTAATCAGCAACAAAAATGAGAAATATCTTTGAAAACCTTTAACTGTATTTGGCTGATTTTAATTATTGGGTTTGACTACGTCTGTTTTTGAGTAAAAAGTCACTGGAGATTCATGGCCCAACTTACTACAACGTTAAAATGAAAGCAAAAATAATAATAAAAAATAATGGAAGAAAAAGACTTGTTTTGTACGCGTCCCAATAAGAAAATCAGTTTACTGCATGGTAAATTAAAATGAGCCTTATTGTTTCAATTCAGGTTATTATTATGTTTTTGAAGGGAAATTTTGTTTAGACATTATAATCCATTTTATCTGTGGTTTTGCTCGTCTGTGGTTTTTATTTCTGTTTTATTTGCTGTTTTGTTTATTAATTTTTAATATTTTAAATAACTTCCAGCTCCAGTGTTAACAGCTCATCACAAAGTTAAAGTTTATTGGTTTTTGCGAGCAAGAACTTTTGAAAAAGGTCTCAAAACAACAAACGATGTTATCGTTTACCGCCATCATTTCTGGGACAGTTTATTTATCGTGATTTGAGATTTTAATATTTGTTGTTGAAAATCTCAGACCATCTCCATTTAAATCAATCCTAACCTGCATCCAGGGGCCACGTTAAGCTGCTCCGAGGGCCAGAAATGGCCCCCAGGCCACACTTTGGACACCCAGAAAACCTTTATGAAATAATAATTAAAAAAAGAAAATGCCACTGTTAACATAAAATTGCCCCACTAACTATTATTTTTCTCCTAGAATGTCATACAGACTGAACTCAGTAGGAAAGGAAACCAACAAATTAATTGACAAAACATACAATATTGAGAGTTTTGTGTTTGCCTTTGAAATAGAAATCAAAGTAAATGTCAGAAACTGCGTTAAAAGAAAAGCCCATAATAAATCTAGAATGTTCTGGTGTCTTCAGCTGGTTCTGTGGATCCAGCCATGTGAGTCGGAGGATCCGGCCTGATTCTGTTTACGAACCCGTTTCGTGTCCGGAGAGCCGCGCAGGCTGCTTCCTGTGTTCAGCTGGAGAAAATGGGGAACACACACTGGGACACAATTTGTGCTTTGTTGGCATAATTCAGTTTTTCCATTTGGTGTTAATAGAGGTCAGACCGTCTGCTGCAAGAAACGGGAAACTCTAAGTCTAACGTTTCATTTAACGTCTAACGTTTCAAAGCAATCGGCAGCCAATCAGTCGGATTGTGTTTGAGTTTTTTAAGTGTTTGTCAAACCACTTAATTATGAATCATTAAGTGTTAAAGGCTCACAAACCTGAACAGAAATTAGATTTTATTTAGAAACTCCTACCACCAGAGGCGTCACCGTTATCTGGGGTTGATCTGACAGATCCCTGGTGTTTCTTCCCGACAGGAATGCCTTACGCCAGCCGAGAAAATGCTTTGCTCTACTCCGACATTCCCAAGAAGGTCCGCAAAGACGCGCTGCTCGTTTTGTCATGGAAATCAATGCTGGACCATTTTCAGGTAAAGAGAGGTCGTGGTGGTACATCTGTGCTCAGTTATTGAATTAATCGTCAACTGATTTAGTAATCGGTTAATCGTAAACTGAAGTATACAGACTCAAAACAAAGTTTCAGAGCAAAAACTGTACAAAAGTTTATATATTTTGCATTTAAGATAAAAAAACCTTTTGTTTGTAGAAATGTCCTATCCAGAATTCAAGTGTTAGTTTTAGCTTCAGCCAGTTCAAATTCTGTTTGAAAAATCTCTTTTTATTGCTATTCAGTTATTAATCTGTTTATCAAAACTAAACAAACAGATCAACTCTACATGCAAAAACATGTTGATGTTAGAGGAATGTTTGTTTTTATAGCGCTTTAAGGAATAAAATGTTTATTTTTCTTATTTAAAAACGGAATTCAATTGTTTATTTGCATCTTTTTACACATTTTAATGTTATACAGAAGGACTTTAAGTGGTTAGATGAAAAATACTTTAAAGTAGAGCAAACAGAAAGCAGCTGCTGAGCTTCTCGTCTTGTCCTACCGTTTCTTTATTTTTATCTCCAACCCTCTGAGCAAACGCTTTCTGACCTCGCTGTGATCGGCCTGGTTTGTCACGCTCTGTGTCACCCCTGACCCCAGGCCAGTCCTCACCACGGGGGCTTCTCTCGGGAGGAGGAACTGCTGCGAGAGAGGAAACGTTTGGGGGTGTCTGGCATCACCGCCTATGACTACCACCAACCCAGCGGGCTTTTCCTGTTCCAGGCCAACAGCAGCCTGTACTACTGTCGGGACGGCGCCAGCAACTCTTTCATCGTGAGTTAAAAACGTAATTACAGGACTTCTTTGGGTTTGGAAAGCTGAGACGGTTTGGAAAGCTGAAATATTTGGTTATACGTCATTAATGTTTCTGACTGTCATCCGGTAAATAATGAGCATTTTAATGCAAAGTTGCATCAAAAGTGTAATTAATAAATAAAAACAGTCATAAACATTCATGAAGACTTCTTCATGTTCATGACAGGCGGTATTTCTTTCAGTCAGTCAATCAATCAGGTTTATTTGTCTGGCACATTTCAGCAACAAGGCAGTTTGAAGTGCTTTGCATTGTGTTTTTATAAAGTCATGGCACACTGTCAGCTTTTGATGCACCACTTTTTGTCAAGTGGCGTCGTTACGCATCAAAATATTGAGTAATGTTTCATTAAATATGTTTCAAAATCAACTCCAAACAGGTGGGTCTCTAGTCTAGATTTAAAGGCAGTCCGTGTTTCGGCTGTTTTGCAGTTTTCTGGAAGTTTGTACCAGATTTGTGGTGCATAGAAGCTGAACGCTGCTTCTCCATGTTTGGTTCTGGTTCTGGTTCTGCGGATGCATTTTAACCATTTGTAGTTCATTTAGCTCAGAAACTCTGGGGAAAAAATAAGTTTTTACAGATAATTATCCAGGGTAAAAATGTAAAAAGCGATTTATTTGAGAGAGCAGTCACTGATTTAATTTGATAAACGGATCCTTGGGTCCTTCGTAACGACAGAGCAGGAAATGCCTCCAGTCAAAAGGAGCGTTGCTTATTTTTGCACCCTGAAGGTTTCCTTTCTGCAGGCGCGTAGAGATATAAAAAGGTCGTTACGGCCACCAGGGAAACTCCTGCTGCTGCTTTGTTCGCTGCAGCTGAAGCTTTTCCCACTGGAGGGACTCCCTCGGTTCATCAGCATGTAGAGAAAACGCGCTGTGCAGTTTTCAGCCTTTATGCTCAGCACTTTGCTCACATTTGTCCTTGGACTTTTTAACCCTTAGAGATGTAAAATAATTTGTACATTATATAGTTTGACATAAATACTTCTGTTAACAGGGAGAGTTTTATAAAAGAGCTAACAAATATTATGTATTTTAATAAAAACAGATGTAATTATTTAATCTGTATGGTTGAAATGCTAAATATTAATATAACAAAACTAAAATGTTACATAAAATGTTTAAATATATTCTCACCTCTTCAGACTTTTTCACATTTATTCATGTTATAACTATAACCTTTAAAATACAGTTTTTTGTTTGGGTTTTATTTAATATGCTAACACAAAATGGCATAATTGCTAAATAAAAGAAAAACAAGATGTGTGTGGTTTTTTTTAAATAGAAGTATAAAAAGTGTGATTGCATTTATTTTCAGCCCCTTTCATCAATACTTTGATTCACTTTTACTTTTTTCATCAGCAGCTAAAAATAAACTTCCTGTTTGGACATGAAACTTAAATGTAATATAGAAATAATTTGCATTTGTGATGTTGAACACACTGACATCAGGATAATGGTGAATTGTTTTTCTGCTCCATTGTCTGCTGAATTAGTCATCTATTTTTGCTCGTTTCTCCTTGCAGCGTTTAGATATTTTTATGTTCTGATCTTCTGTAAATTATTGATAAAAATAAAATACAGTTTTGTTTTTCGGCTTGTGTTTTTCCAGACTTCTCCGATGAACCCCATAGAGATCAAGAGCCAGAATTCAGGCACACGCATGGACCCCAAAATCTGCCCTGGGGACCCCAACTTCATCGGTTTCATCAACAACAACGACATTTGGGTGACAAACACGGAGACTGGAGAAGAGAGGAGACTCACATTCTGCCATAAAGGTCCAGGCTGGATCAGATCACATTGTGTTCCTTTATTAAATGTGTTATTTTAATGTTGTTTTTGTTGTTGCAGGTATTAATAACCCTAAAGACGATCCTAAATCAGCCGGGGTCGCCACGTTTGTCACTCAGGAAGAGTTTGATCGCTTCACTGGTTACTGGTGGTCTCCAGCCGCACGCGAAGGTAAATATCATCATGTTTTTGTTTTTTTTAATTTTTATTTAACGTTTTGATGGTTTGAGAACTGTAATTGCAAATCTGTTTCAATTTATTATTTATATTTTTGGCAGGTTTTTAGGTGTGAACAGTTTTCTATGTTAGTCATAAATGCATCATTGAAAAGTTAATTTACTTTAATTTAAAATAAAGAAAATCATACATAAATTTATAGAACAAATATTTGCTCTTAATTTTAATACATTATTATGCTAATATTTTAACTATTTTCATAATTAAACAAAAATTCTCGTAGTCTTGCCCAGATACTCTGCTGTACAGCTAACAGAAAGGATGATTGAAATAAAAGTCACTTTTTGAAAATATTTCCACCGTTTTGAAAAATGTTTTTTAGAAATGAAGCAGAAAAATAACCAGAAATAAAATCCGAAAATTAATTTCTCTGAGTGTAATCAGCTGGAATCTGTTTTTAATCAAATTTCTGAAATAAATGACCTTTTCAATGATTGCCTAACGTATTTCTGCTTGTGTTTTTCTTTGACTCAGAGCCTGATGGTGGTAAAACTCTGCAGATTCTGTATGAGGAGGTGGACGAGTCGAAGGTGGAGATCATCCATGTTCCGTCTCCGGCTCTGGAGGAGCGGAAAACCGACGTCTACAGATACCCACGCGCAGGTACAAGGCCAAAAATAACTCGGTTTTATCAGATTAACTAACTTTCCTGTCTATGAACCACAGTCATGTTTTCATGTTTTATTTACACAAGTCAGAATCTAATTAACCAAGCACACAAGAAACACTAGGCGTCTGTTTGGTACTTGATCAATGCTGTTTCTTGGTTTTACAAGGCGTCCATGCATCCTGAAAAAGCCTTAAATTCGTGTATCTAAAATTAAGGCCTTAAAATGTCTTAAATTCGTGAAAGAAAAAAGTTGGTCTTAAATACATTAATCACAGATCTTAAATATTGTTGTGGCTTTTTAGGTTTTTTCTTATTGGACTTGTATATAAGTCAAAGGTTTGCAGACGTCATCAAGGCTTTATTCAAGGCTTTAATGCTACTTGTAATAAACTGCTATACTTGCTATCTAGCCTTTTTTGTATTTGTCTTGAGTAAGTGTAAACTTATTGGTAGTGGGCTAGACGCCACTTTCTTACTAAGTGCATTTTGTCAAACAAAAACAAAAAAACATTGGCACTACTGGGGTTAAAGCTGCAGTATTTATCTTTTTTTAAGCATTTTTGGGGGTTTTTTTTAACATATTTTTCGAAACTTTGTTGGTATGAGACAGATAATCTGTGGGGAAAAAAATCAAGAACCTCTGTCTTCTCCCAGTACTAACTAGAAAAAAGCAATCAGAGCAAGGAGGAGGGGCTTAGCGCTGTCAATCATGCCCATGTGCGCTACGATACAGCTTCTCCCTGTCAGCACAGCATGCTATGAACACTCAGGCTAGTTGATATGGCAATAAATTACGGTGTATGAACAGTTTTCTGTAATAGTGAGTTGTTTATCTGTCATTAGCATATTTAGCAGCGCGTTCACTAGGTTGACTGACAGCAGCACTAAGACCCTCCTTCTGGTTCTGATTGGTTGTTTTTGATGGCGATGTTAGCACATGAAGTATGTGGAGGATGTCGATATTTTCAGATCATCTGTCTCATATTATTCACAGAAATGTAAAAAACATATTTTCTAAAAGCTCTGTACTGCAGCTGTAAGACAGCAGAGAGCAATGTGCCATTTAAAACACACAAAGCTGCTGCCAAGAACTGTTGGCAGGTTAAGTAACGAAGTTTAATTAATTTCCAGGCAGTAACAATCCTGAAATCACTTTGAAGATCGCTGAAATCAGGGCAGACAGCGTTGGAAAGGTAAATCCTCGTTACGTTGTTGGTTTAACCTAGAAGTCCAGACGAAGCTTCGACTGATGTGACTCTGTTTTCTTTCTCAGATCGTCAGCACGCAGGAGAAAGTGTTGCCTGTTCCTTTTAGCTGCCTGTTTCCCAACGTCGAGTACATCACCAGAGCTGGATGGACAAAAGACGGCCGATAGTAAGTTTGTGAAACTCAACCGTGGCTCAGTTTGCTATGTGGCTTAAGCTAAGCTTCCTGCTGCGAGTCACGGCTCTTCCTCTCCGTTTCTGTCAGCGCGTGGGCGGTCATGATGGACCGACGGCAGCAGAACCTTCAGCTGGTCCTGCTTCCTCCGGCGCTTTTCGTCCCGGCTCAACAGGACGAAGCGAAACGACGGGAGAGCCTGGAGGCTCTGGGCGACTCGGTCCATCCCTTCATCATCTACAGAGAAACCAGCGACATCTGGATCAATGTGAGCTCCTGACCACAGATTTGTCTCAGACTGTCTTACAGCGGCACTGCAGAAAAATTAAACGTTGCTTAAAGAAACATTAGTATTATAGATTTTATTTTCTGTCACACTTAAAAAGTTCAGTTCAGGAATCTGCAGCCTTTATCTTCAAATGAGACATTTTGCCTTCAGACCAGATAAATAAAACTTTTGAGTTTTATTTGTTGTCTGCTGAAGAACCATCATTTTATTTCTGCTTTTAAATTTTAAAATAGAGATGCAACATTTTTGCAATAGTGTGAACAGATACATTTTCTTCTATCTTCATCTTTGTGAGAAATATAACTTTATTTTATCTCCTCCACTTGAAATCGAATTTAAAAAATCTTTTTCTGCCGAATAAATGTAGAATGCTTCCAGCCTAATGACAAAAAGAAAGGAAAAATAGATTTAAAAATATTAGTTCAAAGAACCATCATTTTATTTCTGCTTTTAGATTTGAAAAATGTTTGATGTTATGGAGTGGATGGATACATTTTCTTCTATATGAGGCTCTGCAGCTCCTGAAATACAATGGTTCTTAATAAAAAGTAATCAATTTTAAATTTGTTATTAGATATAATAACAAACACTTTTTTAAGGTGTTTGATTAAATAATTGCTATAAATTTCCAGAAAATAATGATCCAAAAGAGCTAGTAATGTGTTTTAACTACTTTTTTCTCTTTTTTGTGATTAGTTTGTACGTTTTCAGTCAGAAATCAGTTTTATTGGACACAATTTTGATTCCAAGTCGAGGAAATAAAATAGTCAAGTACCAACATACTATAGAAGAAAATGTATCCATATGCATTATTGCAAAAAAAATCTCCATCTCTCCTTATTCTAAAGTATGAAACAAAAATAAAATAATAGTTCTTTAAATATATAGCAGATATTTATCAAAAAACAGATTAATCATGCTTATAAACCCTCCAGTGTGTCTGAATTAAACGAGTGAGGTAATATTCATCCACAGTGATGTCACAGACACCAACATCATTGAAAACAACCTTTAGTTTTTATTTAGGCTGTCGGATGTTAACATTTGTTGACCTGAAGAATTTAACGGTAACAAACAGGTGGAAATCGAATAAATCCACGTAAACATCCCTGTTTGTTTGTGTTGCAGGTGCACGACATCTTCCATCCTTTCCTCCAAACGTCTGATGACGAGTTCACCTTCATCACAGTAAACGAGTCTAAAACGGGCTTCTGCCACCTGTATAAGATCACTGCAGCGTTACAGCGGGGCAAATTCGACTGGGCCAAAGGATACACTCACTCTGCAGGTAACATCTCACAGCAGCATGATGAAGAAGAAACATTATAATATTCAGCTTAACTATGACATTTTCTTCCATCAGATGATTTTAAGTGTCCAGTTAAAGAGGAGGTGACGGTGACCAGTGGGGAGTGGGAGGTGCTGGCCAATCACGGAGCAAAGGTGAAGCTTCACCCCAATTAAACTTTTAGTTAACGCCTCAAGCTTTTACAGATAATAAAGTCAATATAAGTAAAGCTATTTGTACAACCTTGGGAAGCAAGTTATCAGTTAATGAGTTAATCTAAAGTTGATTAAATGATAAGCAGCTGTTTTCTTAAAAACTTGAGTTTTTTTGCATCAAGAAGGAACATGGAGTTTATAAATTTAAAAAAGTGCATAATAGTTTAGCAATTAAAGCTGTAATAAATTCAAAATAAACTTTTTTCTTTTCTCTCATTATTAAACTTGGACTTATTTCTCAAACAAATAAAACAGGAATCTATTAGGTTGCTCAATAAAAAAAAGGAAAAAAATAATAAATACTTAATCCTCCAAGACATTTAAGTGGCGCCCTCTGCTGGATGGCGACCAAACTACAACACAGCCAAAAGGTCAGAGCGACCGCTATTAGTTAATCGATTGGATGAAATTTAATCTATTAAACTATTTATTGACAGTTGATTGTTTGTTAGAATCCCAAGTGGAAACTATTTTTCTCTAAAGTCCTGTGAAATATAAGCAGGTGTCTTCTCAAAGAGACTTTCCAATCTGTAAATTGATGTAAATGATGAAATCTAATCTAGATTAACAGGGCAAAGCTCTTTAGTAATAAACTCTGGATGTTCTTGTTGTCTGATTTTTGGTGCAGCGTTCTTGCAGCCCTCAGATTTGGGTTGACGAGGCGGCGAAGCTGGTTTACTTCCAGGGAACCAAAGACTCTCCTCTGGAGCATCACCTGTATGTGGTGAGCTACGAGACGCCGGGGGAAATCGTCAGGCTCACCAAACCCGGATTCTCCCACAGCTGCTCAGTGAGCCAGGTACCAACTGACACAAATTAATTATCTGGTTTACGTTTCCTGCTTAGGGTTTGAATTAGGCCATATTTCACCTGTTAATTTAGATAATTAAATGTTTAATTTGAAGGAAAATTGAGAAGTAGCATTCTCTGATCTCTGCTTCATTAAGCGGTTAAACATATTTCTGTTTGGTTCTCTGATTAATTATAGATAGGGCTGGGTGATAAATCAGTTTTATTTATTAATCAGATTTATGGTTTTTGACGATTTAATTTTTGGAAAATATTAAATCTTTTGGCTTCCATAGTTCAGAGTGATGTCAGCTCTCCTAGGGTCACCATCTTGTTTGCCTGTTTTAATCTTGACAATAAAATATAAAGTTTCGTTTTAATTATGAGAATAAAGACATAATATCACAAGAATAAAGATGTAATATTAGGCAAATTAAGTAGTAATTTTATGAAAACTTCAACACAAAAAATAGCAAAAGATTTAACTGGGGAATGCTGAGCATTTTGTGAAGTTAAAAGTTGGTATCGGTTTTACAGATAAGGAAATAATTAATCTTTTAACACGTCAGCATCAAATTATTATCACAGGACTTTGAAATAATTGAGCAACAACTGAGTTTTATTTGAAGAAAATCACGCGGACTGAGCTGGTCACATTTCTGGAAATGCTTTTATAATTCTAGAAACTTTTTTCTCATTAAATTACATTTTTTTTTGTAATTTTCTTCTGGTAAAAATGCATCTTTATTCAGCTAATAATTTTGACTGTAATCTCATAATTAAAAAAAAAAATCTGTAGCCAGGCTCTGTTGTAAACTCGCAGAACAGATGACTGAAATAAAAGCCACTTTTTGTGATTCGCAATTTTTTTTTTTTTTAGAAAAGAAAACAAGAAAAAATTATTAAAATCAGATGTGTTTGAAAAAAATCAGATTTTATTTTAAAATCCCCCGAAACTAATTATTGATTTCTTAATAAATCTGAGATGTTATGGGTGATTAATTCAGCCTTTTCCTTCTTTCTCCACACAGACCTTTGATATGTTTATTAGCCACTACAGCAGTTTGACCACCGCTCCCTGTGTTCACATCTATAAGCTGGCCGGGGACGGCGACCCGCTGCACAAAGAACCTCAGTTCTGGGCCAGCATGATGGAGTCTTCTGGTGCTGCTTTATATCTTAAACTAATTTAATTATGGTTAATAATTCTGCTCAAACATAATGCAGGATTAATATATATGGCAGGTGTTGCTGTGCGACAGAAGTTTAACGTCCTGTGTTTTGTTTTTAGCGTTCCACTTTGATGCTCCGCCTCCAGAAATCTTTAGCTTCACTGGGAAGTCGGGCTTTGAGCTCTACGGCATGTTGTACAAACCAAACAACCTGGTGGCTGGAAGGAAGCATCCCACTGTTGTTTTTGTCTACGGTGGCCCTCAGGTTTGATCTCTTCCACTTTAACATAAACATTGCAATCAATAGAACAAAGAAGGGCTCCTTTGTAATGTACACAGCTGGTCTGAAATATTAATATGTGGCCAGAACAAAGAAAAAGCTACATGTAAAGTGAAGACGGCCAATCAGGTCTCATTTTATTCTTGGTTTTTCCACAAATTAATACTAGATTAATCATGTCAGATGACTTCCAACTGTTTGCATATAGTCTCTCCATTGTCAAAACTGTTTATTTTCAACTATTGAGATAATCCTGTACACTCAGTCCAGATTTAAAGAGGAACTATTACAAAATTCTTCTTATTTTATTTTATTTTTTTTACTTCTATTTGGGTCTCAACAGCTTCTAAAAACAGCCCAAATGCTCAAAAGAACCTGTCAGCCGTTTTTTGGCAATAAGTTCATATTTTTTTATTTTTTAGTGTCTGGAAAATGAACCTTCCATAAAGTCACTGCACCGTTGCTTAGCAACCCCAGCCAAGCCTGGCCCCGTTACCTAGCAACCCTCCTTTAATTCCAATAGTGTTTCAGTGATTTAAGAACTTGTTGCAATATATTTATTTCAGTTTACTAAGGGACCAAATTCTAAGTCTTAATTTAAAACCTCAAATCTAAACAGAATGCAGATTGTACTGTGATAAATATACGTAGAAAAGGAGAATTTAGTTTCTGAATGAACTGGAAGTGCTTTTATAAGCAGGAAGGCTTTTTTGTTTGTGATGACGTAACTAGTTCATTTTCTTCAGAATTCATTCTATACAGTGAGAGAAGCTCCAGCAAACCTGAACAGACGGCTATAAACCATTAAAGTGCATTATCTCATTTTTCATTTTATTTTTGATTTCATTCACTCAGTAAATACAACTAAAATGAATCAAGACTGAAAATGAGCAGAAATAATTGTAAACTTGTGTCTGCAGATCTGAACTGTGACTAAAACTGCAGCACATTTTAGTGAAGCGACTCTGATTAAAGCTACATTAAGATGTGTTGTAGATTTAACCCTTTGCTCTCCTTCCAGGTGCAGCTGGTGAATAACTCCTATAAAGGAGTGAAGTACCTGCGGCTAAGTACGCTAGCTTGCCTGGGTTACGTGGTGCTGGTCATCGACGGGCGGGGATCCTGCCAGCGAGGACTCAAGTTTGAAGGAGCCGTGAAGGACAAAATGGTAACTTCAAAAACCTGATGTTTGTTTTAGTGATCGATTAATCGACTATTTTAACTTTTAGTCAGATTTGAAAAAGTTAATTATTTAAGTCTTTTTATACGATATTAGAAATACATTGAAATATGCAAATAAATAATCCTGTTCCTTAGTGTGTACTTAATAATTTGAAGAAATTTGAAAATCTTCGTCTTTTCTGCTTGACCTAAAATCTATGCATTGTAGGGCTAATCTGTGGATTATCTTTTGGATTAGCCAATTAATAAATGAATAGCAAAATGAAGATTTTTATTTTTTTTTTTCACAGAATTTGAACCAGATAAAGCAAAAAATAACTCGCGTAAGGAGTTCTGGGTCGAACATATTTACAGACGAAGAATGTTCTTTTTTATGTTAAATGTAGATTGTATATATATTGTTATACAGTTTGGCTTAATTACTGTTATTCTTTCACCAAATGGCATTTTTTTTGCCACTCTGATTACTAAATTTGTTGACGATTAATCTGATGAATCATTTCAGCCCTAGTAAATCATTACTTACATCAAATTTAGAGATTTGTTTTGAAAAAAATTACACCAGTCAATCTGCTGCCAGTGTAGAAAATTAGATGTTGAAGAGAACGGTGAGGATAATGGGTTCCTCTTCATCCAGGGTCTGGTGGAGATTGACGACCAGGTGGAGGGTTTGCACTACATTGCTGACAAGTATAAGTTTGTGGATCTGAGCCGCGTCGCCATCCACGGCTGGTCGTACGGAGGATTTCTCTCCCTCATGGGCCTCATCCACAGACCGGACATATTTAAGGTGACAGCAGGAAATCAGAAACATTTAGTCTCTACCGTCAGATGTGTTACTGTAACTTGTGTTTCTCTAATTGACGCAGGATCAATCAGACGTGATTTCAGGTTAATTTTGTGTGTTGATCAGGTCGCCGTCGCCGGAGCGCCGGTGACGCTGTGGATGGCGTACGACACCGGCTACACGGAGCGATATCTGGACACGCCGGAGAAAAACCAGAAGGGATATGAAGCGTGCTCCGTCGCTCTGCATGTCGACAAGCTTCCCAACGAGTGAGACCTCCGAATAATGCTTTCATAAACAACTTTTACCTGAACAGATTATATTGATGCCTAAGCCTCAACAAGGGAGCATTTTTACCCTCATGAATCCTGAATGAACTATTTATTGATTTGCACATTCTGTAGGTTTTTCATTAACTGATTAAACATTTTAAAAGATCCAAATAAACAGCTCAGTTCCTAAATAAGGAAATTAACATTTCATTGCCTGAAATGCAATATCATAATATTCCTCTAGTGAACATTTGATAATTTGTAGCAAATTATGCTAAACTTATCAATACAGCCCACAGCTGATCTGGTGATTTATATTTGGTTATCTGACTAATAATTGGACTTACTGACATAGATTAAGTCATTTTGAACACAGAAAGAGATTTTTTTTTTGATTTCACTTAGTCTGTTTATTCACTTTACACAGAAAATATTTTATTGTACAAGTTTTCTTGAGGTTGTCTTGACAATTAAGTAAATCTGATGCTTGTTTTATATTACCAGCAGTAATACCACTAAGTGGTAACCGCTGCTGCTAATGAGTCTGTAAATAAATAAAAATGGCCGACATGCATCTCTGTGCGCGTTGCAGGCCGAACCGACTGCTGATCCTTCACGGGTTTCTAGACGAGAATGTTCACTTCTTCCACACTAACTTCCTGGTGTCTCAGCTCATCCGAGCAGGAAAGCCGTACAGCCTTCAGGTACGTTGATGAAACCTGCACTGATGACCGACTCTGGATCAGAACCTCTGGAACATCTGGAGTCGGATTAGTGAAGATTTCAGGCCTGAACGGTTTTGGAAAAGAGATTCTGGAAATAGATTTGGATTCATTGGCCTGCCATCTAAATGTTCCATCCATCCATTCATTAATCTGTTCATCCATTCATTAATCTGTTCATCCATTCAATAATCTGTTCATCCATTCATTAATCTGTTCATCCAGTTTGTTTTTTACCAGTTTGACGTTTGGAGCCTCATTTCAATAAAATATCCAACATAAATTTGTAGCAAACATTAATAATTTGAGTTTTTAAATTAGTTAGTTTTTGTGTAAAAACTCGTTATCAGTATTTAGTTGCTTTTTTAGCGTAGCGCAGATTTTGTTTTAGAACGAAACATTTCAGGGCCACATTTTAACTTTTACGTTTTATATTTTAAAATGTTTCATTTTGATGGTCTTGAATTTGTTGCAGTGCTATAAGATAAAGGAACAAATGTTTAAAAATAATTAGTTTTATTCTGATTTTTCAAGTAAACAAAAAACACAAACATAAAACAACAGAAATGGTTTAAAATAACTTGAGATCATTTATTGATTGATTACAGTCTTGTTGATCTGGAATGTCCAAAATGGCTGCCAGATATTTTGAAAGGACTTGTTTTCTCCTTGTGCATCAAACGCATCATTTAATGTATTTTTCTTTTCCTGTTTCTCCAGATTTATCCCAATGAGCGCCACAGCATCAGGTGTCCGGAGTCCGGGGAGCATTACGAGATCAGCCTGCTGCACTTCCTCCAGCAGAACCTCTGATAAGCCTCTCCACACGCCTTCCTCACCTTCCCTTCCTTCCTGGCTCTCTTTCTCACTCTCAGCATTTATCCAAACCTGCTTCTCCACTTTACTTGACTTTATGATCAGCTGAATGCAATCTCCTCCGAACCTCATCGCGCCTGCAGAGCCGTTCACTAGTCTTACAGTCGCAGCAGCATTTTCAGCATCAAAATGTTGCTGGAATATCAGATGTTTGGTTGCCTTTCACGTTTAATTCAGGAGTAAAGCGAACGGCTGTGTTGATCTCTGCCACCAGCAGAGGTCGCCGTTCACCCGGATCATGAAACAATAAAGCCTTTTTATTTTCTTTGTGTTGAAATCCAGCAACAGGAGCAAGTTTTGATGTTTAAAATGCTGCCTTATGTAACAGAATATATATGTGGACCATTTACAACAATGTTTTGATTTGTTGGGGTTTTTTGATTCACATTTCTGTGAATCAAAGCTCAATTTTCTGTCTCTGAATACAAACTGGTGTGATTTCAGCACCCCTGTTGCACACTTTATCATGTTTTGCTATGAGATTTGTGTCTTATGCCTGTCACAGGTTGTTTTTTATGCAGTTATTCCAGAAAAATTATATAAATTCCACATTTTTATTAGGTTGTACTATTTAAAAAAAAAAAAATCTAGAAATGTTTGGAGTTATCCGGGACCTGTTCTTGATCACTTGCTTTAACCTCCTGAAGAGCTTTCCTTTCTCCTGCTGCTGAGGACTTTTTGCACAGTACATTATTTACCTTTGTGCCAAGAAGCTGACCTGAATGATGATGTTTGAGACAACTGAGGTGCCTTGCAGAGTTTAGGAGCACCTGCTCACATTGAAAACAAATCAGGGAATCAGTCAGAAGACTCAACGCCTTGTTATCATCTGCTGAACTTAAACGTTATAAATGTACTCTCGGTTATTAAAGAAATAAACTGAAGTGAACAATCTTCCCCCCTCCCCCAAATCTTGCAAAGTGGTCTTTATTTAATGTTTTTGTAAGCTTTAAGTTTGTATCCATTGCTAAAGGATTAAACTGCACACATCTTCACTCCTTCCCAGTAGCTTTTGTATTAGTTATTGTTTTTATATTTACATGTTGTGATGGGGGCTTGGAAGCTGCAGTAACTGCCCACTGCTCTATGATGGCCTGTTTTCCAGATTGTAACTGACGTTAAGGGCCGAGTGTTTGTGCGACTTGAAAACCTCAACATGAACTTTTAATAAATATAAATATAACTGAACCCAGATGGTCAAATACACTATAAAAAACTCGTCACTTTTTATTCCTTTCTGACACCGAATCAAACCAGCCTGGTCAGGTTTGGGGTCGGTTAAGATTGCAACATTTTTTTCATTTACTTAGTAACTTTTCAGCAAGACATGACCTTTTTTTAAAGTAAATAGTTTCTCAATATTGATAAGATAAAAACTACTAGTTCCACTGCCAGATTATTTCACTTATAAACATATTTCTCACATGTTATAAGTGAAATAATCTGGCAGTGAAACGAGTATTTTTATCTGTAAGAGGGAATTATTGACTCAAAACAAACTTCTATGTCTTGCTGAAAAGTTAGTTTGTAAGTTTAGTCTTATTTCAGGTGTGCAAAGATGTTTGCAGAAGAAATTAACCAAAAACACTTAATATTTAAAATTACTCTAAAATTAAAGTTTTTATTATTCACAAAAAATAATAAACGCCTGAACAAAAGTTGACTAAATAAACCATTTGCTTTGTTTTCTGCTGCCAAACCTTTAAAAAAAATAGTTTCCTTTTTGGTTTCTGTCTGGTTTCTACTCTGTTTGGTTTGTATTAAATATTAAAAAAAAAGTCTAGTGTTTCTTCTGGAATACACCAAATTTAACAAAAAACTATTTTACATTAAAAGGCTCCAGCAAAAGAGTTTAAACTTTCCAGCATTATTTAAAGAACATCTTATAAATGCACTGAAAAAAGAGAATGACAGAAAAATGGGTTTATTTGTCACATTTAGTTAAATTAAGTTTATCAGATTTAACAAACTTTATATGATCACTTGTCACCAGTTAACAGAATATATTTAACCTGTTGTTTTTTAGTGTGCATAATGAATGACTCAGAAAATGACATCCAGCTTTTATTTTCCATGTTCATTTTTATTCATACAAGTAAAAAGCATTTGAAACTGTAATCAAATGAGTAAAAAAACAACATATTAAATAAGCAAAACGCAATTAAAGGAAATAGATAACGTATAATAAAAAGATCCCTCACAAAGGGGAATAAAGTCCCAGTCAACATGACTGAACGTTTCGGCTCCTCGTATGCATTGCATAGAAATGGCAGGCGGTCCGGTCAGTGCATCGGCAGACATCAGTGATGTGCATTGTCAGAGTCTTTTCAGGCTGTCAGTAGTTAAGGACCCAGATGTTCTCTGGGTTGAAGTGACTTTAGTGCTGGCGTCTTATTGCGTCTTTGAAACCGGAGCGATTTTCAGGAGAGTGGAGCTGAGGGGCCCGAATTGTCCCTGAAACATGGCCCGTCTTCCCCTGTGGCGCTGAGGGAACTTCCCGTTGAGATTTGGCTCTCCGCAGCTGCCAAACCACCAACCGCCTGGGGGAAAAGCACGGATGGAAAACCTCGTTTAGCTTAAATTGTTGGGCCGATTGGAGCGATTTTTAATCTGGATTCGGGTTTGTACCTGAGAGCAGCTCGGCGCAGTTGGCGTCCGCAGCGAGGTCGTTGTCTCTGTCGGCTGTGGAGAAGGGAAGTCCGGTCGCTCCGGTGGACTCGATTCCCTCCTGAACGCCAGACGAAGGGTCGAGGTCAAGGTGCAGAGCGAACTGCCTCTCCTCTCCGTCCACCTGGAAGCGGTAGCGAGCCGCCTGGCGCCGCCCGGCCTCGTCAGAGAGCTCCACCTGAAGGACGTACTGGCCTTGCTTGGAGATGGAGTGGATGTGGTCCAAACCGAGCCAGAACTCTCCTGGGAGATTAAAAATTACGCTTAGTTTTTGAATGTTGGAAAATTCTGGCTTTTTTTTTTTTTTTTACATTAAAATTTCCAAACTCACTGTTGAGGTCGCCGAATCCTTTCCTGTAGCTTTCCCAAAGCTGGTTGAAGTTCTGAGATCCATCCTGGCGTTTCTGGATGACTGTCCAGCCGCCATCTGCAGAAAAATCAGGAAAACAAATCAGTTTTTCCCCTCCTCTTTTTCTAATTTGTGTAAAAATCTCCTGATAAGACTCAGAAGTGAACAAACTCACCTGGAGTCATCTGACAGAGAACGTTGAAGGGTTTTGAGTTGTCGGGCTGAATCATGTAGACGCCACTGACTCGCTGTCCCTGTGCGAACAGATCCTGACAGTCTCTGGCCAACCCTGCAAACAAAAGCACAACATGAATCAGACTTTGTTTTTTAGCTCTTCTTGTCCATACGTCACTTTTAACAGCCTTGTTTTTGTTTTTCTTTTTGACGTTGCTGCCCTTTCTTCTGAACTTTACTCCGTTTCTGAACGACTCTGCCAGCGAGTCAGACATCATAACTTTAAGTGCAAAGGTGAACCGTTTGGTTACGTCTTTTTTACAATTCATTAATAGCTGTTGCACTGCAAAAACACTAAATATTAAGCATTTTTTGTCTTGTTTCAAATGAAAATAACTCACAACTATCATTCCAGCAGCATTTCGGGGCTGGTTTTGATCACATAGTCTGGTTTTGATTACAAGTTGATACACATAGGTGTATCAACTTGTTTGCATTAGGAACTAAACCAAAAGTACTTGGTAATACTTTGTTTTTGCAGTGTGTGATTTAATTAAAATCTTCTCAGTAGACGTATTGTTTTTCCAGGAGGTGTGAGTTTCGACTCGCCTAACGTTTTTTAACGAGCTGAAACAGTAAAAAGTTACCTGCTTGGTTGAGCTGTGCCTCGCCTGTAAGCGCTCTCTCTTCGTCTCTCCGTCTTTGGGATTTCACCCTCTTATGCGCAACCTTCAGAAGAACAATCGGTGGAGGATTAGAAAACATTCTGGTGTTTGACGTCACAAAGCCGCAGGTTTGCCTCCAGGCGTCTCACCTTGTTCTGCAGGGCCTGCAGGTGCAGACTCTGTTTCTCCAGCTTGTCTTGCTGCTGCCTGATTTTCTCCACCAGCTGATCGATGCGTCTGTTCTGGGCCACCATCAGCCTCTGGAGGAGGGGAGAAGATGCTCAGCTTCAAACTGCTTTACTAAAATCAATTGTTGAAGCGTTGAAGCTTTGTTCCAGCTCACCTGGATGAATGAAACCCTCTCGTGTTCGCTGTCGTTGCCGTCCTTCGTCGGCTCTGTTAGAACCTCCTCCAGTCGGTCCATCCTGGACGTCATGACCTCCGCCTGCTTCTTCACCTCGCCGACCTCCAGCTTCACCTCCTCTCCCAGCTGGGAGAGCAGCCTGTACGTCCCCTGCACCTCCTTGCTCTGGGTCATCAGCGCCTCGCCCTGCTGCTCCTGCCTCCGCTCCAGCTCCGCCAGCGTGCCGTTGACGGCCCTCAGCCGGCCGCTCACGTCTCTCATCTGAGCCTTGGTCTTGTCCACATGCTCCTTCAGGCCCTGGCCGAGCTGCAGGAGGCCGTGGGCCACCACGTTCACGTCGTCCCAGGAGGCGTGCTTCTCCCGGCGGGTTCTGTCTGACGGGAAGCCTGCGCCGGCGTGGACCAGGACGGTCAGGAGGAGGACGGTGACCTGGGGCGTCTTCATGGTTCTGGTCTTTGGGTTGTTTCGAAATCAGCGGTTCTTTGCGTCGAGCTCGAGTCGCTTCAGTTGTCTGCTGGTGAATGGCTTTATGAGGTTTTTATAGCTCTGAGCTGCAGCAGGCGGCGCGCCTGATTGGCTGCTTGGAGGCGGAGGAGGAGGAGACGCAGGAAGGACAGAGGAGGAGGAGGAGACGCAGGAAGGACAGAGGAGGAGGAGGAGGAGGGGAAAAAAGTTCATAGTGGGGACCTCGGCTATGACGCAACCAAACATCTGAATTTCCAGTTAAATCCACAAGCTCCAAACTTTGGGTATCTTGTGCTTTTTAGGTGAATACATTACTTTGCTCTGCATTTATAGAGGCTAAACAAAAACAGTATTACATCGACATTTTGAAAGAATAAGAAAAACGGTGAAGTTTCAGGGCTGCAAAAACACAAAATCTTACCAAACACTAAGATATTCACTACAGACCAAAAATAAGACAAAACTAACTTAAAAGTTACTTTTCAGCAGGATATATAACTAGTTTTTTTAATAAAATATTAAAAATCTATTAAAAGATGCAAACAAATAATTAAAATCAGTAATTAAAAATATTTTTTTTTGCCTAAATCCAATAAAATAGCATTAATTTAGCTTATAGCAAACGAAGGATCTGCATCTAAATTTAACATCAATTCAGAGTCGGCCTATTATGTTTGTTTCTTTTATTTTATTTTTTTTAATTAACTGAATAATTATTTTCTTACAGAATTTGAACCTGGTGAAGCTAAAACTTTGACATTTGAGGAGTTTTTTTTTTTATCTTAAATGCTAAATGTAGATATTTTAACATTTTTTTGCCAAATCATTTCCTCCAGTTAAATCAGTTACTAAATCAGCTGGTGATCTCCATAATTTATAATTTAGCAGCCTTGTGTTGGGAGTCAAAACGACTGACCTTTAACCTTTAGCCTACATTTCATGCATCTGTCAGGACACTCGCGTTAACATCCATCAAACTCTGCAGAGTGGAAACGGCGCAGAGCGAGAAAAGCAGTGGAGCATTTTCCAGTTTGTGTGAGAAGTAGGGGAAAGTTCAACCCTGAGGCCTTTTTACTCACTGGTTCCTGACAATGAAATCTCTCTCACACACACACACACACACACACACACACACACACACACACACACACGAGGCTGACAGAAAACGCTGAGGCATGCATGCTTTGTGTTCTGGCAAGTCGTAACTGGAATATGTCTTTACTCACCATGACTGAAAGCTCATTTGACAGGATTAAACCAGCGTAGCTTTAGCAAGTAAATATTTGAGTTTAAGGCAGATTTAGTTCTGCCAATCAACTTTAAAGGGACACAAAGGCTGATCTGAATTTCACATGTTTGTATCAAATAAGATTATCATTTTTGACACCTTAAGTTTGAGAATCCCAGTGGTTGACAGCTTAATGCTAAGATGTGACTTTCATGAAGCATATTATGTTACAAAATATCCATCTTATGGTCTCAATTTAGAAGTTGAAGTCAAAGTGAAGTCACTTGTAGACAGAACAGGTTTTCTGTTGCTTATTTCTAAGTCAAGTCAGGGAAGAGTGGGTACCCCAACATGGCCGACCGACTGTACGCCAGAGATCTCTCCACTTTCAGTTCTGAATATTTTGATTTGGTTGTTTGTTTTTTTTTGTTTTTTTTTTTTTACTCAAGGAAACTAAGGCATTGTTGACCGTCTGTACTTTTAGACTGCATTTACACCAATCCTGTTTGGTCTGCTTTAGTCTAACTCTAGTTCGTTTGTCTTGAACACGTGTCAAACTGAAGGCCCGGGGGCCAAATCTGGCCCACCATAGCTTTTTGTTTGGTCCTCAAGACTCCAGACGCTAAATTACAACAATCAGTCCATCCAGTTTTCTGTGATTGTGGAAATTCACATCCTGCATTTTTTCCTGCTAATTCATAGCTAAGTTTATTGCAAATTTTCCGCAAAAACGGTCAAAAGCGTTGGGTTTACTGACCACTAACTCCCACCTGTAGGTTTCAGTATCTTGCATTGAGACTCAGTGTTTCGGCCGCTTTGCAGTTTTCTGGGAGTTTGTTCCAGATTTGTGGTACATAGATGCTGAATGCTGGACAGAAAACTAGTGTAAAAACGTTAACAGCTGATATGAACTGCTTTAAGGAAAAACTGAAAGAGAAGGACAATGACTCATGACTTTGGCACAGGACTGTGGTTTTAAAAACTAATCTGATAAAACAAAAACACATCGGGAGACGCCTGTTATTAAATAGTTTCGTCATTGTACCTACAAGCTAAGTCGTACTTTCGGTGATGAATTTTACAGAGTCTTGGTTTGCAGGGTGGAGGAAGGTTTTGTTTTCACTTTGGGAAAACTTTGCCGCTGTTCCAGAGCACGTAGCGCTGCGTGCTGCAGCTCCGCACGTACGTCCTCGAACCTGCTGCCCCCGTCAGGCAGCGCTCCAAAGGGTCCAGTTTGAGCAGCGGCAGGAATCACTTTTCCTATCCCAGCTGTGTCAGGACACAATGTTCGACTCGCGTTACCAGGCTGCGTTTGGAGCCTGGACTCGGCTGCAGCAGCTGTTTCCTGCCAGGGCTGCAGAACCACTGGGGATGTGGAGGAATCAGCAGGACTGGACTTCTGTTCTGGTTCTGTCTCTGGCCACCAGGGCGTCTGAAAATCATTAAACCAAACCTGGATGCTGTAAAGTCGTCTCTGGTTATGTAAAGGTTTTTTTCTTTTGTCCGGAGTTAAACTTGTGGATCTTTAACCTTTTTTTTTTAGCTCATTATCTCCAGGCATCTGGTTGGCTTTATGTGGAAACTTCAAACAAATGGATGAGTGAAACTTTACCAGGAAAATAAAATATTGGCTGAAGCAAGAGAATCTGATTCAGCTTTGCTAATCAGACTTGTTACAAAAGGTTATTGCAAAGCTAACATGTTTTTGTTGCTATTTACACCAAAAGACACTTTTTCTCCTTTTATCTTCACCAAATAAATCAAATTTAATCTGACTGGACAGAAAACATTGAGGTCTGGACTTTTAATGTTTTATGTGCTTCAATCCAACTATTTTATTGACGGCAGTTCAGTATATTATGGAAAGTGTCAGTAAATCCGTCACCCTACCACCATGTTTTACTGAAATGCTGCATTTCATGAATGCGGTCATGAACATTTTCCTCATCTGCCATGATTGAAGCCAAGAGAGCTTCAGATTTTGTTCTGGAAAATCCGGATTCGCTCTTGGAGTGGTTTTGGTCCACCACCCACTTCCAGGAGTGTTTACCACTGTCCCAAAGCTGTTTGTTTCTGATCTGTTTTTTAAATGTCTGGGTTTGACGTCAGACCCGAGGTAACTGCGCTCTAGTTAAGAAGTCAGAATTTCAACATGGCGACACACCTAGCTCTTACAAGCACATCAGCAAACATCACTTTCAATTTGTTCAGTTTAGAGTTGCAGGCGCAACATGTAACTTTGATTATTAGATGCGCTCGTCATGTAAAATAAACATGGTTTTATCGAAACGCAAAGTCGTAACTGGGTTCAGTCAGAGTTGCTTCCCAGTGGAAAATTTGACTTCGGAGGGCGTTCCAGTTGATTTGGGAAGTTGAGATTTCCCAACTTGAGTACAACTGGAATGCAGCAAAACTCACTCTTTGGTTACCTAGCAACAACCTGTTGAGTAACTTGTGGTTACCTAGCAACAAGCTGATGAGTAACTTCCGCAGCAGCAGTTTAAGGTTTTGCTACTGTGCCTCATAACTGCTTAAAATTAAACAGCGTGCAGTGAAAACTGGGGATAAACAGTTCAGGTTGGCAGTATTTCAAATATTTAAAACAAAAACTAATCAATAAGTATTGATATTGACTGATGTGAAACATTTATCCTGTCAGCCATATTGGCCAGCCCTATTGATCAGTTATCTTGTAATTTAACAAGACGAATGATGACTTTTCTTTAAAGGTTGTCAGGTTCATTCAGATAGTGTTTTTCAGTAGATCTATGAAGTCATTTGGAAACTTATCTTGTATATTTACTCTGCTTATCTAGTAAACAATGAAAACACGATTATCTGAAACATTAAGGGAGGGACAAATACTTTTCCAAAACACTGAACAAGGAAACTTCAGATCTATTTATTAATGGGCAGCTTTGTGCTTAGTGGATTGGATCTGACGTGCAGAGCGACACACACACACACACACACATACACACACATACACACACAGCAGGATCCAGACAGGCGCATGCAGAACGTGCACTGCTGGTTGTAAACAATGGATCACGTCTGTCTGTTAAAACACTGAGTGACTCATTTCCTTCTGTCCACAGGAGGAAGTTTCAGTTTTCTCAGGTCACCAGTTTGACTTTTCAGCCTCTGTTTGGTTTTATTTCAAATTCCCTTTCATTTATTATATCATAATTTTTCAGTTGTAAACCTCAAAACAACTAAGACTACACTCACACCAGGCAAATGCGACTCAAGTTAAATTCCTTGACATAAATTATATTTTTATGGCAGTCTGGACGACACCACTCTGATCTGTTCACCCCCCCAAAAAAATCAGATTTGAGCCACTTCCAAAAATATCTGATTGTTTTCAAAGCGCCTGCAGTCTGAACGGTGATGCTGCATTTTATTCAACTTTTGTGAGATTGATGAGAGACATTGGTCATAATTCTGCACCAGAAGAAGACAGATCGGATGTAAACAATGGATGAAAAAAATTAATAAAAAATTAAGAATGAAGTTTGTTCCACTGAAGTGAATCGCTTCACATCCTACCACTCCTGACTTTGAGTCAGTGCTCCACGAAATGCTGGTGCTTTTAGTTGTGGTTTCTGTTTATTAGCTTCCTTCACCTTATTACGACTTTGTAACATTGTCATGTTGAGTAAACCTGATGCATAGACTGCAGCATCCACTATTGCTTTTGTAAACAATGCGCTGCTTTGTGACGTCAATGTTCTTCTGCAACACTGATTGCAGTCGCATCATTTGGATAGAATAAAAATATCCTTTATTGAACCACAATGGATACAGAAATTCAGTGGCATGAACCACAAAACAAAAATAATCAGATTTCAGCAAAAACTTGGCATGCTGTGTGGCCTTAATTATCCCGAGGAAAAAGTGGTCTGATTTGTTTTCTTTGGCATATTGGAGCAAACATTTCTAAGCAAAAATTAATGAACATGATCAAAAACTGACATTTTATAAATGTATGCAAATTATAATAAAAACAGAAAACAAAATGAAACCAAACTGTTCCAGATTTTCTTAGATTTGCTTTCACAAGCAATGACCTAACTTCCCATGGATCTCGGTTTAATGTTTCTGTGTCAAAGTTTAAATGTAGACGGAGCCTTATTTGGGCCTGCATTTAAAGATAAATTATCTGTAACACAAACACAGACGGCTCCTCTATCGCAGCTCTGGGTGACACTGATTGATGAAATGTGAACTGATTCCACATCTTATCTCAGAGTTTATAAACCAAACGCCGGTGGAGTCGGTCTCCGGTTCGTCAAAACGTCCTGAAACATTCCTGAAATGTCTGTGATTCATGATGGGAGGGCTGCACAGCATGTTCCCTCACGCACATGGGCACGCATGTGTCTCCGCGGAGCGATGGAGGTGTTTTACAGAACCCAGTGGGTTAGTGTGTGAAAGGTCGGGCTGCTGTTACGTGTCTGGTATGTTGCATCAGCCCCATGGACCGTGTTTGGGACCAGGCGTGCACAGCTGTGGGGCCGCATGCAACGAGACCCGGAGAAACGCATGGACAGAGGGGCCGCTGACTGATCAGAGGGTATTTTTAACTCCTGTCGGGACCTTTGACCTCTGATTCTAGGAGTTATCGGTTACTTCACAGAGCAAACACCAGAATGGGGGAAAGGGAAACAAGATGGCGCAGAAGTTGATAAAACTCCAAAATACATTTAGGTAGAACTCGGTAACAAAAAGGTTGATTTATCTCAGTAAAAAGTTAATATTTCATAGTTTAATTAACTCCTGAGTGATAAATTTCCTACTGCAGCTATTAAGGCAATACTTAAAAAAAGTAAAAAAAAAAAAAAATAATTATGAGAATAAAGTTGTAGGAGAATAAAATCATAGTATTACAAGAATAGTCATGTGAGAATAAAGTTGTAGTATAAAGTTAAAATAACACAAGAACGTCATATGTGAACAAAGCCGTTAATTTTATGACTTTATTCTTGTAAATGTATTTTTATTCATTAACGTGGCCATAATAATGATTTCTAGCTTTGCTGTAAATAATTTTTTACTCTGGCTTACGGTGAATGAAAACTCAAAATGTAATTCCTTCATTCACTCAAACGTGCGTCTGGAGGTCCGGGTCATTCGGGTCAAATTTGGCCCAAAACAACCATTTCTATGGTAAAGAACCAGAGTGTTGCTCTGGGCTCCTTGTGTCCCATTTTTTAAATATGAAAGTAAATTCAGCGTTTTATTAAATGAAGTCCAGTATAAAGTTTTTACAGTCGGTGATGATTTGTGGTGCCATTTTATCAGGTTCACCGGGTTTTATCAAGTGCAAAAAGGGGGAGTCAGGAGTAGGTAAACTACGTAAATATGCTGCTGCTAACATGATAAATGACTGCATGTTTGAAAAATATGAGGTTTAACACACCTTTTCTTTCTTAATTCCAGATTTCTTCTAGAAATCCCATTAAACCATTGTCTTTACTGATGGCCTCGTCCCGTGTGATTCTGTTGACTCCCCCTACTGGTCTGGAGGACTTACTGGAGAGTTTTATGCTTGCTGTTTTTGCTTATTTTGCCATTTTTCCTTTCGTTTTGTTTGCAACATTTTTCTGTGATTGCATTTTTTCTTCAATTGCAGTATTTTTTTTCTGTGGTTGCACTGTTTTTTCCAGTGTTTTTCCATTGCAAAAAAGAGAATGTTTTTCTCTTTTTTTCTACCAAAAACTGGATGACAAAAGTCTTCAGTTTGGTGCTTTTGTCTCAACTTGCCTTTTCTTCTTCTTCTTTTTTTTTTAAACTGTTTTGCTTACAGAGATATAATTTGTTTTGTTGTTTATGTTGTTTTGTTTCTTTATTTTGGATAGTTTTGCAGCTCCAGTGCTAAATGTTCATTGGAATTTAAAGTTTATTGATCTTTGACAATATGTTTGTGCATCGTTATAATTATCATGATTATTGTTTACCACAGTAACCAGCTAGGTTTGTTTTTCTGACAGGCCTGCTCGTCTCCCACAGTGGACGGTTTGTTTTTGTTTGAACAGATTCTGTATTTCGGGCCGGGCTTCTGGCTCGTTTCAACGTCTCGGTTTCACGTCACGGTTTTTGGCTGAGCAGCGAAGTGGGTGAAAGGTTGCGCTCGTGCACAGCTCGTGTGCGGCCTGTGTGCGGTTCGCTGATGTCACGAGGGATTCAATAATAGCAGCTGTTATTTACAAACCAGAGGCCGATACTCCATCCTTTCGCTTCCATCACTGCGACCTTTTACCCAGTTTCCTCCTCTCCTAAACTCTCTGCATCCCCGTGTTTCTCCTCCTCCTTCCCTTCGCAGTCTGCCGTTGCACTTTCACCCAGAGAGAAAAGATGTTTCCCCGAGGCGTCTTCTCTGATCTCAGACTTTGTGAGTCAAAGGTCGTCCGGTGTGTTGATGGCGAAAGCTGCTGGTTTTCCCCTTGTTTTTATGAGATGTTTGGCTCATTCTTTTGGGTTTTACGAGAACATTAAAACATTCGAGGTAAGCGTTAAAACCCACCAAAAAAAAAGGACTTCTGTGTGGAAATTATTATCGTTTACAAATTCTTTTGGGGTGAGGAACTGTTGACATGTATGTCATTACTCTGCCGTGTTTGTTGGTGATAAACTTCCTTTGTGCTGATTCAAAACAAACATGTCGGCTTCTGTCCGATCCTCCCCACAGGATCAAGTTCTGGTCAACGGTTCCTTTCACCTTTCACCTACTTCTACATAAACTGTGATTTCTGTTGGTACTTTTTAAAATAAAACCATATTTAGCAAGTTTTGATTGACTTGTTTCAAAATCCAGCAGTTCTGCTTGTTTAATTTTTAATGTTGTTTATTTGATAGAGACATAAACAATAAACACAAGAGAAGGGAAATAAGAGGGAAATAAATATTTAAAACTCATTAATGCAGAACTACAGCATTTTTTTAGTGTATTAAATGTCACTACAATGAAGTATAAAAAATGTGGCTGCATATAAATTCAGCTTAATCTGTCTCTATTCAGGAATGTCACTAAAAAAAATTATCACAATACTAAATTACAAAAAATAGAAAAATAAAATGGCTTAAAATAGCCTAATTTAACAAAGTCGCGCGTTTGTGCAGAAATGTTTTCCAAGTGTTTCAGGATTATTTTAATCATTGATTCTATTTATGATTTTTATTATGTTAAAGTCCATTTTTTAATTCCTGCTGATTGTGAAAAATGTATTCAAATTTTATATAGATTTTTTTTCATTTTCTAATAAATCTATGTTGGCATTTCACAAAAGAAATGTAATATCTGCTTAAAGAGTACCATTGGTTTGGAGGAGAAATGTTGGTTAAATGTCAGAAAGTGGGTTTTATCCAACTGTAAAACATTTTAAAATTTGCATCCGTTTGGTTTTATCATGCAACTCTGATAAATAATAATTAAACAGAATAAAATAATGTATAGAAGTGCTTTAATGTCACTCTATTTTCTTGTTTGGTTTTGTCAGTAGAAGATGAATAAATGTTCTTATAAAATGGATCTCAACGGGACAAACCTTTTAAAATATTATTAAATGTTGGAGAAACGCTTTTAATCAGAGCTTGGTGATAGAAAGTGTAATAATCTAAATGAATTCAGAGTATCCTGACAGAAACACATCGTTGTTTACCTTTAACAACTCGGCACCATTTTATTGAGTTTAATACTCGGCGTTCAGAAAGTTTAGCAGGTTCTTTACAGCAGATAAAAATCTTCTCTTTAAAATGTTCATAAACATCTAAAACCTGGAACACGCCATCTTCATCTTTGTCCATGAGACGTTTTCATGCTCTCAGTTTGGACTTTCACCTCTGACCTTTGACCACTATGTTGCAAAACTCACATTTCCCCCCCTTTAAAGTCCAATAATGGCGATTGGTTTGCTGCTGAAACCTGACCAACCTCTGCTCTATTTTGAAGGTAAACCCGTCCTGACCTTCCCGTCCTTTGGCGGCGTTGGGTCGATCAGGTATTGGGTCCAGACGGCGGCTGTTTGCTCAGACGGTTCGGTGCTTGTCCATCACCGCGGCTCCACTGCAGGTCATTCTGCTCTTTTATTCACCTTTTGCCCAGAAACCACCAGGTGAAACCAGCATGTGAGAAAACACGTGTTCATAACGGCACACAGACTTCGATCTTACTCAGGTTGGCAAAAATCAATCGATAAAAACTGGAGAACAGTTTGAATTAAGCTTGAAACTTCTGCTAAGATGGACTTTTTCATGTTTTCATCACCCAGACGTTGACAAAATCAATCAAAATTTATTCATAGAGAACTTCTTATTCAGCCAATCGTAACACAAAGGTTTAAAAACAATGGATTAGACACAAAACGTATAGAAAATATTTACATTCTCTTTGGGATTGATAAAGTATTTTTGAAATTTTATTGAATTTGAATAGAAACACATACTAAGTAACCAAGTTAAGCAAACAGATGAACCTAAAAACAATTAAGAGATAAATCAGTCAATTATAGGGAATGAGGAACTATGGAAATCTAATTAAATAAACAAAAATCCCTACAAATAAAACATTTTCTGAAACTTGATAAATTAATTGTCCTTATAGCCCAAAGGTCAGTGGCTCTTTGGGCCTTTCACAATGGCTCTTAATCATTTGGACTAAAAATAAAAGTTTCTGTTTCTAAATTTAGACAACAAATGTGGGTTTTTAACAGTTTTCAGTTTATGTCTTCAATATTTGCATTTAATTCCCACAAAGATCGACACTAAAACTACGAATCATGATTCTAGATCAGTTTTTGTCTTTTTTGCTAAATTTTATGTAACTTTTATTTTAAATCCGAAAATAGAAATAAACTCTTTTTTTTTATAGTAGATATTTATCTAATATTTTCGTCTTTTCCAAAAAGAAAAAAACCCTCTAAACAAGTTTTATTTGTCTGGGCTGAGAGTGAAAGTGGCTCTATAAGTTGTAAAGGCTGCAGACGTCTGATCCAGCTCCTTTTCTACAGTTTTCATCCTAAACTATATAAACATCCATTCCATACTTTTCATATTTCTAAATAAAAACATTCATTTTATTAACTTTTTGTTTTGCTAAATTCGGTATGTTCATTACTTTTTATTTAACGTTTATTTTACAAACGTTGCAGTCAGATGCCCGTCTGCTTGACAACAAACTTTTCTGGGTTCAATGAAGTTGAAAACTTCGACCGATTCTCCCTCACAGGATCGATAACCTATAAACTGACCTTTGACCTTTTGCAAACGTGCAAGCAGAAAACGAGACGCAACTTCTCAGTTTAATGATGGAAGAGAGCTGAGGAGGAAAAGGAGAGAAATTCTCCCAAGTTACACATGCAGTTCTCTAATTCTGCACTTTTTGACTCATAAAGTTGTAACATTACAGTCATAATATAATATCTGAGGTGGAAAAATGGAGAATCTACCTGAAACCTTTGAACAGTTTGATGGCTGAAAATCTCCATCTATAACTGGATAAAAGCAGTTTACTTTGATCGTTTATCATTTATGCTAACTTTGAAAATGTTTAGCGCACTTAACTTTTCCCAATTTAATTTTTCCAGATAAATTCTAAAGCAATAATTTACTTTAACTAATTTGCTGTTTTGTGAATGTTCAATAAAGTTTGACATCTGTGATGACTTTTTGGTTGACTTTTTTTACAAATCTAAAGGTAGCTAGATGTTTGTATTCATGCTCTTATTTTGAAGTGAGCAAAGACTGTTTACGCAGAAGCTCCATTTCCTTTCCTCTCCTTCTCCATCCCTGATCTAGAGCAGCAACTGTCTTTAGTCTGTACCCAGAATGCATTGCAGCAGATCTACAGTAACAAATTAAAGTCTAGTGATGTCCTGTTGGTGTGTAGCGCTTTAGAGTTTGTAGAACTAATGTTGATGATTTGTGCTTTAGGGTTTGCACACCTAACTTTAGAGTTAGGTGGAAATTATACCAATGAATGTATCCAGTTCATTCATATATATATATATATATACACACACACACACACACACACACATATTTTTGGGCAAGAGATGAAGCATAATTTAGACAGATTGGCACAGGTCAAGATGGACTTTTCTTATTTTCTCCAAACTCTTGAGTTTCCATGTGTTGCAAACTTAATTAATCAGTGTGATTTCGCAGGGTTTTTTTTAATTGTTGACAACTGTTAACACAGATAAAAAGGAAAGTGATCACCTGATTAGCCGTTACTGTGCTAAATTTCCGTTGGTTGCTCAGTAAATAACTATTTACAATCTGGCTCAAACAATTAAACATTCATATATTTTGCTCAAATATCAGGTTATTTCACCTTAGCGCACTTCTTCTATACAAGTCAACTAACATAAATCGCAGCGCTAATTTATATTTACCTGTTAGCACAATAGTGATAGCGCCGTTAGGAGTGCTCACTGTGTTCTATACGCCCACTGGTGGCGAACTGCTGCAACTACAATTTAATGCCTCCCTCAGTCCGAATCGGAGAAGTGCAGCTTAAAATAATTTCTATAGTCAAACAAAAGTCTTCAGTGTAACTAAGAAAAAGGAGGCGGTGTAATTATTTCTAATGTCTAACGCATCAAGACTGCTATGTGTTTAAACGGTTTTAGGAAAGCTTTATGGGCGTCTGAGGACCAAAGTGTTTGATTCCTTCCTGTCTCACCCTGTTTGGACTCTTCTTGAGAAAGTAAACATGTTGTTCTGCCATGGACTTTGCTCTGTGAAGGCTGACGGACAGGTATCCTCCTATCTCCATCCTGTCAGTAACGGTCACGGCTCAGTGGGGAAATGACTTTATGGGTCATTGTTCTGATAAAGAGCTGCAAAGGTTTTGGCATCCAGGTTTGTTTTCCCTCTCAGGTCGGCCAAAACCGCCAAAGGTTTCAACAAAGTTGTCAAAAAGTGTTGCAGTAAAAGAAAGAGCACAGTGGTGATCTTGGAAAGTTCAGCTTTCACACCCAAAAACAAAATATTATGTCAACATATCATGTCTGATGCTTTGATGCATTTCAGAAAAAGAAAAAAATAAGATAAAATAATTCTCTAAAAAATGGATCGGACTCATAATTTTGACATTAAGTGAATATAAATAATTGAATTAAGTCTGACGTAAAACAGGAAAACTGATTTCATGTCATTGAGGATAAAGGGCTTTATTTTATACAGTAAATGTAAATAACTCATTTCAATACTTAACATCGAGCTGGAGATATGGTACCGTTATTTTATCTTTTAGTTTGTTAGACACAGATTCCGTTTAATGATAATGGCTGTAAATGAAAAAAATTAAAGATGGCTTTATTATTTAAACAAACAAAAACAGTGTGATAAATTTGCACTGATGTGTTTTTAGAAAACTATTTAATTTCTAGTTATCCACAACTCTACGCTATAAATATGTATGTAGATGTAAAAAAATAAATTTATTTAAGACTAACTTAGTCTGTCATAGAAATAAAAACAAAAGACAAACCACAGAACAGTCGCTCTGATGTTTATTAAAGCTAAAAATGTCGCTATAGTCAACAGAGCTCTTAACTCAACTGGTGCATAAATTTAAATATGTAGTACCTCAATAACGCAGGAAAAGTAGAAATGTTGCTCATGAAAAACATTTGACTTGCAGATGTCTTTAAATGCATCCTAAAACGCTAAACGCAGTTTCTTCTTGACTATTTTACTGTAGTTTCACCACCAGTCTCTCTTCACCTCTTCGTCATCACAAAGATCACTGTAGAATATGACCTAAATATTTTACTTTACTAAATGAAAAATTGAGCTTCTGCAATCATAACATTCGCTTTAGGGTTGAGCACGTCAAACTGGACACCATATTTAGCATGGAGTAGTTGCTGCAGCCCAGCGCTGTAGAGAGACGAGGGAACCAAATTATCTGCAAACCTTAAATGATTTACAAGGTGGTTACCACAACATCTGGTGTTAAAATCACTTCAAAAATCAAGGTACAAATAAAAGAGACAAAATTTAACTTGGTCTGATTCTATTGGATACAAAGAAATTTTTATTTTGCTTTGATTCCAACAACTGCATGGCGACATATGAATCCACTATTATAGGAAGAAAGTATTGCAATTGTTGTAGGTGTGAACAAATTGGCATCCAGGTGTTTTTGCTGCCCCCAGGTGACGACAAACCCCCAGTAACGTCATTATCACTGCAGCTCTATGTGCTCCAGATTCCCTCATTTCCTCCTTGGGTCTCTTTAAATCAAATCCGCCATAAATTAATGTTAAAGTTGCACTCATAGGACTTATGAGGTTACATGAATAAACAGTACTGGCTCTCCTGATCTCTCATGTGTTACGTGCCGACCAGAAGCCCAAAGGAACCTGATTATTTCCTCTCTTTGTTTGAATGAAGGAACTCTGTTTTGAAAGAGCCTGGTTGTACCTATTTCACACAGAGCACATCATTCTTATAAGAGAGGCACTTGTTACTATAATAATAAAAACATCTCATTGAGCTGCTACAATGTTTTTATATCTGCTTCAAAGCAGCCATTTTCTTTTAATCTTTCTTGGATTACTGGTTCTTTAGGCTCTCTGAGGGTCTTACAATGTTTACCTTTGGACTAAATTTGTTTGGGTTTTTTTTGTCTGTTTTTCATGATATAAAGGGCTTTGTTTGTGTGTTAGTTTGGGTTTATTTCTAATTATACTGGATTGTGTTTAACCACATTCTGCTAGTAGAATAGTTTACATCCTTGTAAACTATTCTAATACTACACCATACTAATAAAATATTTGCAGCTGAAATTAACATTAATTTTGATAAGTTAAAACATACGAAACATGGCGAAATTACACATGAAACCCTGTGTGTGACGAGGTTTGTTAAAAATATGTCAAAATATCCTGGGGAAGAAAACGCAGAGAAAAAAAGAAGGGAGGAGTGGACGGTCACTGGTTTCTATGGTAACCAACTGTCAAGCGCAACATAACCTAATCATCCGAAGCAACGGACTCAGTGAAGTAGCTAAATATGCTACTGTAGGTTATTAGCAGCCACTTCTTCAGGTCATTCTCCCACCCTCCAATAGCTGTAGGTAAAAACAATATTGGCACATTTAATCTGTGACAGCTAGTGTTCCCACATATTTTATAGCCTAAAAAGTCTGCGAAAGCCGGTTAGCGCGTCGCTAGCATGTAAACAAATGCCGGTTCCGGTTTACGGCGGAAGTAGCAGCCATAATTCACGCAAAGCTTCATGGGGGCTAGGAATGAGGTGGACAGCAATAAAAATTAGGAGAAAATAATTTGTTGACTAAACAAAATGTATTTAAAAAAATAAATAAACCAAATTTGACAAACCCAGTTTGTTGGCCAGTATTGATAGGAACAGAGTAAAAACACAACAGCAATATTTCACTTTGCTGGTCTCTTTTTCACTCAGCAGCATCAAAGACTCTGAATGGGATTGGTGAGTGGACTAAGCACCAAAAATAGTAAACTAAAAGGACTAAACTGAATTAAATGCATCTGAATGGTGATCTTTGCTCACTAGCTGCGGTTTCATTACAATTGTGAGCAAGAAGTTGTTGATATTTCGCTAACACAATTGCGTTGGTTCCATTAATTCCACACAAATATACACGTGAATAAGATAGTTAACATGATAAATTACTAAAAAGCATATTATGCCATCATCCTCCTACCACTTCCTGTTGTCTCTGTCTTTTCTGCAAGTAGTAACATCCGGTTGTGGGTCACATGACTTGTGTGATGCAAAAAAAAAAACTGTTTCCATTGCGGTTTTACAAAATACACTAATTTCGATACTGCCAAAAAGGCTTCTAATCCTAGTACATAATGTATTCAAAAAATGAGAGTGAACTCTCTGCTCTTCCTGTCTGACGCCTGTGAACGTGACTGAGGTGTTCAGTTTTTTGTTGCTTAGTTATTCCTTGAGGTAGCATCTTGTTCTTCCTGCTGGCGACCTGAACGCATTGTTCACTGTGATCACCAGAGAACGAGGCTTCCTGCTTGACAGCTCTGCAACCTGAAACGCTTGTGAGTTCCTGCTACGTTTCTGCTTCATGAAACTCTCCATAGCACAGCAAAGGATTTCTTTTTAGGTAGAGAATGTTACATTTTAGGAAAAAAGAAAAAAATAGCTAGATCACATGTAGCCAGATATTTGGGAAAACTAATACATTTTCATGCATTTTGGTCTTTCAGTTCTATACCACTAGAAACAATTATTTAAAAAAATGTGTTTGCGCGTGTACATGGGAAAACAGAGATTTGGGGTTTTACAGTCTGTGGCAAATATCCACATACTTGCTTTACATGATTTCCAATCGGCATCGTCATGTTTTAATGATATTCTACTACGCGATTTAAAAACAGTTCCACACACATGAACTTGCTGGCGCCATGTTTAATTGCTGACTGGAAGTCGTGGTTGTTTTGAAGCACTCTGATTGGCTGACAGGTTTTAGCTTTGCGCTACACTGCCCCCTAGCGGTGTGGCATGTTTAAAACAGTGATTAGGGATGCATTTGTGCAGATTCATGTGGATGAAAACTCTCCTGAAATAGACTGTGCGCACAATGTTTTTTTTTATTCAACGTGGCATATTCTTATATCATTTAAAACTTTATATAAAATACTTATTCCACACTATAATAACCTCCCTAATTCCAACTTGATGACCTTTTACCAACTCTTTTCTAGCTCTTAGCCAAACTTCATAAATCCAAAGGAGTCGTTTGTGTTTTGTCTGTCTCTGACCTTCTGACAAAGTTTATTTTTTTAAAAAAAGAAACATCTGCAGCAGTCTAAAGAAACAAGGAAACGTGTGGAACAGATTAAGATGCTTTTATAAAGAGAAGGAACTGAAGAAGGTGTAGATATTCATCCTTTAAAGAAAAATAGTTGAATAATGTAAACATTTTAAGTGCTTTGGTGTCATATTTTGTTTCTGTATGAACTGAAATATTCTTCAGTTAAATCTCTCTCCTTTCATCAAAACAGCCTCAAGAAACAACAAACCGCTTCAATTTGAGGCAACAGCACCATCAGCTGGTAAATAGACGTTTTGGGCCTTTTCAGTGTCTTAAAATAACTGACCTGCTGCTTGTATGTATCGTTTATTTAAAAAATACTCCGTTATGGTTATTGATGTCAAAGGGTCCACACAATTCTCCAAAAGTGACTTTTGGAAATTAATTTATTTCCCTTCCCATCCTGTCCTTGTTGAGTCTTGATTATAACGATCAGTATGTTGGAAAGCTTTTGTGATTGCGCTAACATAGTGCTGGGATTCGGAAATTAAACAGTATAAATATTTTATTCAGGGACAAAAAATTTTGAATAACAGCAATAAATTAAGTCTATTATTCAATTAGATGGAAAATCCATGTAACCCATGAGGCAGTTCATGAAGCACCCAGTGGTGTAAGCTTGATTTTAAGTTTATTCTATAATGCATTTGCATTATTGATTAGTGGAAATTATTGTTGTTCATCAACACAGTCATATTCAATAAATTAGAACATGTCTTCCAATGAGGCTAATTTGTGATATTAAATGTACCTTTATGAACTGACGTTTAAGCAGGTATTAAAGTTTTCATCAAGCTCACATTTCAGTATTAAAAGTGTGTTTTATGTGATTCTTATCTTAAATTACATGTTTTATTAGCTGGAAGTAATTAACAGAAATAAAAGCTTGAAAACCTGAATTGGATTGTAATTAATTTATATGATGCGTTTCACCTAGTGAATTGAGTTACTAAAATTAACTTTTTAAGTATTTTATAATGAACCTGAGTAGATGTTAATGTTTTGTATTGGGGAAAAATGCCTTTTTCAAAACTTTATTGTTGATTTGAAAATGTATGATTTACTATAATTGAAATCGTTTAACACAGGAAACGATTTCAGCTTTCTTTTTGTCCATACCGCCCAGTTCTACTCCGATAATAAACAAGTTTATCTACAAGTTTAAGTGAGTAGCGACAGATAAATGTTTTAATTTGATCTCATCTAATTACCAAAAACAAGACAAATAAAAAACAAAAGTAACGCAGAAGAAAATCAGAAGGTATTCTTACCTTGCTTTCTTGAAAGGCAGCAGAGGCGCAATGATCAGAAATTAGATTCAACGCATGTGTTAAGCTTTCACTTCTGCACCCAACATCCAATAAAATTTAAAGGTTTTTTTTTTTTCAGCTTCACATGACGATTATGGAGAAGTTGGTTCTCATCCTTAGCTGTCTGCTTGTCAGGTCATAGAGATGAGCAGCAATGCAGGAAAAGACTGGATTGTTTTTCCAACCTCTGGGGTCTTTTAAAATTTGCAGGTCACCTATTCACTGGAATGAACTGATCGTACTGCATTCCTCAGCATTCGTAGTGCTGGAGACATTACTATTAGAAATGCATTCATATCTGTGCCCCTCACTCCCGTTTCTCTCCATTCAGCTCAAGCAGAACAGACTGCAGAACCCCCGGTCTTTACAAAGAGTCACATTAATTTGGTTGTCTCACTGTGGATCAGTGATTTGATCAACCATCACAACCTCGTGAGTAGTCTGTGCTGAATTTGCAGTGTAAAAAGGGAAAAAAAAATATTCAATACTCTCACAAGGTTATCTGTTTTGTTGACAATTTGGTCAGTCAATCTTAGACAGATATGAAAGCTACCTTAACCTACTGAATAAAATAATTTATTTGTGAGAATTTAGGCACGAGATAAAACAGGTTATTCTGTTTGTTTTCATTGTGTGGAAAACATTAAACAACCAACTCAAATACTCAGTTTTTAGTTTTTATTGATCTAATACATAAAAAATTTCCAATTCACCAAACAAACGCTGCACGTACTGCAGAGAATTAATGCAACTCCCTGTGAACAGGCACAAGGCAACAATTCAAACATTTCACAGAAATTTTCACAGAACAGAAATAGTCTCTGACTATTTCTACATGTTAAATCTAATTTAATAAAGCAAGACAGAGAACTGATTACTGAAAAGACTTAAGACTGTTTCCTATTCATTCACAAACATGTATTGGATAAGCGATAAAATAGAATTGGTTTTTTCCTAGAAACGGGAATACAAAGTTGAAACAAAGACAAGTATATTGCAATTATAAAAATTCCCCTTCAAAATTGGCTCTGCTCTTTAAAAGTGTTGTCAACATCTCAAAGTATTTGAGCACTAAAACAGCAAGTAGAAAAACATCAGAACAGACCACAAAAGACTTAAAACACAGAACTAGTTTTAGGAGGCCATTTCAATATTCCCCTCCTTCTTCCTCACCCCCCCCTTCAATAGAATCGGTTCCGACCTCTTCGTAATCCTTCTCCAGTGCAGCCATGTCCTCCCTGGCCTCGGAGAACTCTCCCTCCTCCATGCCCTCACCCACATACCAATGAACGAAGGCACGCTTGGCGTACATCAGATCAAACTTGTGGTCGAGCCGAGCCCAGGCCTCTGCAATGGCTGTGGTGTTGCTCAACATGCACACAGCCCTCTGGACCTTGGCCATGTCTCCACCAGGAACCACAGTGGGAGGCTGGTAGTTGATGCCCACCTTGAAACCAGTAGGGCACCAGTCCACAAACTGGATGGTGCGCTTGGTTTTGATGTTGGCAATAGCAGCGTTGACGTCTTTGGGCACCACATCTCCACGGTACAAAAGGCAGCAGGCCATGTACTTGCCGTGGCGAGGGTCGCATTTCACCATCTGATTGGCTGGCTCAAAGCAAGCGTTGGTGATTTCAGCCACGGTCAGCTGCTCGTGGTAAGCCTTCTCAGCAGAGATGACAGGAGCATAGGTGACCAGAGGGAAGTGGATACGTGGATAAGGCACCAAGTTGGTCTGGAACTCGGTCAGATCCACGTTGAGCGCCCCGTCGAAACGAAGAGAAGCCGTGATGGAGGACACGATCTGACTCATCAGTCTGTTCAGGTTGGTGTAGGTGGGGCGCTCAATGTCCAGGTTCCGACAGCAGATATCGTAGATGGCCTCGTTGTCCACCATGAAGGCACAGTCTGAATGCTCCAGGGTGGTGTGGGTGGTCAGGATGGAGTTGTAAGGCTCCACCACGGCTGTGGACACCTGTGGGGCCGGGTAGACGGAGAACTCCAGCTTGGATTTCTTGCCGTAGTCGACAGACAGGCGCTCCATCAGCAGGGAGGTGAAACCAGAGCCAGTGCCTCCACCAAAGCTGTGGAAAACCAGGAAACCCTGAAGACCATTACACTGGTCAGCCTGAAGACAGAGGAGGGCCGACAGAATCCACATGTCACACAAATTTACTTTTATCTTTCCAGATGATTTGAAATTGACTTCATTCCATAATCTTACCAGTTTGCGAATCCTGTCCAAAACAGGATCGATGATCTCCTTTCCGATGGTGTAGTGCCCACGAGCGTAATTGTTGGCAGCGTCCTCCTTACCACTGATCAGCTGCTCAGGGTGGAATAGCTGGTGGTATGTCCCAGTGCGCACCTCATCTATGGAGGGGTGGAAAACAAATAGTCACACATTAAATAAACTTTAATAAACACATATTCAAATCCTTGATGTCAACTGCTTCATTCAGTGCTCTCCAGCAAGTGGTGAGACTTACCAATGACAGTAGGCTCCAGGTCCACATACACGGCCCGGGGAACATGCTTTCCAGAGCCGGTCTCACTGAAGAAGGTGTTGAAGGAGTCATCTCCTCTTCCTGCGGTCTTGTCACTCGGCATCAGACCATCAGGCTGGATGCCATGTTCCAGGCAATACAGCTCCCAGCAGGCATTGCCAATCTGGACTCCAGCCTGACCAATATGGATGGAAATACACTCACGCTGGACAGGAAGAAAAGATTCATTTTAATCTGGGACACAGATAAAACATGTCATCTGTGGGAAACAAAACCATTATAAAGCTAACTGAATCAATACAGAAAAGGACTCATCAATAAATAATCTATATAACTTAGTGATATAGATTAGACCCTAACCCAATAAAACCAGCCAGCTACACTGATATGAAATATTTGACAAACTGTTGCTAGTTTTGTACTTAGAAAATGAAGCTGTTTGTCCAAATGGTGGCTGTTAAAGAGTGAAGGAATTCATTCTAAATTTTGCATTAGCGGAACCAAAGTTTGTCTTCAAAGATAAATGGACCGTTATAGCAGTTGAAGAAACTTCTCTCCGCTAACTGAACACTGGCAAAAAAAAAAAAACTGAACACCGGCAAAAAACAAAACAAACAAACAAAAATAGGCGGGAGTCCAAAGAGTTTCTACAAAAAGTGTATTTTTCTTTACTCCCAAAACATCAGGATGTCTCGAGGAAAAAAAATAATTTCAGCAAATACTAAATGCGCGCCAAAGTCCTTTGATAACTATTAGGCTAACTGTCAACTGACGGGTAACTGTAGCAGTTAGCAGTTGGTTTGAGCCACCGCCACAATTAAAAGAAAAGTCTGACCATTTTAAATGCATTTACACTTACATCAGGGTTGAAAATATTTGGTCATAATACCATGGATAATAAAATGCACTTTGTTCAAATAGGCGCGCAAATTTTGAGAGCTAAAATCAGCTCAGTTTTCATTTCCCATCCTGTGAAAAGTCAAAACGAAACAAAAGTTTAATTATTCTTACCATTTTTCTCTCTTTTCTGAACGAGTGAGGACGAAGCAGAAAGCAATGAGCAAGTAGATTTACAAGACGAGCGGCGTTCGGGGAATCTTCAACACCAGTACCGTTAGTTGGTGGCGGTTAGGCGCTTTTGTTGGCTGGATCATACCATTATGTGACAGTTTAGGGATTGTATAAACCTTAAATTTTACGGTTTTATTACAACTAGTACAAATTTAGAATGATAAACAATACTTATTTATAAAATTAAGCAAATATAAATCAGTGAAAGTGTAGATTCTTAACAGATAAATAATATAGTTGCATGAAACCCCCCTACATATTTTTAAGATGGTCTCGCCCTACTGCAAAGCCTCTGCTGCCTAGTCTAATCCAGTAGGTGGCGATAATGAGCCGGCCTAATAATGCACAGGTTAAAATAGCTGTCAAAATCCAGATGATTGATTAAAAACACGTCTTAAAAATACAGTAGTACAGAAAACATCTTCACTGTAGTTCTCCTAACATTAAATCCACTTATTTCCAAAAGAAAAAAAAACAAAACAAAAACCCAACCCCAACTTATAGATCCCGTTCTGCCGCCAGCATCCTCCAAGGCTCCTGGTGCTTGCGACCACCAAAGTTCCCTCTGTGGCAGTCGATGTTATCGCATCGGCCATCTGTTGTAACTACGCAATATAAAGCCTTATCTCGTTGGCTATCTGTTGTAACTACGTCATATAAAGCCTTATCATCAACCAGCTGTTTTAATTGTATAATTTGAGCGATAAGGCTTCATATGACATAAAACAACAGATGGCCGAGGCGATAACATCGATTTTGATTTGGGTGTTAAGAATATTTTACAGGCATTTACTGGTACAATTATATTATTTATTTAGACTTGATGTTTTGATATGTGCAGTTGGATTTCTAACGATTCTATCAAATGATGGTCCGTGTAAAATATTTATCAAACTGAATGGCCATTCAGGTTTCGTAGAAAACATTTTCTTTTGGTGTTTGCATCATTCAAATATATGCTGCAAATCAAACACATTCATTCAGTGAATCTGTGTTTTTTTTTCTTCTGAAATACCCTTTCTCACTGAGTCTTAGTTACATCTTCTATCCAGTCACTGGAAATTAAAAGCAATTAATTATTAAGGTCATAAATCACTCCCCAAAGTGATTTATGGCTAGTTTCAGGCACCAGGAGACTGAAAGGAGCGATTTTCCACTGGTTTAACAAGTTGTCCAGTAAATAAAATTTTATTGTTAAATATTTTTATTGTAAAACTGAAAAAGAGCTTTTGCTGTAGGATTGTGATCTTGGTATTATTAATCACTCTTTAGTGATTACCATATGTCAGCAGACATTTTTTTTTAAAATGTTACCTCTCATTGTTTCCTCAATCAATGCTTTGCAAATTTCACAGTTAAGACTATTATTGTTTTTATATATTTTTTGTGTTTTATGTCTAAAACTATATTAGGAGCATATTGGATTGTTCTTAGAAAAATGCACATTTTCAAAACTTAATTCTAATCTACTGCTCCAAATCTCCTGCCTCTTAAGGAGATGGAAGAGCGCCATTAAATAACAATAAATGACAATAAATAGCTTATAAATTAATTATTTAAATGTGTCCATTTAAAACTCTTCACTCTCCATAGATTCTGTCTTTTGACCCATACTTTAATTTCAGGAAGAAGAAAAAAATTAAACATAGGAGCAAACTCATTGAAACTGAAATCAATACCCTTTATTTCCTTTTTCTTCAGTTAAAAGCTGAAATTCAGACCACAACTGGGTTAGGCATATGCCACACATCATCATTCACAAAACTTATTCAAACAGTTGTGCAATTTCAAAAGTAACGGACAACACAAAACAATAAGTTCACTCAGTTAGCTGTTAAAGCTTGGAAAAAAAGATAATTTGCTTTAAAGTTTGCTACAGAGTTTGTTCCCCTTAAGTGCTCATATCAGACTTGCTTTAAATGAAAACGTAATGTTTGAGGAGCTCAAGCATCAGATCATCTTTGACCCCGTGTGCCGAGGCGCGTAGTCCTGGAAAAATATGTCGACGTACTGCAGGATGTGGTCAACGGCGCTGAGCAGAAGCACGTCGGTGTTCAGGTCCAGGTCCAGCTCTGACGCGTAGTTCTTCACTGGAACGATGTAGGAGGTGGACATGCCCAGAAGAGCTCCGGCTTTGTTCATCTGCAAACACACAACTCTTACATTTCAGTCCAAACTAAAGCAAACACAAAAGTTGTCTGAAATTAAACTTAGTGCAACTTCTGTTATGCATTAGATAAAAAGTAAATAAAACAGAAAAATGTGGGCCCCTGGAGCCACTTTTGGTACCCTAACTTTCAACGAAAAATTATTTCACTAATGCAAACTGCAATACATTAATAGGTAGTCCTGTACATCAGCAGGTATGAATTGATGCATTGTCAGTTTAATACATCCCAATAACTCCAAAGAAATTTACTATAACTTTACAATATTTTAATATTGTTTATTGGGGCTGGACTATAAGGTGGAAAAAAAAAAATCACAATATAAGCATTTCATATCAGTCGATGGATAATTATCAATTAGTTTTGTTTCAAATATCTAAGATAATAAAAAGTCTTACTAAGCAATAAAAAATCTTGCAATGCAACCTTTCCTGTTTGATCCACAGTTTTCACTCTAAGCCATTATTTATTTTTAAACAGTTAAGGTTTAAGGTTTTGCACAGTGGCAAAACCTTAAACTGCTGCTGCGCCAGTTACTCAACAGCTCGTTGCTAGGTAACCACAAGTTACTCAACAGCTCGTTGCTAGGTAACCAAAGAGTGAGAGTTATTTGATGCCAGTAATCTTGCTTAGCTGGCCTTGACAGCTAAGCAAGTCAAGGCCAGCTTTGCTACTTTTGTCTAACTCTCCCAGAATGCTGTGCAATTCTGGATCAGAGTTCAGTGAAAGTATTTATTATTCATATTGATCCAAATTCATCGTGATACATGTTACTATGGATTTCTTTTCCAGCCCTATTGTTTATACTCATACAAATCCAAAAATGTGGGCCTCATTTGGGCCAATGAGTAAAGAGAAAGTATAAAACCTGACTTTAGGTTACACATTTCCACCCACCGTATCTCGAACGCTCAGGCTCTTGTAAACATTGCTCACATCTCTGGCCGTTTCTGGACAAATCTGGTCAACGTGGGTCAGCAGAGCCACCTGGTGAACCCCTAAAACAAAACAAAAAAATTAAATAACCCTGAAGGTCATTTGAAATCCTAACTTTGGGGGAACTGGTAAAATTATGCAATCGTCTTTTTCCGCATTGTAACAATCAAAAGGGCAGGACGTCCTTAAATGCGTCAATCTTTTAAAAGTACTTTTAAAGACACTGCTACACACTTGCCCAAAATAAATAGCCATCATCCACATCATTTTCATCACAGTAGAGAGAAAAAAAAAAACACTTCAGCAGGGAGGAACCTCTGCAGAAAATGTAATTACAACATTTTGTAGTAGTGCCATCTGGTGGACAAAAAAACAATTGCTCAACAGAAATTAATGTATAAATTTGTGTTAAGTGAACAAACTAGTCTGTGTGAGTTAGTTTAGGATTATTTGAAGAACAAAGATGGGGGAAAAATCTAATTTGAGTTGTATTCCCTCAACATCGCCAAAATGCTTAAAAAACATAAAATGCTCTAAAGATCTGTTAGTAATGATTATATTCTTAGTCTTAGACTCCAACACTTCAATTAGAAATACTTTATGACTTTCTATTAAGTATATTTCTTGATTCAACTTGCAGAAAATGACACTTGAAAAGCATTTACCAGTTAAAGCTACATGCAAAACAGTGATTAATTTACATTGTTTATGTGTGTCCGTCTGCGTTGGCTCACCCAGCTCGCTGATGTACTCTCGCAGCTGTTTGAAGGTGGAGCCGAAGCCTTTGTGGTAGGATGAAATCTTCGAGGCGTCCACCATGAAGGCCACACAGTGGATTCTGTCCCTGAGGCTGGGCGTCTTCACGTACCCCGCCGTTTCTGTGCCAACTGGTTGATCCGGACTGAACTGAGGCAGACAAGTTCAAAGATCAAGCTTTGAACAGTTAACCGAAGAGTGAGTTTTCCCCCACAACTCTGAGGAATATGCGTTCAGAAGATTTTAAAAATCAGATATAATCGTCCTACCTTGTGCCCTTCAGGAACGTGGCCTTTAATCACGGACAGGATGTCGTGTAGCGTCAACCCGGTCGTCTCTCCGTCGCCGAGGCCCATGATGTCACACAGCACCAGCCCGGTGTTGTCCTCCCCATTCTGACCACGGATGTTGAAGGACTGTAGCTGACAAAATGGGTCAAAGTTAATGCTGTAAAGCTCATGAGCAAAACTCGTCAACAAGAGAGAGGAGGGACAAATAAAAAAAAAAAATCTGTATTTCTACTGTTTATTAAAGGAGGTGAGAAATAAAAGGTAGGCCTTCAATCTGCAGAGTGGAGTGTTGAACAGCAGGGCATGGTGGACTGGAGAAACGACACCGGTTGCTTTGTTTAAAGTAACCGCATTATGCTTCCTTGAACAAGTTAGGATAGCTATACAAAACTGTCCACCACTTTTTTCTCCCACAAAACCATACTTAGATAACATTTTAGTTCTGTCCATTTTGAGCTCTTTTAGAATGAGCTCTTACAGCTCCTCCTGTCACTTTAAATCCAAATAAGCTGCTGCTGGCCACGCCCCCCCAACTCACTGTTGAAATGGCTGCAAACTGATGCATAATTATACAACTGTACATCTTTGGAAAGCAGAAGTGGAGCCTCCCGCGCAGCCAACAAGAATGCAGTAGGTGGTTTCTGGATGGTAAGTCAACAACAAAAACACTCGTCTTTTCCAGCAGCCATTGTACACCCCATACAGCGATAAAACCAGCTGACCAAACATCATGGAGCTCTGCTTGGGTTGCTAGGTAACGGGGCAGTGCCTGCTGATTTGTGACGTTACATTCAGATGATTTTTCAACCGGCTAATTTTCCAAACACCAACAAAATATCAGCTTATTCCCAAAAAGAAGCTGTATGTCTTTTTTCAAAGAGCTTGGATTGTTTTTAGGAACAGTTGAGACCCAAATGGAAGTACAAAAATGAGCAAAATGTTAATTTAGCGGAATACATCCCCTTTAAAAAGACCTTTTCAACATGAATGTGTCACTTTCTACAATGAGCCAGAACATTGGGGAGGGGGAAGAGACTAATTTCAGTTTGGAGGTATAACATCTCATGAAACAACACAAAAAGATCCATGGTTTAAATTTTTAAAAAAGATTAATTTTCTATTTTATCAGGACTGTGCACATCAACCAACATTAACAAACCATCCATCAGGCGTGAAAACATCCTTTGAAGATGTGTCTGCTGCTGGTCAAGCGTTACCTTTTTAGTGAAGCTGGTGTTGAAGGAGGAGCCCACCATGGCACGGTTCGTCACTCTCCCATTAAACACAGACTGGACTGAACTGATGAAACTGGACTTCCCAGAACGAACCGGTCCGAGGAGGAGAACCCGGGCCTGAGGCACATCCTTACAGCTGGGTCTGTAGGAGCTAACAGCCTTCATCAGGCTTTTCTTCTGCCTTTAATGTAAAGATTAAAGGATCAGAGGAAGATGGAAACAACATTCATGCTGGGAGGTGGAGGCTAAATGTACTCACTCTTCGGTCCACTGAACATCTCTCCACTGAGATTCCAGTTTTGACTGAAATCCTGTAAAAACTTCGACAAATAAAAGATTAACTACCAGCTGTAGTAAATGTAAGAAAACCCTTTATATTTCAAAACCTATAAAAGTTAGTGTGTAAAGAAATTACAATGTCAATGGTAATTGACATGGTAATGCTTCTTTAATGTACTTTAATTTATTTTAGATTTGTCAAACTTGAGACTAAATATATCGTGGTTTTTTTTTATCTTTACTGTTTTCTCAAACTTTGATTTGCAAAAACTGCACATTTACTCAAAAATAACTTAGGTTTATTTCCAAATAACATATATTTGGTTTCTAGGAGTTGTGTTTACTGTACATTTAAACCAAAGAAAGTAAAGCAGTGACTGATTTTAACATAAATGTGCGAATTTAGTGTTGGAGATGATTTTTAAAGAATTCATATGTCTGCTAGTAGCTTACCTGGGATTTCTACAGGTTTTCCCTTCTTTTTCTCTTTTGTGCTGTCATTTTGTAACTGACTGGAAATAGTGAACCTGGATGAGGTCAAAGTAGGAGCAGGAGGCGAAGGATTGCTTAGAGGAACAAAGGAGGAGGAGCTGCTGGGAAGTCCAAACAAGAAACCCACACTAATAAAAGAAAATATGTGTCAGACTATACACTGAAAAACAAAACAACAAATTTCTTTTTCTAAAATCTAGACTTCTTGAGTAGTTCAACCCAAACTTTTGTCAAAAACAGTGTTCTTGAGAACAAATCCCATTTTCCCCCCTCTCCTTTAAGTGAATCAGAGAATAAAGTATGAATTGGAAGTACGATGATTTGCAAAGGTATTTAAAAAGGAGCTGCCATAAAGACATGGTTTATTGAAGCTGCAAGACAGCAAAACATTACACTGAACAGAACTGGAATTAGCAAAATACCTTTCAAACTTCAGAGCAAAAGTAAATCCTCTGAGCTCAAGATTTTTGATATTTTATAAACAAAGAGAGACCAGAAAAAACATGAAAAATGACAAGTTTTACCTAACAAGTAAAAAACATGATGCTGTGCATTTGACACCTTTATTCCTCTATATTTTTGTAATTTTGGACATCTTGTAGCTAATGGAAAAACCTATAACCATGCAGAAATTTGTATCCATGTGAACTCAGAAAAGTGTGACAATTGTCTGTTTTATAAATGATGGTAACAAAGTGACAGTGGATATAACTGAATAGATGTTGAACAAATTTAACTTTAAACAAAAACAATTGATTGAATTATGTCTGTGGGATCATCCCTGTGGCAGAAGTGTAAAATCAAGGCGCTATCATACAGTAAAATTTTATTATTCAATATTGTTTACCTTACTGATAAAATATAATTAAGCTGATAGCATTTATACAGAAAGTAAAATTCAATTGATAAATTACAATTTTATAAAATCAACATAATATACCAAACTACACACAGTCAGTTTTTATGAAGAGGCTACTAGTATTTATTTTGTAAATATTAACTTAGCCCAGTCACATTTAGAGTGTGAGGAAGTAGTAAGTTGTAGGACGTTACTAGTTTTATTTTATCTAAAATATATTAAAATGCTTCAGGAAATAAGTTCATTTGCTACCTGTTTCTGCTGTCCATGGGTTTGTATTTTGTAGCTCTTTATTTGATATCTTCTTGTCTTCGTTTATAACTGTGTCTGATATCTGGTTTGTTTATGAAAGCTTTTCCTTTTACCTAATGAGCACAGCTGTGTCACATTGCTAATTTACCCTCACTGTGTTTATTCCCAGGTTTTCCCTTTGCAGAGCCTTTGTTGTCTCCTCATCGTGCTGTTTTTTCTTCCCTCCAAAGTTTTTTTTATTCTTTATGTTTAAGAACTTCCTGGTAGTTGCATATTTGCTTCTGTTTAGGTTAACTATTGATACAATATTAGTTACTTTAATGTAAATAAAAGTGTATAAAAATCCTGATTGGTGGAGCTTATATCTGCTGACAGATTAATTTTTACAATCAGGTTTGTATTTGCAATTTAGAAATACTTTTAAATAAACTAGAATCAGTTATAATCACTTTAACACAATTTAAACTTACTCTCTATTCATTAAAAAGAGTGATGTACTTAAAATACATCACTTGAAATAAACTTTGCTTAGGAAAACTCAAAGCTCCACTTTTTCCTTTCTCTCAATTTTCCATCAGTGGATACAGAACTCTGTGAACAATCAGCTTCTTTAGCAACGGCGACTCAAACTACTGCTGCTAAAGAGGAACTGTCAAGCCAACAGCCTTCCCAAGATTGTTTATGTTAATGAGAACATTAATTAAAAATAATGGTTTTACATTGTATAGTTTAAGAAACTTTTATTTTTGTTATAAGTTTCCGTAAGCCATAAACTCATAAGTCAACACATCTCAATTTCACTTTTCAATCGAATCACGATTACATTAACTTTTTGAATGTATTCTAGATCATTTATAAGGATCTTTTCTGCTGTCATGTCCACACCCAGATTTTACAGAAACCGATCAAGCCAAGTAGGTCGCAAAAGTGCAGAAGCCTCCTGCAGAAATGTTAAAGCAAGTAAATCAAATTGATCATTTACTTCTTGCAACAGAAACGCTGCATACCCGGGTTTGTCTTCGCTTTTTTTCTCCATAGTGACCTCTGCGAGTAGACGTGTCAGAGCGCAGCAGATGCGTGGACAGACGAAACTTTAATTTCTCCCAGCGAAGTTTTACCAAGAAAAGAAAGTGAAACCGAGAATTTCATAAACCCACACAACTGAGTGGCGGAACAAACGATCCATTTACACAGACTGTAGTTCTTAAAGTGAGACTCAACCCCAAATCAACATTTTTATTTAAATTGCCCAGATAGGTTATTTGAGATTCTATGTTTATGATTCTGTGCGAATTCGGACATTTTTGTGGAATTATTTTAATTCGGCGTTAGTTTGCATAAAATCGTCCCACTTCTAGGCTGTCCGGTCAAACGGAAGTTGTATGTTGTTGCATGTTTTTGTTTACATCCGGAAGTCTCTCGCATGCGCACAACGCTGAAGGGTAAAAGTTGCCGATTCTTTTACATGCCATACATAGCAGCGGTAGAACATTACCGTGAACAAAATAATTCCTGGAGATGTATTATTAATTTAGTGGAGTATGCCACAGTAAAGGGAAAAATAACACAGAAAAAAAATTTAATATTAACTCAAAACCACTCTTATTCTTCTCTTATCTAGCTCTCTATGTCGGCTTGCTATTCACAGATTTGTTCCCATAGCAACAACGCCGCTAACATATCAGGATTCAACGCAAACATTTCCCATACAAAGAACATAACATTCGGTCCGTTAAGGTTTTATGTTTTCAGGCTTGATATTTTGTGATTATGGGCTCTTTGCAAGTCAGCTTCCGTGTTCGGGGATAAGCGGCTCGGTCGCTTCTGGTCTATTGAAAATGGCATTTTATACTCGGTGCTTGTTGAACTTGCCCAAGGTAACAATTAATGATACATTGATCCGAAGCTCCAAAAAGTAAGCTGGAGAACGGTTTTAAGATGTTCGCCTCGTTATACATTCACAGATACGAAGGTGAGTTTCACTGTGGCTAACATTAGCTTTAGCTTATGCTAATAGGCATTTTTCTTGTAAAAATGTGCTAGTGTTACTCCCCTGTAAAGGGGAATAATGAAAACACGGACACGAAGTTATTGCTCTTGTCTCCAGTGTTGTAATGGAGGAGCAGAAGCGTCGCGTTCCCCTACATCCGATCAGACAAAACCAATCGAGACTCGAACGATTAACAAACTCTCAAAACTTAAAATCTAAAAAGGTTGAACTTTTCAAGAATTATAAACAAACATAACCGGAAAAGTAACATTAAAGAAAATACATTTTAAACTTCATTAAACTTAGGCTACTTTTTATTGTATCGGTCTGTAGCGCTCAACTTGAAAGCCCAAAATAATCGATCGCAGATCACTAGATCTTGTTTTCCCTTTTAGTTATCTAAAATAGTTTTATAATCACTACAGTTCCGGTTGACGACTTCAGAATCGTAAGATATGCTCCATCATTAGCATCCACATTTACTTCCGCAAACACAGAGCACTTCTTTTTAAAATGGCGGTTGGCAAAACACTGAGCAAGTTCTCTGACGTTGTCGCACCATCTACTGCCATGCGGGACACGTTTAGGTCGTTTGAAGTTCACACTGGAGGTCATGCAAGTCGCGTTTGGAAGTCTGAAGGGCCATGCCGAAAAAAAAAAATCTGATTTCACTTCAGGCTGCAGTGTAAATGTGGCCTAAGTTACACTTTCGAATCAGAATCAGCGTTCCTTTTAATGTCATTTCATGTTTTAAATGGACGGTATTATATTTCAGGGTTAGTCACGTGAAACCACAGAATCAGACAATTCCCCTCCTAGACAACAGGGGGTACTATCGAGACAACTGAGCCAACGGTTGGGTCCATTGCCGCAAATATTTAAGATATTTACAGAATTTGTGTATTTGTTTCGGGAATTAATTCACCTTAACTCTTGAAAGATGACAACAAATCGATTTGAAGGACGAGTTTTGATGTATCCTTCTCAGCACTTTTTGTTTTTGGAACAATGACGGACGATGCGAAAGTTGGAACGGGAGAGGATTTCTGTTTTAAACGCAAGTATGTTAAACCAGTTACTTTATTGGGCTTTTGTCATTTATGAAAACACATTTTTATATTATTTTTAATTTAAAAAAGGCTCGTATCTGAGATCCTATGGTTGCGGTCACGTGGTTTTTCTCCTTCTGCCGCTTATGTACAGCTTATTTTTATATTTTGCGAATTAAGCTCTTTCTCTTATGCTTTAGGAACCAAAGAGAAAATGGTTTCTTTTGGGAGAAAAATATCACCTCTTCACCGTGGAAAATAATACGACCTCGCTGGCATGGAGGTGGGAGAATTAATCCATTACACACCTTACGCTTGTTATGGCAACATTAGATGGGCAGGCTGCTTTCATCCCAGTTTGTCAATAGTTTCCTGGATTGAATTTTGTTGTCAAAAGAAAGCAGAGTAGACAACATTTTTTTTTTTATAGAGAAACCATTTATTTACAATTAGACAAAAAAAAGAGGAACAGAACACACTTCTATGGAAAAATACCTAGTACAAAAAAAGACAGAAAGCAGACATTATAGACATTATGGTAAGTTAAAACATTCAATGACCTACATTATTCATATCTGTTTACAGCTTTTTTGTAGTGTTGTAAATAGTGGGTAATAATAGTTTGATTTCCTTAATTAAAACTGTAAAAAAAGGGTGAAAAATGCTAAAAAATTTACATTTGTTTTTGTCTTCCACTTTCATTTGTATTCTTTGCATGAAAACCAAAAATAACATACTCATGTCTTATTGAAAATTTAGTAATAACATTACAAATTATGAACTTATTAGGAGTTGTTTATTGAGCAAACAACAACACTCCGCTAGGGGGCGCTCCAAGCTCAAATTTGAAACTAGCAATCTTTACCTGCTGATTAACAGCAGGGGTCAACTTGAGGCCGTACTTGTGTTGTTTTACTCTTTTCTGGACAGTCCTGCTACCAAATAAGAGAAACTTTCTTCCACTACAGTCTGCTGCGCTCTGACCTTCATCAATCAGCAGCTTTTAATAACCTCAGGATATTCTGTCCTGAATATCCATCTGGTAATGTTGGTGCTGACTGGTAGACCTTGGAAAAGAAACTTTCATTGTGTGTGTGCGTGTGCGTGCGTGCGTGCGTGCGTGTTTGTGTGTGTATCCTGGAGCTCCACTTATATCGCCTATAAACTCAATCTGACTCATAAAATTAGTCCTCAGTTTCAAACAGGACACATTTTATTTGTGATGTTAAGTTTTTATTTGGCGAGTTTGACATGTTCTTGCTGGAGTATTAAAGAAATGCACAGAAATGTTTTCCAAATGCTTTAATAAAAGAGGTTTAATGAAAGCCTCTACCCAGAAGAAGTAAGTTTAAAAAATACAAACAAACAAACAAGAAAAAAACAAAAGTTACACAAATCTTATTTTATTCCAAAATAGTTCATGTTGCAAACGTTCAGACTGGATTTTCACATTGTTTTCATGCATTAAAATTTTAATGGTTTAAAATTGTATATTAAAACATCCAGTTAAATTAAATGAAACTTGTACTATGCTGTAATTAGCAGTAGAGATTCCACATAATCTCTGTGTTATAAATAAACAAATTAGCAGATGCTCTACTTTAAGATTATTTATTTACTTTGGGGAGAAAAACTATTTATGCTAAAAGTTTGATGATTATTCCTTGGTTGTTATTCAGCTTCAGCTATTAACAGATTTGCTCTGGAAACGTCTTTAAAATCTTGAAAGACCCACTTTATGATCGTCTCCATCTTCTTTTATTATCTATGGTGAGAGGTTGGAAATAAGTGCAGACAGCCACACTAAATCTAAGTGACATTGGCAGAAAAACATTTTCAGGGTCATCTCTACAATCATGGCTGTTATGATTTGTTTGCCCCAGAATGAGGCCATGATGTGCTTTTGCTGTGTCAGCAGATATGAACTAGAACCCAAACTTTCATTTAGAAGTATCTCAAGACCCTGTTTGCAAAATAAAAATCTAAAGTGGTTGTGTCTTTGTTCCTAAAGCCTCAAAGAAGTCAACATTGAGTTTGGAGCTGCCTTGTCATTCGAGGTCCTCACCTCAAGCTAAAATTCAGCCTTCAGCCTTGTGGTCATGACTCAGTGTCATTTTAAGTTAGCACAAGTGCCAAATACTATGTGAAGGCACCGTCTGCAGCCTGTCATCTGTGGGTGGAAGAGGTTGTTCCACAAACACCCCAATGCGCCAATAACAAGATCATGATTTCATCAAGCTGCAACCCGAACATTGAATTCAGGTATTTATAAATGCGTGTAATGTTCACTTTAATATCCTTCGGGTGGCTTTGAGTTTAGAGTCTAGCATGTTTACCATTAAGGTTTCTGATGTGGTTTGAGCTTTTTTTTAGCTGATGTAATCATTTTCTCAATTGTACAACGTGGAGCTAGTTGTTTGTTTGTTTTTAATGTTTTCATTAAGAATAAACAAAAATTAAAGCATAGACATCTGCACATTTACGTTTTGTCAAAATTTAATTGGGCTGCTAGGTGAGGCTGGGCTTCTCTGGGGTTGCTAGGTAACGGGCTGGGCTTCTCTGGGGTTGCTAGGTAACGGGCTGGGCTTTGCTGAGGTTGCTAGGTGACGGTCTGGAATGTGATGTTACATTCTGGGAGTTTTAGAAATGGCTGATTTTTCAAAAAATACTAACTTATTGCCAAAAACCGCCTCTCTGTGTGTGTGTGTGTGTGTGTGTGTGTGTGTGTGTGTGTGTGTGTGTTTTAAAGAGTTTGGTCTGTTTTTTAGAAGCAGTAGAAACCCAATACAAAAATTTCATTAAGTACACAAAAATTTGGAAAGTATAAATTTTCCCTTCAAGTCCATTCACTGACCCTTATTCAATTATTCCAAGTTCCACAAATGGCCTTTGGACCCTCCTAGTTTCAGTGACTTATTTGATGATGTTTTATTTAAAGATACTAAGATTGAAATAGAGATGTTCCAGTGGCTGCTATTGGCCCTCCAGCCACGTTCTGTCAATGTGTGATCCAAATTACAAAATAGTCCAGGAAATTCACCGCTAAAGGTCAGCCAACAGTTACATAACCAATAGGGCAGAGGTCACTGTGTTTACCTGTTTACTCTGGTAATTTCTCAATTTCATAGGATTGTCAGTGATCGGCTGATAGCTTACACGTTTCCAGCAGCTCGTCTTCATCATCTGAGGAGTTCAGCCGGTTTAGGCAGCTTTGACTCAGCAGCCGCTAACAATATCCATGGAGAGAGAGGAAGAGGAGGAGGGTGAAGGTCTAAACAGGGAGTCGTCCCTGCTATGCAGCCGTGTGACACAGCAGTCTGTTTTAAAAGCAGAACCTCCTCTCCCCCTCCACACACCGAAACCCCTACACTGCATCCCTACCAGCCACATTAGATGACACACATTGGCTCAAGTTCTCCCTCTGTCTGACTGAAAGCTTGCCAGTGGCCCCGGTAACCCGAAGTGCAGCGAGGGTGGAAATAAAAGCGCTGCGGAGATCTGGATGGAACAGGTCAGAGCCATGGGTAGGGCTCTCAGAATAACAACTCACAAACAGACACAGCTTTTCTGATGCTGTTTACTTCACAACCAGAGGAGCAACAGATGTATACGATCAGGGAATCAAACAAAGACGTAAATTAATGGGTAAAAATGAAGCTTAAATTTGAACAAAACTCAGATAAAAAGTTATCCTTCCCATTTTATGAGTTTGTTATCATCAATTTTAAGATGGCAGTTTGTTTCTTTTGTTTTGCTCTCAAGGAACTGGACTCAGACACTTTCTTGTAATCGTCAATGCAGTTCACTTCAGTAGTTCTGCAGGGTTTTTTTTAAAGCTACGGCTCTGCAAAACCACAAACGTGGATCTTCTTTCATCGGATTATTTAAGTATGTACCAATTATCCCACTGAGAATCACCTTGTTGCTACACTACAAAAACCCAAAATCTTGCGAAGTATTTTAGGTCTAGTTTCTAGTGAAAATATCTCAGTGCATTTGAAATAAGACAAAACTACCAAGTTTCTTGTCAGCTAGAAATAGAAGCTTGTTTTAAGTCAATAATTCCTTTGTATTGATGAGAAAATACTTGTCCCACTGGCTGATTATTTAATTTACAACATTGGAAAAACGTCTTGTTATAAGTTAAATAACCTGCCAGTGGAAGTGCCAGTGGACCAAGCATTCCGGAATGCCAGTTGGGTTGCTAGGTAACGGACTGAACTCGGCAGGGGTCACTAGGTAACGGTGCAGACTTGGCCTTTGAATAAACGAACAATAGGGTGGTTTTTGAAACGGCTTGTTTTCCAGACGCCACAAAATATTAACTTACTGGATGTTTTTTAGAAACAAATTGACGCCCAAATGGAAGGATAAAAAATGTGCAAGATGTGAATTTTGCATAAGTCACCTTTAAAAAGATGTTCCGAAAACCTGCAGAACTATTTTTTTTTTAAATCAACCATAAAAGGCTGAAGAAAAGTCTGGCTCCCTGGAAGCAAAGAGGGATGACTCAAAACAGTTTCATATCCCAATTTAATTTTCTTCAAGTAGGCATTAAAAAACAAACAGCCTGAAGTTACCCGTCAGCTGACACCACACAAAGGGGAACTTCTTCTACAAGTTTGACGTTTTATGAATCTCAGAATAAAGCAGCAGAGTTGGAGCGTTTCCTGAGGGCCTCTGCAGATATCAGCCTGACTGTCTGTCTGGCTCAAACTTGTTTGCTGTTCTGCAACTTTTATTGGTTGGAGGATTTTATACCCCTTCAATGTGTTTTCAAAAGTCATGTGAGAGGGGAAAAGTTTTGTTGTTGTGTATAAGGTTGCTGAATTTTCCATTAAATTGCACGCAAGCAAAATCCAGTCTGAATCTTGGGTCCATGTCTCTCAGTAAAAACATCACATAAACGTACTCTGTTCCCTCATTGGGCCCTTGAATAATGAATACGAGTAAACATAACACTGCAGGCTACAGGTAGTCTCTCCTTACATGGTGAATTTTAACTTTCACTCAGTGGAGATACATTTTGAAAGCTCATATAATTTAGTTAATATCTTAAATGTGTGCCATATTGTTATTCATCATCTAGCCAGAGTAGACTGTTTGTTTTCAGCTGGAATCTGACCCATATCCGGAGGGTTGTTTTGTGTTACTCAAACCTACTTACAGTTGGAACATTTAAATTGCGAGGTGGAGTTGAGACAATAAATAATTTTTATGTTTCATAAGGAGACAGCCGGGTATTCTTCCCAGTGACTACAAGCCGTGAATTACACTGAAACACCTTGTGTGACACTGTAGGCATATCTCATGTGGAAATTTATTATCTTCCGTGTTTGGACAAATAGCACGTGTCTAGTTAGCACGTAGACCGCTCGAGGCCCTCCAGTTCAACAGCTGACAGCAGTAAAAAAGCAGGTTTTTCTGCATCAGAGGTTTAATTTCTGGTGCAGAAATTAAACCTCTGCATCAGAAATGAAACAGGTTCCACAGGTTCTGCCCACAGAACCTGTGGAATCTGCTCTTAAAACACCAAAAAGGAAATTATTTTGATTAGGGACACTAGAAGAAATGAAATTTTTAGGAATTTTTCTGGAAGTTTAGGGAAAATACGCATAAAATATTCACAATGGACAACAAATTTCCTGTTTTTGTTTGTAATAGAAGATTAATTTTGAAAATAGAAACACATTTTGGTTTAATTTGGGCTTAATAAAACATCTTATGTAGAAAGTCTTTGTGCGTCTTGAAATTAGTTTTATGTTTGTAGCAGTGGAGGCAGAAGTTGCTCTTTGAATGGAAAGGTTGCTAACCCCTGTGTTAGTCAACAAGCAACTCTTGCTATGTTGCAATAGCAGAAAAGTTTTTCTAATTTTCTAGATTTTCTAAACATTTTTTTCAGCCCTCTATTATTTAATCTAGTTTTTATTTTCACAACACTTTTCTGTCGAGCAGACATCTTCATTGCCTTCTGTGATTCTACCGGCAGCTACTTGCTAATGTACCTTTGCTAGCTAGCTAGCTTTTTTGCCTCTATCGTGGGCACAAGGCCAGGTTCACGGTTCTTCCTATGCTTGATTGTAATGTAGCCTATTCTCCCAATCATTCCTGCTGTTTAGTTTTTTTGGTCTTAAAAGACCTTTTCAAGCAGAAATGTTAGCTTGTTTGTTGTTTCTGTTCTTGAATAACCTTTATTCGGAGTGAGTAGAGTGACACCCATGCTCATAGGAAGGAAGGCTTCTCTGACAGCTTTACTTAAATCCACCAGAATGCTTTTGCTGAAAAAGTCCCAGCTGAAAAACAGAAACTAAAAACACATATTACCAAACTCAGAGTCTTGTGGGTCATGGAGGAAAGGGATGCTCTTCAGGTCATGAAAAGAACTGCCAAGACAAACTCTCAGCCAAGTGATATAATCTTTCAGGTGGAAAATTAGAGAAGCATCATCAGGAGTTGAACATAAGGTTCTTGTCGTGTACCGAGTGTCCCAGAGAGTGACGGCTGAAATGGCTGCAGCCAGAACTGCTGCATGCCAGCGGCTGTAAGTAAGACAATTGGGGGTTGGATTTAATAAGCGTTGGTTTTCCCCTGCTCCCTTTTGAACTGGATATGAAACCCATGTTACATTTGATTATTACTTTTATTTATTTTTTTGTTTTCTTCTTATTTATTTATTTTTTCTTTGTTTTACATGTTCTAAAAGAATAAATATTTCATAAGTTTGCTTCATTTAGTAAAATAATCTGCTACCTGTCACTGGAGCTGCTTGTTTGTGCACAACGTAACAGAAATAAAGTTAAAACCTTTTGAAAACAGCATTTTGGAAAGGATATTTTACACCGATAAGATACAGAAAACACATTTGTAATATCATGCAAACAAACAGATCTGTATTTGAACAAACCGTGCAGAAAAAATGTTAAGTAGATCATTATTGTTGATGCTTTCTATTAAGAAAAGTCAGAATATCTCGGTGAATAATCTGTATGCAAAGCTGGCTGGCTTTGAAAAATAAAGAATAACAGATATAAATAAAAAAGCTTACCATATTTTAAATCTTCAGACTCATCAGTGATAATTGTGCATAACTGATTTTAGCTTGGTGAAGAATTGGGAGCCAAAATTAAAGGAAAAGGCAATTAATGTAAATAAAACTAACAAACACATTACATATTTAACAAATATAGTTGTGTTATTTATTTAATTGAGTCAATAGTTTAATTCTGCAGTTCAATAACTACATTTTGAAGCTATTCATTATTAATTTATTATGTATTACAAATTATGTATCACTTGGTATTCCAGACCATTATTAAATAATTTAGACTCTTTGAATCTCATCGTATTAACCGCAGTATCTGATTAGTTAACCTTCACCTTGCATGCAGTGGAGTTGGCTCACTACCCTGATGATGATGACTCAAACTGAATACAAATTATCACACAAATACATTTATTTGTGGTGACTTATTGGTGCTTTGACTTCCATCAGTGAACAAGCAAAAGTAGCAGCAGTACAAGAAGATTTAATCAATGTTTATGCCTTTTTCTTTCAGTTATTTTTTTATTCTAACAGAGGAATTAAAGATGTGTTAAGTTAGGTTTTTATTTTTGGGAATGTTAAACAAGAGGAATTTTATCTTATGTCAAAATATTAGGTTTTATTTAGTCATGTAAAGGCTGAACATTCCAGTTTCTTTTGACTTTTTAGCCACAAGAAGGGAGCTTGCCAGAATAAAATGGGGTAAAAGTGAACAGAACAGAAATAGGAGAGGAACAAAAAACAGGAGGGGAAATGCGATAAAGCAAGTAAGCCAGAGGTTACAAAAAATCGCAAAAGGGGAAGGAAAGGGAGCAACAAACCGGTCTGAACCAGCTGACTGTGGGGTTTTACATACTCTCCCATACTCCTCCTCCTGCTTCTCCTCATCTTTCTTCTGACTCAGACAGGATGAACTTTCTCTTTTAGCGCTCCGTCATGTGCTCATCGTCACAGGAAAAAAAACGGATGGTACAGACTCCCAAGAAGTGAAAGAAAATCCGGAGCAGAGGCGGGGTGGTGATGTTTGCCGGACTGGCAGGTGTTTCCCTTCGTTATGCAAGGATTCAGACAGTGTCTAGAGGGAGTAAAACTGGGCGTCCTGAATTTTGAGGACATGCTTGGGATTTGTTGGATACTCGGGGTGGGACACTTTGTCCCCCTGCTGCACCCGCTGTAAGGTCTATTTCTGGGTACAAGTTGTAGATCTAAATTTAGCTACTATATAGGATGAAGCTTAAACTCTTGAAATGTTTCTAAATGTCTTGCATGACTTACATGACATGATTTAATGCATTTTAAGTGATAGGTTATTTTAACAAACATTAAAGAAACAAACGTGTGGAAACCAATGTTTCAGTGAAACTTTGTTATAACACATTATGTTACACACAAAAAAACTATTATTTACAGAAAGTTTACATGACAAATTTTTAAAGTATATTAGGAAATAAAAGTGTTGGAGATTAATATATCAGAGACATTTATATTTTGATTTTGTTGTTTCTTCTGGTGGTTTCGTGCTTTGTAGGGTTTTTAAGGTTGATTTTTATTGTACAGTGATTTATAAATAAACTTTACTTACTTACAAAAACATTTTTAATGTAAGACCAAAGATATAATGTAAATTTAGGAATTTAAAAGTGAGATTCTTTGATCAGTCAGTAACTTTATTCATGGCTGATGGTGGAGGTCACTTTTATCCACTCTGATTGAAATGCCATCAGATCCACTTGGATGATGGATGGATGGACGGACGGACGGATGGATGGATAGGTGGATGGATGGATGAATGGAAGGGCATATAGACAGTTGGATGGCTGGTTGGATGGCTGGTTGGATGGCTGGTTGCTCGTTCGGTGATGCTGTCTCTTCATTTGAAGCTGTTGTCAGCCCGTTAGTTTCTGCTGATTGTTGGAAACCCTGATGATGGTCAACCAGATATTCTTTCAGGACAGGCTGGGACCGGCTCCTGTCTTCACTCACGTCTATTAATACACTCTTCTTCCCTGACTTCACGCACCGCCGCTAACAGGAACACTGCAGCGAGTCTGCAGCCGGTTGACTCGGTTTCCATTCTGGGCGACACGGCTACTGTTAACAAGCTGCTTTTTAAAGCTTCAGGGCAAATTTTATCAGGTTTTAACTAAATTTACTGGAATTCTTAACGATGTAAAACATTGGCTTTTCAAAGATCACTATATTTAAAATACATTTTATGAATAAAAAAAACTTACACTATTTGGCTTCACAACTGGAAACTGGTTTGATTCTACTTGGTAAAAACTGACTTCCCAACGGAGATATAGATTCATATTCGCAACAAAGACCAGGTTGGAGTGAGTGGTCTTTCTTTCCACAAAGATTCCCTACAGTCTGTCTGTTGAAGCACTTTTGAACTATAATCTCTGATATAGAAAACAATTCATACTACAGCTCCATAATATTTATCTGGGTGAATACGTATCTTGTGTCAAAATGACATGTCTGCTGATGTAGGACATTATCAAGCTAAATCAGTGCTAACTGTCTCCTACATGGCTGTACAAATTCTATCCAGCTGCAGTCAAAACCTGTTTATTCCCAGTGACTGAGCCAAATGAAGCACTGCATTACATTTCATTTAAACTAATAAAACAGGGTATATGTTTTATTAAGTGAGACTTTTAGCTGCTTCCATTCACTTCCAAGAACATGGACATTAGTAATCAAATGGATTTTCTTGCTGAGGATCAGAGTTTGTTGCAAAACCTCTTACTCATCATCAGCTGACTTTGATTCTAGTTACTGTTTTATACTTGATCAAATTGCCCTTTTTGTCATTTGATTTGAATGTACACTGCAAAAACACAAAATTTGAAAAAAAAGTCTGTATAGTGCAAATACCTTAGTACACATGAAATAAGACAAACTTACAAGTAACTTTGTAGCAAGATATAGGAGCTTATTTGAAGCGCCTATAACCCTTTTTCCCCCCATCAAGTGGTTGTGCCGCCCCCTGTTCCGTGCCGCCCTGGGCATTGAGGCATGTGGGCCCAAATTAAAACAGCCAACTTGCATTTTTAAGACAATATTAAAGCGCTAAGAGTTACATCATGTTTATGAGTTCAGTGGTTTTAGTCAAATGCTGACACAAGAAAGGAAGCCCAGTTTGAACTCTGACTCCTGACCTCTGACCCTTCCAGGATCCATGCAGCTTGCAGAGCACACATCACTTCTCTTCATTGTAAGCAATACGGACTGCTCAGTGCTGGCTCACAGGGTTTATTAGCGCAGAGCAGCTGCCTGAAAGCAGTGAACTCATCTTTGTTTTATTCACTGGCACCAACACCACACGGTCTGCCTGTAAACTACGGCCAACTCTGGTTCGGTATTTAGTTTATATCCACAGCGAAGATTTTATTATCAGCCTTACATACTTTCCAATATCGGAGATCTCCAGAAAGTTGTAAAGAACAAGTTCTGTAACAGATTTACAAGAAGAACAGGATATTATGTTCTGACAACTTAAAGCACAGAAATAAGCTTATTTAACCACTGAGATATTGTTTAGAAATGCATCCTGGAAATTTACAGTTAGGACTTTTGGCCTTAGTACTTTAGCAACAAACAGTTACACTGCAAAAATACAGAATCTTACTAAGTATTTTTGTCAAGTTTGCAAATATCGTGTGACACATAAAGTAAGACAAACCTAACTTAAAAATAAAATTTCAGGAAGTGATGGGAGCTTGTTTTAAGTAAACAATTCCTCAATATTGATGAAAAAGTACTAGTTGCATTTGCAGATTATTTAAATTACATCTAGTCCTTTTTCTTCTTGAAAAGTTACTTGTAAGTTAGTTTAATTATATTCCAAGAAAGATATTTTGACTAAAACCTGGACCAAAAATACTTACAGCTGACTACAATCAGAATCAGATTTAATCAGGCTTTAATGAAGTGATGAGATAATTGCAGCTTGATCCTCAGATTTACATCGACCGTCAACAAAAGCGTCATTTAGGATAACCCTGAGTTTCAACCAGGCCCCATAACGCAATCATCAAATCAACTATGATGAATGCAAATGTAGGTAAATGTTGTTTTAGAAAGCAAACTTCTTTTGTTTTGAACGCTTCAGGAACTAATGTAACTAAAACTCAGCTCTGCAGTCAAAGCAAGCAGACTGTCTGCCTCTGACGGAGCTGAAAATCACTCCCACCTGTAGAGACGTGACCTGGTGCCACTTAGATTTTCCATTGCATAGCTCTCCAGCTGCATCTTATTTATTACTCTAAAGATACCATTCCATGTCCAGCAATCTATGCTTTACTTGTCTCCAAAAGGAAATGTGTCTTTCTTTCCAGCTTGCCAGGACTTGGATAGATTTTCCATCCTTAATATGGGTCTTAAAAAAGCTCTACAGGACAAAAGCTTGGAGAAAGTGCAGAGAGAGTGAATTTGATACCTAATGAATCAAAAAGCTTGTTCGATTCTTCCACACCTGATAGTCACATAGACCTGGTTCAATTTGGGACCAAAATTGCAACATTTGTTAAATTTTCAGCTGGTGCGGTTCGATTTCACTCTGCGCTGTCGAACAGTTCAAACCATTTGAAAAACCTGTTCCCCTCCTCGCCTGTGGAGGCGCTGCATCAAGAACTACTGAAGGAAATGACATAAAAACCTCAGAAGAAGACACTGAGCGCAACTTCCTTCTTCATGAATGTAACTAAAAATGGAGTCACTTCAGATTTTACCAAAATCTGAAGCTAAAATCTCATGCCACTCCATTTATGTTTACATTTTGTGAATGAGGAAGTTACGCTCAGAAATTTTTTATATCATTTCCTTAATTGGTTCTTGGTGCAGCGCCCCCACAGGCGAGGAGGGGAACAGCTTTTTCAAAGAGCTTGGATCTTTTGACACAGTGTAGTGTGAAAGTGAACCAAACCAGCTGAAAATGTAACAGATGTTGCAGTTTTGGTCCCAAATTGAACCGAGTCTACCAGGACACTTAAACTGCTGTTTAGGGACAAATTTGGATCAAAGTCTGTGATTGGTGCAGTAATTATAAACTGTGATTGTTTCACCTGTTATTGATCTGTTTCCTTCAGAACTATTCAGCATTTTCTTCTGTGAAATATCAAGACATTTTAATGTTAAAATAAAACTCATAAAATGTTGACATCTTTGTACTTTTTCTTCCTGAAGATTTACTTGTAAGTTAGTTTTATTTTATTCCAAGAAAGATATTTTGACTAAAACCTGGACCAAAAATACTTACAGCTGATACAGTCAGAATCAGATTTAATCAGGCTTTAATGAAGTGTTGAGATAATTGCAGCTTGATCCTCAGATTTACATCGACTGTCCACAAAAGTGTCATTTAGGATAACCCTGAGTTTCAACCAGGTCCCATAACGCAATCATCAAATCAACTATGATGAATGCAAATGTAGGTAAATGTGGTTTTAGAAAGCAAACTTCTTTTGTTTTGAACTCTTCAAAACAAAAAAGCATCAAGCATCTTCACACACATTACAACTGGAGTGATGTACAGTTGATGCACACCAACGTTGTGCAAACTTAGGGACTGTCTTGTCCCTAAGTTTGGTTATTTCGTATTATTGGATGCTCACCTTATATTGGCCGATCACTATATTTATTCTTTCACGTGTTTAGAGTGTGATGCATAAACCAGAATATCACATGGCTGAGTGTTTCAGTCTGCTCAGAGGGAAGGGTGATAGCTGCTGCTGCGTGCTTTCAGATAAAGCAGATAACTGCCCCACATTTCAACAGGCGGCCCTGCCAAGAAACTCAGAGCTGCAAAGGGCAATCGAGGCGCTAAGTGCCCCCCCTCCTCTCGAATCGGCCCTCCTCCTCCCCCTCCAGCCACGCTACGCCAGTAAGAAGCGGTGCAAACCGGAGCGAGCCAGCGCTGGGAGCTCGTTCTCCCCCTACCCCCTCCGCCGCCTCCTCATGACTTCTTCCTTTCTAAAGTTCACACTCAGACTGAGATGCTTGAACGCTTGAGGACATGATGCACGTCTCTTTCTCTGATTTCTCACTGAAATGAGGCTGAAATAGTTTCCAAAAACTTTATTTATGATATTTATTTAATTGTGAACTTGTTGCAAAAACACAACATCTTAACAAGTAATTTTGGTGCAGTTTCTGTTTCAAATATCTTAATACACTTGAAATAAGACAAAACTAACTTTCCAGCAAGTCAATTATTCCTTAATATTGATAAGGAATAACATGGGGAAATTGTCATGTTACAAGTGAAGTACTTTTTTCAATATTAAGGAATTATTGACTTAAAACAAACACCTATATCTTTTAAGTTAGTTTTGTCTTACTTCAAGTATATTAAGGTATTTGCACCAAAAACTACACCAAAAATATTTGGTTAGATTTTGTTGAATTTTATTTTGTTTCACTCATTTTTTTAGTTTACAATTAGAAGTTTAGAAGTAACTCATTTCTTCTTTCTCCATATATTTTGAGTTATTTCTGTGTTTTGTTGTTTTCTCTCTATTTAATTCTCTATTTCCTCCTGTATTTTCTGTGTTTACATGGATTTTTATCATTTTTCTTTCAGCTGCATCACCTCCACTCAATGAGACTCACCTGTTCATTAGTTCCTCCTCATTAACATGAACTCATTTCATCCCGTCCTTACTAGACTCCTGTCCTGTTTATTATTGTGCCTATATCCTCTTGTGTTTACGTTTTTATTTTGTGTTTTTTGTTTCAGTGCCTCGGTTTTGGATTTACATTTTCAGTTCAGATTTCCAGACTTTTTACCAGATCAAATCTCAAGATACAATAGTACGTTTGCTTGGGGCTGACTGGAGATGGTAGAGAACTGGGATGTTTTAGGGAAAAAATATGATGCAACTGATATCAAATAAACTCTCAAAACCCCCACATTTACTCTATTATTTCTCCTTCACCTTTTCAGACCATACAAATACTAAAAATTCAAAAGATTTTCCAAACTGCATTGGAATCCTGTTAGTAGAGCTTCACTTTCACATTACTGTGTCCGTCTCCTGCCTGTTGTCGGGTCCAAACCAACAGCACAACTTCATAAATTCAGTCTTTTACTAACATTTACTCTAAAATCTAATATTTATGAGTGTTTTGAGGGGACATGAATTAATAGAGAACTTATTTTCCAAGCTAAACTGCATTTAGCAAAACGTTTTCCTGTTATGGAAGAGTTCAAAAACGTCCCTTTGTGTTTAACACGGTGGTATAAACACACATTTCCTCATCTGTCCTCCAGAAACACTCTGAGTGATAAATAAAGAAAAGACGGCCTTGAAGAAAGGAAAGAAAAAAGGAGATGAAAGTCTTTCCATGAGTGTGAGATTTTGTCTCTGGGGGAAAAAAACTGCAAAGTTTTGTTTTGCAGATCCAAGTTGACAAGCCCTCTTCCTGTTGTGAAAGAACTGGGAGTATTTCTGGGAGACAATTTCCCTTTAAATACCAGCCAGGGTCACTTTACCCCCGTCTCACTCAACTCCTTCTCTAACGGTGAAGACCGTCCATGACTCTTATAAAACATCAAATATGGAAACATACCTATTAATATAACTTCACTGTATGATTTACAACAAACAAAACGTTATATTGTAAGGGAAATCCAAATGTTTCGACTAAAATGGCTCATGATAAGGAAAATTACCCCTTATGCTTGCTTATAAAGTGCATAATTTATTAATCTACCCCAGTTAAATGTCTCAGATTATGCAAAACAAAAGGAGAAAACTGAATATATTTACACTCTAATGCCTGAAAATATGTTAATTTGGCAGTTTTGGATTTTTTTAAAAGTAGTTCTGTTTAAATATAAGTAGGACTGAAACGATTTATCATATCAATCATGATGAATTGAAATAATCGTCAACTAATATAGTAATTGATTAATTATTACAGACTAAAAAAAAATTTACTGAAAGAACAACACAATGAAAGCAGAAATTAATGTAAAACTGTACAAAAATATAAACATTTTGCATTCAAGTTAAAACTTTGAACTGAACTGTTTAATGTATTTCTAATATTTTATATATATATAAAAAGGTTTAATTGGTTACTAAAGTAATTGTTACTTGGACCCTAAATATAAACAAATTGTGCATTTTTTGCACATATTATCTTGACGCCACATCATTTACCGATAAGCACAAATGGATTAAAAAGTTTTTGCCCATTTCATGGAGACACAGCCGCGTATATTTTAGTCAGATACCTTGTAAGCCAAGTTCAACCAAAGTAAAGCAGCAAAACAAAGTGCCAGACGTCAGCATGTTTTTGTGTGAGAGGATTGACTTGATGTTGCAGCAGACGAGAGCAGGGTTGCTGCAGTGCAAGCTAGCTGGTGAGTCACATGTTTAAACCTCCTGGAGCAGGAAACACTGATCTCTGACAGGATGCAGCGGCGCAGCTCTGCCAACCACATAGGGTTGGGTATCTCTACCTACGGAAAAGAAAGAAAGAAAAAAAAAGAAACAGGAAGAAGTTTGGTGTTAGTTCATAAGGTCAGAGTAAAAAAAAACCCTGGCGTCTTTAAGATCAGCGCTGCTCTGAAGGCTTTAAATTCATGCATGTAAACAATGTCAGATGTTAGCGAAAGGCATGACGTGCTGCTACTGAAACCACAGTGGGGTGGAAATCTGCAGCAAACATCGCAGACCTACACCGGAAAGATACAGTAAGATAAAGTAATACTTTATTAGTCCACAAGTGGGAAATTTAAGCTGTCAAAGCAGAAAGAGGTGGACAAAACAAGAGTAACACAAATGGAAGAACAACACAAAAATCCAGTACAGTGTAGAAAAAACTCCATACAAGCTAAGTTAGAAATACAAAAGGAAATATACATATAAACATACATATATACATTATGTAACCTACTATGTTGATGTCAGCAGGTTGATTTCACAACAGACACACTCAGGTTCACTGTATTTATTCTAACAAAACAATCAGGTTGGTGGTTATCAGTCCACCAGCTTCTGCCCTTGTACATTAAATACAGTACCATTAATAAAACTAAACAAACTACAGAGCAATAGCTCCCAAAGAGCAGTTAGCAATTGTAAAATTAAACATAATTTTAATTTTAAAATGCACAACATTAATAAGTTTAATTTATCTAAAATATATGTCAAAATATAATACTTGTAAAGAAAACGCCACAGTTAAAAAACGTCAACAGAATAGAGCTTAAAACACCAATAAATGTCTGGAAAAACAACATATTTACTATACAAAATAAGTATTTTAAGATATTTACACTAGAAAGTAGACAAGAAATACTTGGTAGGATTTTTGTGTTTTTCCAACAGAGAGTACTGTTTAAATATCTTCATTTTTATTTGTTTCTAACACTTTAAAAACATTTTTGTGAATAACATTTATGCATAACCTGAAGCAGGGAACCTTCTGGATTACAGCTGGACAGAGATGAGTCGTTACATTTACTCAAATACATTTACTTGAGTAACTTTAAAAAAACAGAAGTTCTTTTCGGAGTATTTCTGCTACTCTGTACTTTTTACTCTTACTTGAGTAATTTTATTATTAAGAAGTATTTCTACTCTTACTTGAGTAATTTTATTATTTCTACTCTTACTTGAGTCAAATTTCTGGATTTTCTACCCAGTGAATGAAAAATAAACATCTATTAACCAAAAATTCACCAGACGAAGACACACTCCTGGAGATTTTGTTAAAATTGCAGTAAGTTTTTTTATTGAAAAAAAAAAGTGATTTGGAAAACAATATTTTGCCTGATTTTGTTATTTATATGAATCATTGTCATTTTGGTCTTTCAAATACCAAAATTGATCTGTCTGATTATGCAATTTTTAAGTATTAAATGATTGCTAATTTGATCAGGCACTCAGTACTTGAGTAGACGATTTACCAAATACTTTTTTACTCTTGACTACTTTTTAGTTTTACTTTGGTAAAAATATGTTGAAGTAGTTCTGCTCTTACTTTTTTGGCACTCTGCCCCAAAATTTTATTTTTCTCAACTTTTAATTTTAACAACAAATACAATGGATTCCCTGCTGGCTGTCTTTCTACTCCTGCACTTTAAGAGTTGATCTGATGACTAAATAACAAGCTCTGAAGCTCCAAGCGCACCACAAGGCTCTATTGTCATAAAGTGCATTCAGGCCAGATGTTAATGACAAACCTAAGCCGAAAGCAGTCTGAGGCGTCTTGTTTTTTTCTAGGTGTGTTCTGCCTCTTTGGGCCATTTAAACCCTGCGGTCTGCGTTTAAAGGGCCATGTGATGTCACCACAGATAAGGCCTCTGGCAGATCAGGGGAATTTCTCACTCTGTAGCGATTGGCAGAGCAGCCGACTTGTTTTTTGTTAAATGTGCTTGACAACAGGCGGGCCGACCAATGAGGAGCGGCGCGGGGGGCGTGACTTCATGTTCCCAGCTGTCTGCTTGCAGACACAAACACCCACACCCACGCGTTCTTGAGTTTCATTTCCCCTTTTGTTGTCCATGCTGAAGCACAGAGCGAGTTTGGCCAGTTCTCGCTCTGAGCTGCAGCGAGTTTTTACATGTTAGCTTTGAGCGACACGAGAGTCATGCGTTTCAGAAAGGAGCAAACAACTACATGCAACAGGCTGCAAAGGAGGAAGTTTGTTGCTGCTTTCCACAGCAACTTGCATCATCAGTTGTTAAAGAGTGATGACTGTGCTTCTGCAGACTTGACATGTGACGATCTTTAAAGGCCATGAACAAAGAAATCCCTACATTTTCAACTGTGCTTCATTTAGTTTGGGTTTTTTACACTGCAAAAACATAAATCCGTACCAAATATTTTTAGTCTAGTTGCTAGTGCAAATATAATTAAGACAAAAATAACTTACTTATCAATATTAAGGGAGCTATATTTTGTTAAAAAGTTAATTTTGTCTTATTTCAACTGTACTGAGATATTTTCACCTGAAAGTAGACCAAAAATACTTAGAAAGATTTCATGTATATATTTTATTTTACCCTCTTTAAGTTCAGCTTGGCTTGTTTATGAGGCATGTGTGGATTAAAAGTTTAAAAGTGAGTAATGAATGCAGCAGACTTCCTGGAAAAACTAGGTCAAAAGTCAGAGTTGTTTTTGTTGCAGGAAAATCTCTTAAAACCACAATTTGATTTAACGCTTTAAGTTTTTTTTAGAAGAATCAAAACAATAAATATGTTTTATTTCTTCAAGTATAGAAACACTTTTTTAAAACTTTTTTTGCAATGGTTTTGTAAAAATAATTTCTATGCACAGCTGTTTTTATTTTATTATTTTTTTGCTTTTAAGTTGCATGACACTTAAAACTCAGAAATAGTTTTTGTGCATGCAAACACAACTTTCCTCTGCAGCACAAAGCAGCACAGACCCACGTCAGCCAACGCGCTAACGAAAATATCCAGGAAGGCCGCCCACATGAGAGAAACACGCTTCTGCACATTCTGTCACACAGTCAGGCACGCACATCCTCCATATGTTGCTACACTTAACTGTTTGCAGCCTCAACACAGCTGGAGCCGCAGGGGAAGTGTGTGTGTAAGTGTGTGTGTGTGTTCACGTTGCAGCTCAATGTGAATCAAAACGACAGTAATTTATGTTTTTCACATGTTTGGCTGAGTTTGTAACCACATACAGAATGCGTGTCAGATAAAAACGTTTTTTTTTGTTTTTGTTGTTTTTTTTGTACTTTGTCCTTAAACAGACACACAAAGTGAAAGACGGGGTGAAGCTGAGGAGAGCTCAGTTTGGTTTGTGGCACCTGTAATGTTTAAACAATCGCTCCAACCCAGATTAAGCCGATGCGACTTCCTTAAATGTGTGAACAAACTGTTCTGTTTGTTCTGCTTGACTTTCACAGCTGAGTTCAGCGTCTTGTCACTGCGTTTTGTTTGAATCTGACTGACAAATGCTTTTCAAATCAGCTACACTGCAAAAACATAATGTACTACCAAGTATGTTTGATCTAGTTTCTAGGGGAAAATGTCTTAATATGCCTGAAATAAGACAAAACTAACTTTTCAGCAAGATATAGGAGCTTGTTTTAGAAAATAATTCCTTAATATTGATGAAAAATCGCTAGTGTTAAGTGAAATAACCTTCTAGTACTAAAACTACTTGGTGAGATTTTGTGTTTTTGCAGTGTAGATGTTCCTACAGAGAACAAACTCATGATGCATTCTCATTTAAACTATATTATTTATGTTTTATTTTAGAGAAGATGGTCTTCTGGCATGAAAGCTAAACTCTTGTTGCCTTTCATGGTTCATGTGTTTTAAACAGCCTGATGCAGGTCCTTTGGTGACATTTTAAGGACTTCTTCCAGCATCTTGCAGCCTGCTTTCAGGGTGAACTTACTGGGATAATCAGACCAATCGGATCACCTGATATTTACTGTACTACATGATGACTAAAGAGGAATTACTCTTTGTTTTGTGCATCCAATATGAAATCCCTCTATGTGATTTTTGCCACTTTTGGTAACAAACATGGAGAAATTGTAATTTCTTTTTTCAAAAGTTATTTTTTCTTGTTTTTGCTTTATTTTTATTGACTGAAATGTTTTTGCTTTGCTAAGACTGATATTAAATACATTCATATTTAAATATGAAAAGTATGTTTAGATAAGAAAAACATGCCAGCTGTAACAGTGTGCAATGTGTCTGAAATGTTCTCACTAAGTGATGGATAAATACATAATCACACCACACTTTTTAGATTTGTGGTGAATAGAGGACCCAGATATATAATCACACCACACTTTTTAGAGTTGACGTGAATAGAGGACCCAGAAATATTACTCAACTTGTAAGAATTGCACCACGTCAACATATTTTTACTCAAATAAAAGTAAAAAGTCGCTGTTGACGAAATTACTGAAGTACATTTGGTATCAATCATTTAATATTTGAAAATTGCATCAAAATATAAAGTTGTATGGAAATGCTGGTGTTTTAAGGACCAAAATGAACATAATTAATATAAATAATATAATTAGAAAAACATTTTTCCAAATAAATTTCTTTCAATAGAATAGAAAGTACAGTGTAGTAAAAATACTCCTAGAAGTTTTTGTTTTTCCAAAAAGTTACTCAAGTAAATGTACCTCGTTTCTGCCCACTTTTCTGTATTTGTATTTCCCTGAACTTCATATTTGTGATGGTTTATCACATAAAATCCCAGTAAGTCTCATTCCTATCTGTGGATTTAATGTTACAAATTGTGAAATACCTTCCAGTGGCAAGAAAACTAATAAGATGCACCGTAGAAACATGTGGGTGGATGTTTCAGCCTTTAATTTGTTGGACATTGTGATTTATTATCGCTTGACTTGCAGTATTTGTTCAATAAAGTACCTTGAAGCCACAGAGTCCTCCAGCAGTCGGCCAGGTGTGCTTGTTTTTTTTTTTGTCTTTTTCTTGGCCAACGTTTTATTAGTCAACATCTAATCTCAAAAATAGCTGTATGAGTAAGACTTTGGCTGCAGAAGCTGGTTTTCTAGATTCTTCTGATCTTTTGCACACGCATGTAGCCGTGTTGTTTTCATAAACACGGCGCACTGCTGTAGAGAACTTGATAATCCAGCTTGTTTTTATCCCACCTGTCAGGGCAGAGAACGCCAGGTACAGCGTGTTCCTGAATCGGGTCACAAAGTTTGTCTGTTTTTGTCTGTTCCCTCCATCCATCCGGCAGCAGCCAGCCAGCCTCTCTTTCTTCTCCACTGCTTGTTTTGCAGATTTTGGATCAGATATGGCACAATGGGCCCAGTGTGTTGCAGGTATTTTCATGCTTCCCTGGTTTCAGGTAGGCAGTCGTTGCTGCTCTGCAGCAGCCGGCGCCGCCGCATGTCACAGAACAAGTTTAATCTTCAACTGGTCGATTTGTCCAGCTTTCACACACCGAGCGCCGATCAAACAGCCATTACAAGTTAATCCATTAAGTCTCACCAGGAACTTTTCAAACAAGACAAAATTAACTTACAAGAAATTTTTCATCAAGATAAAAAAGCTTGTTTAAGTCAATAATTTCTTAATTTTGATTCAACTTCATTGGTAGATTAACTTGTATCAATAACATTATGTAATTATTGACGTAAAACAAGCTCCTGTGTCTTCCTGATATAAAAGTTACTTGTTTTATTTTATTTTAAATGTACTAAGATATTATCACCAGAAACTGGAGCAAACATGCTGACAAATCAGAATCAGATTTAATGAGGCTGTGAAGACGTGTTGTGATTATTGCAGCTGTATCATCAGATTTACAGGCTGTCCACAGAAGTGACATTTAGGAAAATCCTGAGTTTCAACCAGGCCCCATGAGGCAATCATCAAATCAACCATGATGAATATAAATGAAGGTAAATGTGGCTTTAGAAAGAAAACTTTTATTTTATTTTGAACTCTTCAGGAACTGATCTAACAAAAACTAATCAACCAGTAGAGCTAGTACTTTTTAAAATCAATATTAATAAGGAAGTATTTACTTAAAACTGACTTATTTATTCTGCTTAACAGTTACTTATAAGTTAGTTTGGTCTTATTTAAAATTTGCACTAGAAACGAGACCAAATTACTGGGTAAGATTTTGTGTTTTTGCAGTTTTCTCCTCTCTGCTGTGATTTATGTTCTGCTCGTCCGTAGTATTGTGAATTTGCCTTCTTTCCCTGAACCTCCCCAAGTTATCTTTCAGATTTTCCCCCCCTGCAACTATTTGACAAATTTCTCTCCTCACTCCTCTGCTTGTTATCTCTGAGCCATCAGTAGATAAATATGCGGCTTTCTGACATGAGGTTATGTGACAAAGAACGCATTACGTAAATACAAACAGCTGTTTCCTCCCTGAAGTATGTACGACTCCTGCTTTGGAAAACACTTGATAGATTTAAGTCTTACATTTCTTTACAAATATAAACCCTTAGTGTGTTGGTTTTTTTAGGTAAGTCACTACCAGCACATCTACAGGCTGAAAGTTTAGACCTCTTCTGATTTGCATAGTGGCTCAGAGTCAGTCCGATTGGATGGGGAACATCAATTTTACACATTACCATGTGTTTTCAACTGGATTAGGGTCTGTACTTTGACTAGACTAGGAATATGGTTTGATTGAAAGCATCTCATCGTAGATCTGGCTCCTCCACGTGTTTCGCAGTATCCAACAGGGGTTAAATAGGAGGCCAGTGGACTTCTTCTGGCGTTTGAAGATGTTTCACCAGTGAAACATCTTCAAATGTCAAACAAGAGAAGAAGTCCTGTGACCTTCTACTTAACCACTTATTGTCTTTAACTCGATGACTGATGTCTCCAATGAGTTTTCTTCCATTGGAAAACCCATTGGAAGAATTTATAAAGAGAAGACTATTCCTCAAAATTCACATTTTTATGCTTCCATTTAGGCCTCAACAGAAAACAAAGTACGTATAAAAAAAAAACACCAAGCCGTTTTTTTGGCAATAGGTCAGTGCTTTTTGTTCTTTGTTTCTAAACCTCCTGATTATTAGGTCACAACTGCCAGGCAATGCCCGGTTGCCTAGCAACCCCAGCCAAGCCAAGCCCCGTTGCCTAGCAACCCAAGCTGAGCTCCAGCACATTGGTCTCCTGGTTTTACCGCTCTATGCGCTTTTGGAGAACTTTAAGCAGGATATCTGATGGTTTTCGTTCAACAAAGACGCTTTGCCACTCTTCTTCAGAAATCCAGTGTCTTTGTGGTTTAGTAGTTAACATGATAGGTTTTATATTTTATATTTAGGTTTTATTTAGGACAGTTTATAATTTGACACCTACGTATTATATGTATAAACCTTTGTTTATCATACTTACACACCACACCTGTCATATTACCTTATCCAATGGCTATATAATACTTGCATACTTGTTGTCAGAGTTGGGTAGTAACTAGTTACATTACTTGAGTAACCTTTTTTGAAAAAAAAAGTACTATTAGGAGTATTTTTACTACACTGTACTTATTACTTTTACTTGAGTAATTTTATTATGAAGTATTTCTACTCATACTAGAGTAAGTTTTTTAGGATTTTGAATGAAAAACATGTTTTAACCAAAAATCCACCAGAAACACACCTGTTAAAGTTTCATAAGTTTTTATTGAAAGAAACTGATTTGGAGACATTTTCTAGTGCCTGATTTTGCTATTTTTTGTTACTTATATGAATTATTGTCATAAATTTTCACTCAGCTATATTTTGGTCCATCTGATGATGTGATTTTTAGATATTAAATGATTGATAATTTGATCAGTTACTCATTACTTGAGTCGACTTTTTATTAAATATTTTTTACTCTTACTTGAGTAATTTCTTGGATGGCTACTTTTTACTTGAGTAAAACTATGTTGAAGTAGTGCTACTCTTACTTGAGTAAATGTTTTCTGCCCATCTCTGCTTGTTGTAAACGAGTCTTTTCAGCCTGGCATCCTCTGGCAGGTGGGTAAAAGACGAGCCTTTCGGACCAGAAGCTTCTCCTCACATTCTGGAAAACCAAGGATTCCTGACAGAAACGATTAATACGACTTCAGTAAAACCCCTCGGAGCTCTTTTGGCAGCTTTAATTAGACGTTTTCCCACTGCTGTGTGTTTATGTGACCCAAACGAGGGATTGGATCAGCTGAGTGACCTCCTGACTTCCCAGCTGGCCTGTTGGCTGCAGGAGAAGCGAGGAGGAGGAGAAGGTGACGGGGTTTCCCATGGCGCTGAGGGGACAACAGGGGTTGGGTTTGTTTTCCCAGCTTTGCTTCCATTGACGGTTCCCCGTTGAGAATCGGTTTTCCTGCAGGCTGTCAGCGACACAATCCTGCTGTGGCAGCCTTTTTCTAAAAATCTGTAAATGTTTCTGCGTCTTTCTCCTTTCACTTCATGTTTCCGTCTCAGCAGGTCAGTGCTTGACGGTGCTGCATTTTACTAGCAGTCACTCTTCAACACAAAGCATGACAGTGATTTCTCTGCTGGTGGGGAACTCCAGCTGACTCACTTTGTTTTAACTGGTCAGGCTGGTTCCAGTAATATTGGGAAAGACTTTCCTGCGCTGCATCGCTGTCTGCGATTCCAGAAGCTTTTATGTTTCAGCCTGAACTTCACCTCCAGAAAAGGTTGAGATGTTGGGAAGCAGCAGTCACCAGTTGAGTCACCAGTTGAGGCTACATCAAGCAGGAACAAAAACCAACAATGACGTAAAACAGTGCTGCCTCAGCAGTAATTGTTCTCTTAAATGTTGCAAGAGATGTTTCCCCTTAAGTCTGTTTACTGAAACACTTAAAAAGTTTCCCGTCTGAAACAAGAATTTAGTATTTCCCCTGGTTAACGGTGATAAAACAACAGCAGAGAGAAAAGAAGTTAAATATGTCTGAAGTTTACAATCCAACATGGCTTTGTGAATAGAAAACGCAGCTATTGTTGTAAATATGATTTGTTTATTAGCAAATCTGAAATGTGTAGTTTCTAGATTTTTGTAATAGCACAAGACAATGACAACGTTGCTCTCTCCTTTTTGAGTGTCCAGGATAGTGAATGCACCACAGTGTTTGTGAAACGTGTTCACTAAGATGCAAACAGAAGTATGGGAGCCAAGGGCGGACATTTTCCACATATACTTTTTCCTGATGGTTTTCTTGAGATAACAAGCTAATCAAACACCAAACGAGATCATTGGTGTGTTAAACCTGATTCCTTCCTTCAAATGAGAAAACCATCTGGAAATAAACTCATTATTACGACCAAACCATCTGGAAATTAACCAGTTATCCTGAGAAAACCATCTGGAAATTAACCAGTTATCCCGAGAAAACCATCTGGAAATTAACCAGTTATCCCGAGAAAACCATCTGGAAATTAACCAGTTATCCCG
>NW_006800055.1:560516-574801 GCF_000485575.1 Poecilia formosa | reverse complement strand
TAACCAGTTATTTAGAGAAAACCATCTGGAAATTAACCAGTTATCCTGAGAAAACCATCTGGAAATTAACCAGTTATTTAGAGAAAACCATCTGGAAATTAACCAGTTATCCTGAGAAAACCATCTGGAAATTAACCAGTTATCCTGAGAAAACCATTGGGAAATAAACTTATTACGAGAGAACCATTGAGAAAACGTTTATGCTTAAAACGTCCGTACCTGGTTTCCGTAAGTCTGACTGTATCTTAGTAAATAAGTTTCACACCCGCTCTACAGCTCTGTGAACAGTTTCTTAGGTACTTGGAAAGGAAGAGAACAACATAATTATTAGGTTATGTTGCTAGTAAATCTAGAAATCACTCATTCCTGATTGGATTTCATTCCCAGATTCAAGCTCAAACTTCCTGAAACAAACTGAACAAACCGCAAGTCTGTGAGTCAGTTTCAAAACTTTAGCAAAATTTGAAGCACGACTCGGGTTTAATTTGTTGAAAGCCGAGTGAGAGTCGAGCAGCAGTTTGGTGAAAACAGGCCGATGGAAAACGAAAATGTTCACCAACGCGTTGGTGACTAATGAGGTCTATGCCTGTCTGAACAATAGCGGCTCCGTTTGCTCAACATGGCAGGTTATGACGGGTTCGTCAGGCCCGCTGCCACCTGCACCGTCACAAGAATGTTTCAGATCAGCCAGAACAAAAACAGCTCTGCAAAATGGTTTTAAAGGTAGTAATCTGGCATGCCAGTGGAGAGGGAAAAACTTTTCCATAACAGCAAAAGAGTTTCTCCTTTTTAGAAAGAAGTTTTTTAAATGACATGAGACAAGAAAACTGGATGCTGTTTGCTTGAAGTATTGTCCAACCGGTCTTAAAGATATTTGTGAAAAGATGAGAGCGATACTTCCTACGCGTTCTTCTCCACAGCAACTTTATAGAAGTATTTACAACTCTTTAACCTTCTCAGATGTCATGTAGTCATGTTACAACTACAAACTTCATTGTGTTTTTGTTAATATTTTATATAGAGCAACAGAAAGTGACAGAACTTTGAAGTGAGAGAAATGAATCCTGGTTTTTAAGAAATAAAAACATGAAGGTACGCTGTGCATTTATGTTCGTGCTCCACAGTAAACATAAAGTATATCTCTACCAGCTTTAGAGACGGAAGGTTTTGACCATTCCTGTTTTAAAAAGTTCAGTCAGATTGAACAAAATGCATCTGTGAACATCAGTTTTTAAGATACTATGTCTGGACTTTGACTAGGTCATTCTAACGACTTGATTTGATCTAAATAATATAATCGTAGATCTATCTGCATGTTTAAGGTCAGTCTAAAGTTTTCTTCTGATCAGCTTCCACAACTCTCCTCTTCTTCCTAATAGAAAAAAACATCCCCACAGCATAATGCCTCCACTACCATGTTTTACACTGTTTCTTCTAAATATATAGCATATTTAAGGGTGTTTTCACACCACATAGTCTAGTAAATTCGACTTGATTTTGGACATTTGTTACATTTTCAGCTAGATTAAACAATCCAAACCATTTTAAAAACCTGTTCCCCTCCTCACATGTGGTGGCACTGCAGCAAGAACTACTGGAGGAAATGACACACATTTTTTTTTGAAGAAGACACTGAGGGCAACTCTTCACAAAATGTAAACAAAATGGATTATTGTTGGATTTTAACAGTTGTAGGATTTCTCTTTTGTCACTGGTGAAAAACTATAAGCCTTTTCTCCCGTTAGCGCTACACTCTGGTGTTGTTTTGGGTTTTTTTACCCAGAATGCCCTGTGCTATAGTCCACTTCCTGCTTTTGGAGTGTCCTCTGGTCCGTTTGCATTCATATATGCATTCGAACGGCACCAGAGTTCACTTCAGCCAAGCCGACGAGAGTTCGCTTTATTGGTTTGTATTGGAGTTTGACTGCACATTCACACCTTCCCAAACAAACCGGACTTTCACGACAAACGAACTAGGATTTGATTTATTTGATTTAAGTAGACTAGGCAAGGCTGGTGTGGATGAACCCTAAGATGAAATTAAACTACACAGAGTGTTATGCTGTTCACTATATAAAGATCTTCTGGCTGCACTGAAGAGTTGAGAAAGTAAATAGTTGTGATTGCTGAATTTGTAGCTGTAATATAACAAAAACTCAAAGGTTCACAACAGGATCTGCATATTTTTACAAGGTTCTGTTCCTCCAAGCAGTTTGCTACCTGTTTTCCAGAAAGATGAGTTATGTAATCTCCAACACCTGGGCTTAAAAATCACAAACAGGGGGTGCGGTATGAAGGAAGATGAGGAGCTGCTTGGCCTCTTCGCCCTCTGACAGAGGAGTCTGTTTTGTTGGCCTTCGACACAGAACCAGCAGGATTTCTCCTGAAGTAGCAGTTTGCTGCAAGCCTGCGGGTGGGAGTGGGGGTGGGAGGCCTGCAGAGGAAAACATAGGTCCAATGGCTTGTGGACGTGAAGGAGGAGGGAGTTTGTCCACCGTTTGACCTTTTTCCTCCTGATAGAAAACAGCTCATAATTCCACAAATTCACATCCAGTTTCCAAAAGTCGGAGGGTAAATAAGTGCACGTGTTGGGAGAAGAAGAACACGTGATTTATGGTGATTAAAGACAAACGTGAGGAGATCCAGGAATCTCTGGGAAACACTGAGCAGATTGGTAATAATAACCTAACTTGTAAAAAGTTTACACCACTTGGCTAACAAACACTTTGTTTTTCAGATCGTCTTTGTTTGTCAATGAGATTTGAAAAACAAATCATACGACTGTCTTTATGGGCCATGAGCTGTTTTGAGGTTTCTGCTCTGGTTTGTCCAAAACAACCCGACGCCTCTTAGCGCAACATCCTCTCCAGGGAGACGAGCTGAAGCAAAACACCAGTCCTCCAGTCGAAACATCAGACCCAGCTGCTGTTCCTCCTTCAGACTCCATGATACAGAAACCAAAGCTGGAGCAAAATCCATAGAAAAACAGAGTTGAAACTGGAGCTTGATCCAAAACGTTGATCCCAAGTTGGTATCAGTACTGGATCAATACCAGTCATGAGATTGATACTTTAGTTTCAGTTTCCCTTTTGAAATTTTATTTTTGTCTTATAGTTTCTTTACTCTACCATCCAATTTTACTGATTTTCCAGGGTTTTGATCTCAAATGACAATTTTTTGTACTTTATTTAGAAAATAATGCATTCAAATGTGTTTTGGGTTTTCTGTTGTTTCTCTTTTTCATTTTAACATGGTATTAAAGGTGACCTATTACACTTCCTTGAACCAGTTAGGATTGGTCTGTGTGCGATATAAAACATGTTGGTTATCAGCTGACCAAATGTTCTTGACTTATGTTGGGCTGCTAGGTAACGGCATGGGCTTGGCTGGGGTTGCTAGGTAACGGCGCAGCGCCTGTCCAATGTGACTCAATAATCTGGAATTTTTAAAACCATGAACTTATTGCCATAAAACTGCTGGGTAGTTTTAAATGTTTGGATTTCTTAGTAGCATTTTGGACCCAAATGGAAGTAAAATACTTTATGTTAAAATTGACATAAAGTTTAAAGTTCAACCTCTTCTGCATTTAAGCATTTGTGCAAATCATAATAGTTTCTTGTTCCTGTAGTTATTCCCAATAAAACTAATGATCCTCCCTTCATTGTGTGAGTCATTACAAACAGAAACTAGTTGTGAAATTTGATGCATTTCTTTATCTTTGTTTCCTGAAATTGTCTCCCAAATTTCTCTCAGCTGATCGTCAGCTTTCCCTGGTATTTACAGCTTGTCCCAAAAGTTTGCTGTAATTAAGTTTGTGCTTTGTTTTTACTTGGTGCTGTGTGAAGGAATCTGTGTGGGATGGGGGAGTGAAGTCTCGCCCAGGGCAGCATTTTATCTGGACCCGCCTCTGCTGAAGGTGCTGCTGCAGCAACGAGCAGTGGGTCATTACAGATGATCAAAGTTTACATTATCAGGACAATTTATCAAGGAGTCGTTAGCAGACTGATAAACAGAGCAGCATATCCTGAAGCCGTGATGGTGTTTTCTGGAGAAACTGCTAACGAGCCACATTTAAACTCCACCGCTGCTGTGTTTACGGCAGCAAGTAATCTCCTGGTGCATCAGTCGATGATGTCACCCAGAGGTCGGCCTGACTCATTAGCTACAGTTCACTTCGCAAAAGCAACTCCTGCATGAGGGGAGTTCATGTCAAGCAATCAGCCCTTTTCATTCCCGCTTACCTCACTGGTTTTATGTTGTTTGCAAAGAACTGAAATGCTTTTTTTAATCCATGTTCTGCAGAAAGTTAGATCAATCTCACCAAATGTCTAAATTCAGCTGGTTTCATCTTATCTTTATGTATGACCCGTCAGAGCTGTAAACCTTTTCAGTTTCACTTTTGACTTCCAAGAAGTAAATCAAAACAGTAATTGTGTTTAATAAAAGCTGTTGGAGACTTCTCCTGTAAAAGTAAGTTTTTGAAACTAAGGGTGTTTTCACACCTGATAGTTTGATAGATTTGGTTCGATTGAGGACCAAAATTGCAACATTTGTTACATTTTCAGTCAAATGCTCCAAACCATTTGAAAAACCTGTTCCCCTCCTCTCCTGTGGGGGCGCTGGACCAAGAGCTACTGAAGGAAACGACACGAAAACCTCCAAAATATGAGTGAGTGCAACTTTCTTCTTCATAAAATATAAACAAAAATGGAGTACAGTCAAATTTTTGTGGTTGTAGGATTTCACTTTTGTGATCAGTAAAAAACCACAAGTCATTTCTCCCAGTAGTGTTTGTTTTAGTTGTATTTACCCAGAATGCCCTGCGCTATAGTTCACTTCCTGCTTTTGGAGCGGTCTCCAGTCCACTTGACATTCACATTCGAACTGCAACAGAGTTCACTTCAAACGAACCGAGACTAAGGTTTTTGATTTGATTGCGTGTTCAATCTTTCTCAAATGAACTGGACTGTCCAGGGAAACAAACAAGAGTTTAAAGAAACTGATCGTGGCTGTGAATGCATCCTAGGTCTCGGTTCGGTTGAAGTGAACTTGAATGACTTTGTGAATGCCAAGTGGACTGATGACGGCTCCACAAGCAGGAACTGGAGTACAGAGCAGGGCATTCAGGGTAAATTCAATCGAAACAAATGTGAGAGTCTAATGCTAGCAGGAGAAATGGTTTGCTGTCTGTTTCTAAAAACAAAGGTTTTCATGTCATTTCCTTCAGTGGTTCTTGCTACAAAGGTCAGGAGGGGAGCAGCTTTCTCAAATTGTTTGGTTCAGTTGGCACAGTAAAGTGTCAAATTGAACCTCAGCAAATGAAAATGTAGCAAATGTTGTGATTTTGGCTCCCAATCAGCCCGACTCTACCGCACTATCAGGTGTGGAAACACCCTGAAGTCAGATCTGGACAGGAACAATCCTGTTTGGAGACAGAAAGCCTCGGAGGCGATGCCAGCTTACAGGAAAAGTCATTATTTCTCCCTGGTTTTGTTTACATCCTCCTTGTGCTTCCTAAACTCTTGTAGCAGAACATGTGGGAATATCCTGTGGCAGCGGGCATCACAATGGTGGCAGCGGATCCTTTGGGTCCAGTAAGCAGCAGAATGGAGACGCCCATCGGTCGCTTTGTGTGGAAGTGGGGTTAAATCTTTGATTTCTCTTTCGTCAGAAGTTTGTCCGGTTTGGCAAAGAACGGAAACTCGGGGGGATTGTGAGGCTTTGGGTCGGACTTTAGGTTTTAATCCAGTATGTTTATAATATTCATGGATTAAGCTCTTTATTTTTGTTTCAGATGAAACATGATCTTCCCAGATTGAAAGAGATGCATAGATTCATCTTTGGCTTCACATCTGGACTGAAGTGTTGGAAATATAAACAAACCAGCAGCTGGAGGGAAATATGATCACTAGTCATGTTTCTACTGGAGAAAAGAGACTTGATGTTTTGGTTAAAGTGTGTCCATCTCATTCAAATTACATCCAAACTGAGTTATTTTTAGAGTTTTAATTAAAACATTGTTCTTTTATTCTATAAACTACTGACAACATGTCTGTGAAATTCTAAAATGTAGCATTTATGTGCAGAAAATGAGATTTGGTCAAAATAACAAATAAGATGCAGCACTTTCAGAGCTCAAATAATGAAAGAAAACAAGCTAATATTAATTTAGAAACAACAATATTAATGTTTTAATTCAGGAAGAGCTCAGGAATCAACACTTGGTGGAATAACCAGGTTTTCTATGGGCTCTTTTCCAGAGCTGAATATATTTAAAGCTTTTCTCCTGTTAAATTTGGTTCTTGTAGCTTAAAAAACACAGTATCATTTGAAGACCCTGAGAAAGACAGAAGTATTAGCTGAGAGGTTTTACTAAAAACAAAACATGTTTGTGTGAATGTTGTTTTTCTTTCCGCAAAGTTAAAATTCTTAAAATAACTGCGATGCTTCAACGTGGTTTCAAGAAGAAATGAAACCGAACGGCTGTCGTAAATCTGAACGCTGTCATCTCACCGGTTCACACCAGACAGAGGAGGTGGTGAGTTTGGCAAAGCGTGTCTTCACTTCCTGCTCAGATGGTTACAGAACAAAATGTACAGAGGAAAAAAACGGCGTAAACCTTCTGGGTACCACGTTCAGCCGAGCCGCAGAGAAGCTTAATGTGGGTTACAGATGATGAAATGTTTTACTTCAGGGGATGAGCAGAAGCGCCTTTTAAACGACTTACTTTCTCTCCCCTGGTTGTTTTTTCAACTTTTGCACATCAGTCAACATCTTAGGTAACAGCCTTCAAGGTGGAAATCACCGAGGATTTATCCAGTTATATAACTGCTCCATTAATCACAGCTAGGAACAGAAACTATTTCATTTTGTTCATTTATTCACCTGAAGTCACTTAAAACAATGGAAACTGTTTTAAGGAGAAATAAAAAAAAAGTTGTGGTGAAAAGGCAGACTCAGAGAAAGATTAAAGTGTAAAATCTGACAGAATAACAAGTTTAGAGGGTTGTAGAAGAAAGACACCAAAAAATAAAAAGTAAACATCCAAACCACCAAATCTGGACAAAGCTTCAGGGAATAAAAGCTCTAAAGAGACACGGGACAGAGCCGAGCATCACTGGGATCAGCGCTGGAAAAGTTGGATTAAAGGAGCAACAACAAGTTGATTTTCTGTTCATTTTTACAATGATGTCAGTTTCTGACGTAAGTAAACAGCGTCTCATTATAAACATGCTATTTAGCCCAAAACAGCTGCAGCTCCAACTGCAGAGAAAAGGGGGTTTTGCAAAGTTTTGACATGGGGAAGATGAAAATACATAATGATTGGCACACTTTTAATATTTTATAGGTAAAAGAAGTTCACATTTCTGCATTCCTTTCTGTTGCTGCATCACAAAACAAACCAAAGTAAATGTCTAGATGTGTTAGCAACGTGCTAGCTGTTTGCTAAAAACCCAAAACTGCAAAAAAACAAAATATTACCAAGTATTTTTTGTGTAGTTTCTAGAGCAAATATCTTAGCACACTTAAACGAATTATTACTTAATATTGTTTTAAAAAGTACTAGTTCCACTGGCAATTTATTTCACTCTTAACATTGTTGTAAGTGAAATAATCTGCCAGTGAAACTACTACTTTTTAAATCAATATTAAGGAATTATTAACGTAAAGAGGTGAAAAGTTACTTGTAATTTAATTTTATCTCATTTCAGGTGTGCTAAGATTTTTGCTATTGAAACGGAACAAAAAAAATCCTTAGTAATATTTTGTATTTTTGCAGTTTTGGGTTTTTAGCAAGCAGTTAGCATGTTGCTAACACATTTATACATTTAATTGGGTTGTTTGTGATACTCAAGCACAAAGAAGTACAAAAATGCTAACTTCATTTACAAATAAATAACTTTAAAATGTGCCAAGCGTTATTTATATTTAGACCAAAAATACTTGGTCAGATTTTATGTTTTTGAAGTGAAGATATTTAACAGGAGTTAAATTTAAGTAGTTTGTCTTTGCACAGTAAATGCTATCAAACAGAAAGACGTGCAGAGCATATGGTGCATGACGGATCAGGAAACCATTTTCATGCTTTCAGAGCAACAGACATGCAGCAGAAAATTAAAGGTCTCTCTGACACTTTTCCCAGTCCTCCAAACTTGACCTGCGTCTTTGTTTGGTTCTTCATCTGCATCTTATTGACAGTGACAACAGCTCTGTTTACACGGAGACTCTTCCCCTGATTGCTCTGTTTACTTACCCATGGAGGCTGACGTCAGAACCGGGACAGACGCTCCTCTGAGACGGTTTCAACTGTGAGAAGCAGAAAAATTAAAGACGTTCACAGAGAAAAAAGGCCACAAAGGATTTTATAATTTTATAATACTGCAAATATGTCTTCTAAAACAGGAGCATCAAACTCATTTTAAAAATCTGAATGTTCTTAAAGGGCCGGTTCATAAAACCCAATGTTAAAATATCAAGAACCTGTTTGTTTCTGCATTCAACACGTTTCTTAAAAACATCTTTTCACACTGATCAGTCCGTCCAGGATTTTGGTTTTTTTCATATTTCAAAAAAAAAAAAAAAACATTAGTAGATATTTCAAAATCTGTTAATTTAGAAATATTTGTAAGGAAGTTTTTCAATATTTGTGCTGTTTTGGTTTTGAAGATGTGGTAACGCTTTATTTCAGGATGTGCATAAGACTGACATGTCCTGAACATGAACGAGTCTTTATGAACATCTATGACTGTTGTGTCATTGAGTGTCATTCGGTAAATCATTAAAAAGTAATTAAAAGTGCCAACTTTTCCTATTTTGTAAATGACACTTTAGTACAAAGTTCTGACCTTTAATGGACTTCTAATGGACTTTTAGAGAAACTTTGCATTAAAAGTGTCATTATTTACTGTTATGTTTGTGACATCGTCATGTCAGTCTTATGCACACCCCTTCAAATGCTGAAGATACCAAGGAAAGTTTAAAGGTCAACCAGACCCCACTTTTACTGAATGAAAATTACCTTTAAACTTTCATTAACATCTTCAAAGCCAAAGCAGCACAAAGATTTTTGCTGCACAAACGTAGTCGAGTTGATGGACACCAATTTTGTCTGATTGAGGAAGGTGGTTGACCTTTCATGACCTCTGGAAACATTTCTTAATATCTTTAAAATGACAGCGGCACAAACGTAGCACAAACACCATTTTTGTCTGATTTGAAGAAGGTGGGGGCCATCTTCACTCAGGTCATTCATCTCACTTTTAATCCAAATTTGATGTAAAGTTTTGGTTGAAAACCAACATTTCTTCAATGCAGAACCTCTAACTGGTCAGATAGCGTCACTATTTGTGGGTCTGAACTCTCCATCATGCATCGTTTACTGCAGCGTATGCTGACCTGCGCCGCCTCCACCAGGCCCGGCGCTCCCACTTGTCTCTCCAGGAATTTCTCCAGTTGATCAGATCCGATCTGTCCAAACAGAGGCGCTCTCAGGCGTAACACGTCCTGCACAGAGGGAGTCGAATTACATTCTGAATAACATTTATGTTTATGGTATTCAGTTTATGCCCACATCCAGGCATTCGCTGTATGCAGGAGAGAAACCTGCAGGAAATGAGAGACGACGACGACGATGATGTTGACCTGCAGAGATTCATGTGCGGGGACTTGCAGGAAAGTTATGAAACAGAACCAGAAGAAGTGAAATCAGTTTTTACTCATCCTCATTAGCTGCATTTGTATTGTTTTTTTATTGCATCTGTGTGAAAAAACAGAATTTCTCCATTGCAAAGTTTCTATTAAATAAGAAATTAAGGTAAAATGACGTGATAAGTAATTACAAATCATGGCGAAGACGGATGTAAATATGTGCATGAGACATATTCATGTTTCAACCATGATGCTAGCACTAGCATCAGCTACATATGAGACATTTTGGGTAAATGATACTTGGTGATTTTACAGAAAAGCTTTGGATTCAACAAGCATTTTATGAACTGAGTGATGCTGTGAGACTCATATTGTCAGAAAAAAAGTAATTCAAACCTTCATCCTCCAACCACTTCCTGTCATCTTCTTTGTCGTTTTCACCTGTAGTAACATCTGGCTGTTGATCATGTAACTTGTATGAATCATTAAAAGTGTTTCCGTTGCAGTTTTGTGAAATGCATCCATTTTGAAAACGACCAACTTTATTAAAAAACATGAGTTTTTTTAAACTGGCATGTTTCCATTCTGCTAATTTATTTCATCTGTTCATCGTTGGCTGTGATGCTTTTGCTTAAACTTCATCTGTTGTAACTTTACTGTCCTGGTTTGCTCTTGTTAGCATTAAGTTGCTAACGCTAACACTTCTGAACCATTAAATAAATGTGAATATTTCTTTAGTAAATTTTTGTTAAATTAATCCTATTTGTCTCTGTAGCTCTTGCAGCCAGAACAGGAAGTAACAGTTGAGCATTTCCTGTTTAAATTGGTTGATGATGTCACTGATTACATCACTGGGTACAAGCAAATGGAGGGTTTTCTTTTGTTTCTTCTCTTTAAAGTAACATTTAGTTGCTCTTTATTGGATGATTTATGTTGGAGACAGTTTAGTTGAGAAGATGGGTTTGTAAATTAGGTTAATAATTTTAATAATTTAAGTTTTGTGGTTTATTTTTGACCCATTTTCTAAAGGTACAGACTAATGAAGTGCAGATGTGTTTCCAAATCTTTATAAAACCAGTAAGAAGTTAAGATGCCAGAAAATAAAATTTACCAAGAATAAACTTGAAGCCAATAATGTTTACGTATTACCTTGACTCCTTAATAACAAACTTCACACTCTGACGTTTCTTCTTTTACAGAAAGAAGCGTCAACATTTGGTGAGGAAATGTGAAATCAAACCCACAACCTTGAATTATTCAGACGTTAATTTTCCCCACATTTAAACATTTTTGCTTGTTTAAATGATTATTTGAACCACATTTCAGTTTTCAGCCTCTAATTTTCTCCACAAATATTTTAATTGAATATTTTATGTAAAGAATAAAGTAAAATAATTTAGTTCTTGTAGCATTTAACCAGATATTTTCCTTAAACACCAGAAAAGACAGAAACTAACGTCTCTTCAGCTCAGATGCATAGCTGCATGTTTTAAAAGCAGTGCTTTCATTTTCCCATCCTATAAACAGCTAATCTAATTTTAATTCCCTCAGGTGCTTTTAGGGTTTTTTTCCCTTTCACTTTTCATTTTACCAGCCGTTTAGTTTCTCTACTGGAATCTAAATTGTCCCGTTGGCAGACAGACTCGTTTTCCTTTCGTCTGAAAAGCTTTTCCTAGACATGAATTTCTCATGGTGGCATCATGTCGGAGAAACTCTGTTAAATCTGATTTGTTTTTCTTGTTCTTGACTTTTGTTTGTACAATTATTCCCTCTAGTTCTGGATGCTGCAAGAAATGTTTCCCTTGTTTTGAGAGGAAAAATCTGCAAATGGAACTCGCAGTTTATCTTAAATAGCAATTATTATTGTAAATATCTTATTTAATAGATTATAAATAAGATATTGCTACACGTAATGCCTAAAATAAGATATTTCTATGTATAATGTCATATTTTACGTCTAGTAAAGTATTTGCACCAGAAACTAGACAAAGTACTTGGTAAGATTTTGCGTCTTTGGAGTTTTGTACAAACTCTTTAATTTGTTTCATTAAAATTTTGCACAATTTGTTTTTATTTTTTATTATTGCGACGCGAATGACATGACTGGAATTGAATTGAATGCACTAATTATAATTATAAGTTGACAGTTTTACAGGAATTTGTGCTGATTACTTTGGATTGTCTTCTGTCTACATCATTAATGCAACTCAAAAGAGACGAGGTGTGTAAAATCAGTATTAATTGGCTTTTAAAAGGTCTGTATTTATATTGTAATTGAGTTACATACATGTAATTTCAAACAGTTACACTTTTTATTTCAGGGTATCAGACTGGATCTAAACAGAAATGCACGCCACACTTTTCAGATCTTTATTCATTAAAAAACAGATTCTAATAAAGTTTGTGGTTGCAACTTGATAAAAAGTGAAAAAGTTCAGAGTTTTTCATGGAACTGCTTTCAGTAAAATCAGAGGAAATAATTCTGACATCAAAGTTGAAGCTAAAAAGTTAAAATATGTAAATATGGAGGAAAGTTTGCAGCTTTGGGAACATTTCCTAGAGAGGAAACTCGCTGCAGCAGCTGCCTGAGTTCCTCCAGCCGCTCCTCCTCCTTCCATACGTTTCGTCATAATCCAGGACATCTGACGCCCATTTCCCCCTTCCACTGTGTTTACTTCAGACTTATATCACCTTCATGGGACATAATGTTCTTTCTGCCGTGAAAAGCAAGACGATTGGGTAATTTCAGTCAAAACCGACTCGTCTCCTCAGCTTATCCCTGGAAATTGTTTTTCCTGCTCTGAGGGAGCTACACGATGTGCTAATCTCGCTCCCTTTCCAAGAAAAACACATTCCTCAGCAGCACGGCTTTAATTTTTGTCACATTTAGCAGTTTTGTCTTGTGGATCTGGCCGGATCCAGTTCCCTCCGAGCCAAACAGCCGAGCCATGTGTGCCGCTGCTCAGAACCGGAGGGGAAACAAGTCTCCAAAACACAGGAAAACGTTTTCACCTTCTGACCAAATCTGGCTGCTGCCTGAACCAGTCAGAGGGGAGCAGCACATCGAACCAACCATGAAACCTCAGGTTACACCTGCACTGTTGGCTTAATTGTAGCCAAAATTTAATTTTCTGCACATTCTGAGATATAAACACCTGATAATTTACCTGGGGTTGAAACGGTTAATCAAATTAATCATGATTAATCGATTACTGAAATGATTGTCAACCAAATTAGTGATTGATCTAATAACAACATACCGTACGAAAATACAAAACTGTACAAAAATACAAATAAATTTTGCTATTAATATATAAAAAAACCTTCATCTGTAAATATATTTTACCCAAAAAATCCTCAAGTGGGAAACTTTTAGCTTCATCTGGTCCAAATTCATGAAAAAAAGAAAGAAATTTCATATTAGCACCTTTTTCCATCCAACTATCAATCAGTTAATTGAAAAACAGATCAAATTTACATTATAATGGTTTTAAGTCAAGCAGAAAAGGACTTTGCTTTTCACATGTTGGTGTTAAAAGTATTTTTAAAGTATTTTTTCCTTTGCTACAAATAAAATATACACTAAATGAATGCTTTTTACTGTTATAGGCAATAAGAAAAATGTTTTCTTATTTTAAAAAAGGTATTTTAATGTTGTTTAAAAAGGCTTAACATGATAAATGAAAAATCTGCAGCATGTGCCAATTATTTATCCAATTGATTTTTTGTTGGAATCGATGACCAAAATAATTTTGTTCCAACCCTAAATTTACAGTATAATAGTAAATTTTAATGTTTAAGCAGAGAAATAAAGATCTATTACTTTTAATATCAACATGTTTTTAATACTTTTATCGTCACATTTATAGTTTTTCAGTATTTTTTCTGACATTTTGTTGCCAAATTCACTGTTTTGTTTTTGTGCAATGACAGTAAAGTAAGTTAAAGTCTATTTTAAAGGTTCAGTTCATTCATTTGAAGTAAATAAAGATTGTTTTCTAAACTTTGACCTGCTTGATTAATCATAAATTAAAAAACAAAACCTGCTCCAGTTTGCCACAGTGTTTGATTTCCCTAATTTAAACCTCGTTAATCATCCGCTGTGTTTGATTAAATCTGTCTGTGCCTGCTGGCGATGGTGCCTTATGACACACAGCTTGGATTTATTTGACAAAATTCATGCTCTTTGTGCTGAGCCTCCATTGTGTCACAGAGGATTCACAAAAACAAAGGGCGTCGCAGAGAAACAGAAACAAAGAGAGAGACGATCATAAGCGCCACAAAGTCGATTTTCTCTGAGCCCCGGCTGGAGGCGGGGCGGACGCACAAAGCTGCTCTCATGGCCTGTTGTTTGGGAATGTTGTTTGCTCCAGCGTGGTAATTTTCCTCTTCTGGAATATTTCGGGGAGCAGCCGGGTCTGCACCCTGACCCCGATGAAATTACGCTGCTTTCCAGGAAGCCTTGAAAAGCAGCAGGGAGGGAGGGCTGCAAATTGATCCCACTCTGCCCACGTCTCCCTTCAGAGGCGATGACACAAACCAGCCTGACACATCGGTCACTTTGACCATCATTTCTGTCACTTTGACCATCATTTTTGTCACTTTGACCATCATTTCTGTCACTTTGACCATCATTT
>NW_006800055.1:544446-559514 GCF_000485575.1 Poecilia formosa | reverse complement strand
GGCCATCATTTCTGTCACTTTGGCCATCATTTCTGTCACTTTGACCATCATTTCTGTTACTTTGACCATCATTTCTGTCACTTTGACCATCATTTCTGTCACTTTGACCATAATTTCTGTCACTTTGGCCATCATTTCTGTTACTTTGACCATCATTTCTGTTACTTTGACCATCATTTCTGTCACTTTGGCCATCATTTCTGTTACTTTGGCCATCATTTCTGTTACTTTGACCATCATTTCTATCACTTTGGCCATCATTTCTGTTACTTTGACCATCTGTTACTTTGGCCATCATTTCTGTCACTGTGGCCATCATTTCTGTTACTTTGACCATCATTTCTGTTACTTTGGCCATCATTTCTGTTACTTTGACCATAATTTTTGTTACTTTGGCCATCATTTCTGTCACTTTGGCCATACCCTGTGGAGGACAGAGCACCAAAAATTATTCTCAAGTAAGAGCAAAGAGTAGCCATCCAAGAAGTTACTCAAGAGGAAATCCATATTTGGTATAAAGTCAACTCAAGTTCTGAGTAACTAATTAAATTATCAACCATTTCGTATTTAAAAATGACAATCAGAACAATATATAAAGTTATGTGGGAATTTCTGTATTTTGGGGACGAAAATAAATTATGCTTATATCATTTATATAAATAACAACAAATAAAAGAAAATGTTTCCTAATCAGTTTCTTTATAAATAAAACTGATGAAACTTTAACAAAAACTGCAGGTGTGTGTCTGAGTTTGGTGGATTTTTGGCTAAAACATGTTTTTCACTCAGTGGGTAGAAAATCCAGAAATTTTACTCAAGTATGAATAGAAATACTTCAGAATAAAATTACTCAAGTAAAAATAAAAAGTACAGCATAGTAAAAATACTCCTCAAAGTACATTTTTTCACGTAAATGTAATTGAGTAAATGTAGTTTCTACCAAAGTGTGGCAACATTCAGGTTAGAAAACATTGGCTTAAGTAATACGCCTCACCACAGGTGGAGGTAACTAGTTACATTTACTCAATTACATTTACTTGAGTAACTTTTTCAAAGTTTTTCATTGAAAGAAACTCATTAGGAAATTTTTTTTTTCATTCATTATTTATATGAATTATTGTAATTTTAGTCCTTTAAATACAAACATTTCCAATGTTCCAAACTCATAAGTAATAAGTTTAATGGTGATTCCTTAAGCTGCTTTGAACAGGTTAACAAAACATGTTCATTACATTTTTTACACAAAATCATTCAGATTTTAATCTGCTCAGTTCAGCACTGCAAAAACTGCAGTTTCTAGACCAAATATCTTAGACAAAACTAGCTTACAAGGAACTTTTCACAAAGACGTGGGAACTTGTTAAAGTCAATATAACATAACTGTCTTAGAACATTACATAAACATATATTTCTGAATACTAAACAAAGCACTTTTCTTCTCCAGTACAGTGGTAAAACCAGGAGCTCCATTTAGGTTGCTAGGTAACGGCACTGAGCTTCACTGAGGTTGCTAGGTAACGGCACTGAGCTTCACTGAGGTTGCTAGGTAACGGCGCAGTGCCCGTTGAATATGACTTAACAATCAGGTTTTTGAAATGATTCATTTTCCAAACAAAGACCATAACTTATAGGAGGAAAAAAATTGGCTAGGTGATTTTAATCGCTTGGACTATTTCTAGAAGCAGTTGGGACCCAATTGGAAGTATAAAAGTTAAGTATAAATGTTTATCTAAATAAGCTAAAATGTGTACACAACCCTCTCATTTTGGTAAATGTCCTTCAGCAAGCTGGAGGCTGTTTGTAGTCATCAGCAAGATCACAAGACAATATGTCTGGATATTCCCGCACACTTCTCGTCAGCAGAGTCAAAGTTATTTAAAATGGTTAGTCACCTGATTTCGTTTTGAGCAAATAAAGAGAATTTATTTGCTTTTAGCAAATAAATTCACTGAATCTTATAAACCTGCTACACCCAGTGTCTGCTTCAGTTTCCGAGCTTTTATTAGTCTGCAAGGCCAAACTAACCCAAAGAGATTAAACTGGATTTCAGACTATATATTGTATTGTTCTTCTCGGATCTGTCTGGTCTTAAAACACCATCAAACCAGCTTTATTATTGCAAACCCTTTTAATCTCTTCAAAAACATAACGTGTCTTTCTAATCAGAGACAAAGGAGGGGCAGTGACTTGTTTTGATCTGTCTGCCACTGTTTTTCTGTCATCTGCATTGAATTTATTTCGGAACAGACTCTAAATGGCGTAAGGAGAAACAAATCTGGACATTTTTCTTCCTCTTGGAAACCTCAACAATGTGTTTTCTTTAACAAAGAAATGTTCAAATCATGTTTCTTTTTTGTTTTTATTTTATCAAGGCTGCAGACGAATTGGGCAACAGTGACGCAGAACCTGGTCTGGAAAAATCGGATGATGCAACTGCAACATTTTATAGACGCCGTTTGGTTAAAAATAAGAGGAAGTTTGTTATCAGGGGTCCTTGGTTTGCTGACGGTTCAACGTACATCGTGTCCCAGACTAATCATAACATGGTTAAACAATTAACATGCAATAAAAAGAACGGCAACAAGCCAGAAGAAAGTGATCTGCAGATTTTTGTCTTTGCAGTAACAGGAAGAACTGAAATAGGAAATTTTTCTGCAGAGATACAGAAAGCTAAAAAGCCCCGGCATTAACAAATATCATGCAAGTCAAAAATGAACTAATTAGCTAATAGTCTTTATTTCCTTACATGAGTTGTCTAAATATGAAAATGTCTCCCAGATAAACTTTCACTTTTATGGATTATGTTGATTAAAGTTGTGCACAACTGTTCCCAAAGTTTGTTTCTCTGTTTTTTGTAAATAAGTTTCTGCTTTGGTTTTGCATACTTGCAAATGTGAAGCATGTATTTTACCTCACTATATACTGCAGAATTAACTTAACTCTAGATTTCTAATGTTTGTGCAAATATTATATAGTGCTTTTTGAGCATTTTCTGGTTCTGTCACCAAGATTGGACTTTTCTTGCTTTGTAGAAACACTTCCAGAGTGAACGCTCTTCTTGAAAACATGACAAACCCACTCAACTGTCTCGTTCATAAACATTAAGTCAAGATTTTTCATTTTGGTTCAATGAAATCTGATTGTATAAGTTTCTGATCTTAGTGTATAATTACACTATTTCCATATCTTGATGTTGTACATCATCTTTATTTGAAAAATGACGTTTGTCCACAAACAGATTCATAAAGCCTTATGGTGTTTTTGTACTTTTACATCTTGTTTCTCACCATGTAGCATCAAGGATTTGCCCTGAATTTAACCCACAAATCCAAACCATTTCACAGATCATTTAACATTGTGAAATGATCTGTGAAAAGCTTTTATTGTGTAGATGTGACACTTAAAATGCAACTGATGTTGACAAATCCAGGTCATGATGCAAAATTTACAGCAAAGCTCAGAACACCAAGTAAACATGTTATCATCATTTCCTTTCTAGAGGTGTAAAAACCATGTTTTCCAGGTCATGTGGAGATAATATGTTTGTTTTTTAAATATATGAAGTTCATACTTAAAGTTACATTTTAACAATCAAAGTCCATAAAACGCTGGTGGGTTTTGAAAACGCTGCTCATTGCATCATTTTGTCAGGGGACAGAAAAAGCACTTGGAAAAAGAAGTTAACTGGTTTTTGGGTCCAAACTGGTTTTCTAATGCTTGTTACACTTCCGGTAAACTGGGATCAAAAACTGTGATAACATATGAAAACACAACTGATTGTTGACGCTGATGTTGAAATCTAATTCCAGATACTTGTATAATATATGTTTATGTTTTAAAGGTGTTTACAACCTTTACATCCACAGAGACATTTTTTCCTTACCCATACAAAATACACTTTAGCCGTTGTTCTGGCTGTTAATGCAGCGGGACCAGACATGTCCGAAAATGTCGAAGCAATATTTCAATTAGGTGATGCTTTGGTGAACCGAGCAGAAGTTTGAAACGTACACAGCTACATTCTCGCCTAAAAACATCGTAAAAAAAATCATGTTGTGTCACTTAAAGTGTAATACAGCAAAATAATTTGCCGCTCTTCACCGCCATTGTCGCTTTGCCTGAACGCCCGGTGTTTGGGCCCGCAGTGAATTATGGGATATGGTTAAGGAAACACCTGACCCATCCTTAAAGAGAAGGCCGCCATTTGAAGGAGTCTCTGTTTGATGTCTGACCAATTTATATGTTTATTTTACTACCATCTTATTTTATGTGTGCCTTAAGCCTGTAAGACTTGACATCTTCCTGTACATACATGCCACGTGATTCTGTACAATTATTCCAAAATGTTTATTATTATTATTATTATTATTATTATTATTATTATTAGTAGTAGTAGTAGTAGTAGTAGTAGTAGTAAAAAATAATAAACATTATTATTATGTTTATTAATAAACATAATAATTTTATGTTTATTAATTTTATGTTTATTCCTGGCGATTTCCTGCCAGGAAATCTGGCAGGAAATCGCCTGCCAGATTTCCTGGCAGGTGAGAAGGCCTGCCAGGAAATCTGGCAGGCCTTCTCACAGGCCTTCTCGCTACAAGTCCGGCCTTCGAAGGATGCAGAATCCGGCTTTTTTGTTATTATTATGATTATTGAGCTGCCGTTCTTAAAGGTCATTCCTACATGAGCCTTAAAGAAACACAGCTTATCGAGTTTAAAATTATGTTGTTGTATTTTGTAGGTTTTAAAACAAATAAACAGCATATTCTTTACAAAAAAATGGCAAGGATTGGGTTTTTAAAAAGCCCAGATGTTGTACTCCTAAAGCTGCAGTATGTAACTCTTATAAACAATGTTTTCTTGCATTTTTTTTCTTAAATGTAAGGTTAAATTATATTTTTGTGGGAAGTGTTCTGTTCTAGCTCAGGGAAGGGCATCCATCATTAAAACCACCACATGTTACAGTAGTCCTGTGCAGCATCCAGGTAACAACCTGTTCACTGCTGTAACATCATCAGCTTAATTAAAGGCGGTGCTAAAGTAGGCGTATTATTTATGTGCACCAGGAAGTGGCATGTTGGGTTTGTGGGGGGTGACATGTTGGAGCTGTTAGTCTGTAACCCAAGATGTCGGTATTAAGTCTTAAATCTCCCTGGCTTTAAAGTTCTTCATAATTACAGTAAACACAGCCGGCCCTCTGAATGCTCATTGGCTGACGCAGGTCAGGTGAAGCACGGTAAACAGTGATTGGCTGGCCTGCAGCCGGTGGGCGGAGCCTCAAGTGTCCTTTCAGAGGAGCTGATGCAGTTTGTTTGTGTCTGGAAGTGCGATCAGACCAGGTCTGTTCATTATTTCTGAGGCCCATAAACACTAAACTGCATATTAGACGTGCAGGTGGAGCATAAATACATGATGTCTGATTCTGATGTACGGGTTGCAGCGGCTGCAGCTTTCTAACTGATAGTTTGACAGAAATATAACTCTGCACATTTACAAATGACCCTTGATGGAAGCTGTTATTTTACAGTCCACAAATATCTAATTTAAATCAAAAGTAACATCACCGTTTAACATTATAATAAAAACAGCAGAGATTAGTCCAGTTTGTGTTAAAAATGGGGCCTGAGGGGGTCACAAAAAAATTTAAAAACGTTTACAAGTAAACAAACTTTTTTATTTTATCAGCTCAATAATAAACTAAATGTGTAAGATTTTAATGAAGCAAACAAAATATAGTTTTGCAAAACACTTCAAAAACAAAATTTTAAGTGTTTTTGGTCAAGATTCGAGTTCAGATATCTTACAACATTTGAAAAAAGACAAAACCAACGAAGAAGTAACTTTTCAGCAAGAAGAAGGAGCTTTTTAAAGCAAGTTATTCTGTAATACTCATTAAAGAAAAGTTATACTTATAATAAGACATTTTCTCCATGTTTCAATCTGCCAGTGAAAGTAATAGTTTTCACCAGTATGAAGGAATTACTGACTTAAAATAAGCTGAGACAGAAAGAGTAGGAGCTTCTTAAAGAGACAGAAACTTTCTTTTGTAACATTCAGCTCTGGAAAAATTAAACTACGAGCCACAGCACTGAACCCCGTTGAAAACCTCCTGGTCATTACACCAAAAATTGGTTTCTAAATTCTTCCTGAGTTAAAACATCAGTATTGTTGTTTCTAAACAAATATTAACTTGTTTTCTTTGCATTATTTGAGCTCTGAAAGCACTGTACTTTTTATGTTGACCATTTCTCATTTTCTGCTAATAAATACAACATTTTTGCTTGTAATATCAGAGACATGTTGTCAGTAAATCATAAAATAAAAGAATAATGTTCATTTTACTCAAACATAAACCTATAACAAGTAAAATCAGAGAAACTTTTTTCCAGAGCTGTAGATATAACAATGAAGGTAACATATAGCTATTTAATTGTCCTATAAAATGGTATTATGTGGCTGGAAAATACATAATATACTTTAAAACTGTTTATCCATAAATGTTTAGATTTAGAAATGTAGCTTAAAATGTGGTGAAATTTGTACAATAAAATTAATAATCATATGTCTGCCTGTCGCAATAAACATCAATCAAAACGAGAACAATAATTTCACAATTTATCGTTTTTCTCTCTTTGTTTCTCCAAAACCGGATGATAAAAGTTTTCACTCTGCTTCATTTGTCTCAACTAGAACTTTTTTAGGGACAATTTTGTTTAATAATTAACTTAATTTTGTTGTTTTTATTTTTGATTTTGGATATTTAAAATGTCTTCCAGTTCCAGGGCTGAATGCTCAGTAGAATTTAAAGTTTATTAATCTTTCAGGATTTATTGCATTATTATTATGCCTTTTTAATCATACTACTTCAAAATAATCTCAAAACAACAATATTATCGTTTATCGCAATAACTTCTGGAACAATTTACCGTCAAGCAAAATTTCTTATTGTGACAGACTTATTTATAAATTAAAAAAAGGAAAGTTAAGAAAGTAAGAAATCCATAAATAACAGGCTTTGAAGGAAGCTGTTTATGCACCATTGTTAAAAAAACAACAACTTTTGTTTACCTGTAAAAGAAACAAATTATATTCAGTCCAATCACTGATCAATATATTTGAATCATAAAACCAAAGCTCTGTGAAAGGAATAAAAACCCACAAAACAAACCAACCCGGCATGAAAGGCTCAGAGTGGAACCAGAAATATTTGGTCCCGTGTTTGCGACACGGAAAGGTTCGGTCGGTTTGTTTGGTTCTGTTGCACAACGTCGTGATCGTCTGTTTGACCCGAAGGCCTGAAATCCAAACTCCTGCTCCTGTTCCTGTAAACGAACCATTTTCCATAAACTCTGAGTCACCCATGAAACCGTGCGAGGAGTGCCGTAAAAACCCTGAGGGCTGCTGGGAGTCAGAGCCACAAACGTCAGAACCAGATCAGAATTTACGTCCCGGTCCGATCTCAGACTTTGTTTCTACCAGCTGAAGCTTCAGAGAGGAAATTATAAACTCACCATCGGTTCCTGCTTTAAAAAAATCTCATTTTATGTCGTACAAAAACTGAAACATGTAAATGTTAATTATTTCTAACAGCGTAAAACTACAAAACAGATCTGAAGATATTTAATTTTGTTTTCATGAATTTAATCCAGAAACTGAAACTTGTAAATTAAATAAATTCAGTAAACACTAACTCTTACATTTCAGGTTTGTTTTTATTCTCTTAGATTGAGGATTATGGTGCTCTCTCTGCAAAAACACAAAATCTTAGCAAGTATTTCTGTCTAGTTTCTACTGTAAATATCTTAATTCGCTTAAATAAGATGAAACTAACTTACAAGTAACTTTTCAGCAAAATATTGGAGCTTGTTTTAAGAAAATTATTCAAAATAGATACTAATACAAGTGAAATAATCTGGCTGTGAAACTTAACTTGCGATGCCTTGGGCCGGCATTCAGATGGAGCCGCTAGTTATTATACCAAAGTTTTTTCGTCCACTTAACTTTCCTTTATTATGCCTGGATACAACACCACGATTAGAAATCATTACCTTTTTGTTACATTCTTCCTCAAGTATTAAAATCCATTTTTATTATTATATTTAACTTTTAATTAATGCATTTTGAGAGAAATTAAAGTTTTGATTTTCATAATAATCAAAATTATTGGAATCTATAAATTTCCATGTATCAAAGTGTTGAAGCTTGATGTTTTATCCAGGCTGTCATCCTTCTTCGCCTCTGTTTGTGAAACATTTTCTCATTGTGTTTTGGACTCAGTGTGGGAGTTTTTCATGCTGTAATTCACTCGGTAGTTTATTCATTCCTGCATTCTTACACGAGCCAAAACACGGCTGGATTCCTGCTGAATTTATCCATGTGACCAAACTAAGAACTGAACAAGAAGATCCTGGAAAAAACCCAAACAGCTGCTTTATAAAGAAACAATACACATTTAAACTGTCACCACGTTAGTTTTGGTCTGTAATTATCGTTATTTTAATCAAGAGCGCAGCTTGTTCTTCCAGTAAACTGCAGAGTCGACCATGGCGTATCCGTCTGCATTTCTACAAATATATTAGTGGAAAGTTGAGTGGAAGGAAAAAGTGTGGTAGAAATTTTTTCTTTTGCTCTTTCTTCATGTGTCAAACTCAAGCAGGTTGGCCCAAATGAAAATGAGTTTGACACCCCTGCATTACACTTCTAGTTTTAGTCAGTGGTGATGATGTGTAACCTCGGCAACAAGGTTTTGTTTTTTTTTTTGCTTGATTTTTTACAACCAGAAAAAGCTGATCAGAATCTCAAAGCTTAAATAACACGTGACCTACGACCCCGAAACCCCACAGGAGTTAAAATGGAGGCTTGATGGATGTAGAGGAGAAAAGAGCAGAGAAAACAGGATGAGGTCAAAACCTTTTCTTCTGTCAGTTATAAAGGACAGAAATCATATTCCAGACTTTAACGTCTGCCTGCGATCCAAAGAGGAGCGGCAAAAGCAACGCAGTGGATTAGCAGCAGCTGATGTTATCCAGTCTACGATGCTGTGAAATGTAATCTCTGCTGGCCAGATTTCAAGTTGTTACATAACGGTCTTTATGCAAGTGTCTTCAGTCAGAGCCTTTTTAAAATTCACTGCAAGACTGACTGCTACTGCGCAGTAACTGAAAATACAAGAATAATGTGAATTACAACTTTTAATTTTCCTTTTTTAAATCGAATCTTTGTGATTGAATTGAAGCAACTTCAAATCTGAATCTGACAGGGGTATGAATAATTTTGAACTTTACTCAAGAATTAGAAAGTTCAGTTTGTGGTTTACAAAAGCCACTAGTTCTGACTTAGTGCTGCATTTTAACATATCTATGGAAAGTTCAGTGGAAGGAAAAAGTATAATTTTCCAAATTGAACTGAATTACCAACTTTTCAATTATGTAAAGAAACTAAAACTGTATTTAAAGAAGCACTGAAGGCAGATATTATTTAAATGTTTTATTAGGAAAAACAAATAGAAAAAGTTGACAAAACATTTTGTATAAAAATACATTTTTCCTTTAGTGTGCCCCAACTTTGCACATTTGACCCTGAACTCATACAAACTGACTTTTTTGGAAGTTGAGGAAGATTAAAAAATCCTCAAAGTCAGTCAGGTTAGTGGAATGCTTCAGTGGCGTCTGCAGCTTTCACCGGCCGACCTCTCAGCACCGAATGGCTCGGTCCGCATGACTCCGAGGCCGCCGCCGCTGCTTATCGCAAAAAAAACAAAACAATGCAACATCCTTCCTGTTGCCATTCTGCTTAAACCAAAACACTCCAGTGTTTTCCACACAAAAACTGCTCTCTGATTTCAACCATTTAGTTTTTTCTCTCAGGTTTCTCCAGCTCTGAGAGGAGAACGCCTCTAAAACGCTCATGCAGATCATTCAGGCGCACGTTTCCTTTCTGCACGTCTTCAGCGGCATGCATTCAAGAACAAACGCATCTCATCCTCTGCTCCACCTTCACACCTGTAGGTACATCACGTAACAGACGCAGCTGTCCAGTAACAACGCGCAGCAATGCGGGTTGGCGTCTGCCTGCTGCCAGGAAACGGCAAAGTTACAAACTGAGTCGACAGTTGGCTCAGAAAAAGACTGCCTGATAAATACCAAGTGATCCTGAAACGCCCAACAAGTCCCAAACTCCTCACGTCTCACGAAAAGAGGGGAATCGTCGACTGGGAGGCGCTTCGTCTCCGAGAGACGGAAAAATTGCAGGAACAGTTTTGGAAAAACAAATCACTTGTGAAGGACAGGAACTGGTGCAGAGAAGCCGTTTCCCCGTGTCGGCAGAACCGTTTGTGTCTGCCAGCTTTTCAGTTCCTGTGAGCTCCTCCTCCTCCGGGTGGCGCTGCAGTCCGGCTCTGCGGTCCAGGCGCTCGTTCAGCAATGAGGATTAGATCCAGAAGAAGACAAATCTCTCGATTCGTTTTGCTAGTAACGCAGCTCGTCGCTCAGGCGGGGCTCGTGGTTCAACACGTCATGCAGCGCGGTCGCATGTGGGGGGGTTGAGGGTTCGGGTCGATCTGGACACCAGAAGAAGAACAGAGCAGCGTTAGATAAGCAAGATTCAGCCACACACAGTTTGAATTCAGATTTTCTCAAAAGAAAGAGAAAGATGGAGTGTCTTCAGTCAGAGGCTTCTTTAAAGTCGATTGATGACTGACTTCTACTGGAATTCCTTCCAGCCCAAATCGACTGTTTGCCAAACATCTTCTATTAATTTCTCTTTTGGATCTATAAAGTCTTTTTAAATTTAATCTTTTTAACTTAATGAAAGTAACTTCTGTGCAGTTTGTGCTTCACCCAAGTTAATTTTAACATTGTTGTTTACATGTTGAAGCATGTTTAATTCAATTTCCCTTTTGGATCTATAAACAACTTATGGGAAGTTTAGTGGAAGGAAAAAGGAACGTTCTCCTGACAGAACTGAATTATTGACAAACTACAGTTATATTTTGATTTTATTTAAACAGCTATCCAGCTAGCTCCCTAGATACATTATTAATGTTTTTTCTTCGTTTTATGTAATAAACCGTTTTCTCTCTGGAGTCGCTCACCTCGCTGTAGACCGGCGGAGGTCGGAAGCGAAACTCCTGAAGGAAAGCCATGAGCGGCCGCTCCATGATGCCGCTCAGGTCTTCAGCCGGCGGCGGGGCGACGCCGTCGTTCCGCTGCTCCGCCTCCTCCTCCGTCACCACAGAGCTGTACTCTGGAGGAGCTGCGGGGGAAACAGACTCGGTTATCCGACCGACCCGACTCAAGCTGGCAGAGCTTCCGGTTCGGGTCGCTGAAGGGAAACTCACGCTCAGGCTGCTCCGGGATGGCCATGCGCAGCCACTCCAGGTTGACGCTGTAGTGGCTGCTGATGCTGGACGTGCGGCTGCCGAAGGGATGCAGCGGGATGGTGCCGATGACGAGCGGCAGCTCCAAGCACAGCTTGGAAGTTCCCGGAACGTCGACGCAAACCTTGGAGAAGGAAAACAAAGAGTTAGCACTTAAATGGAGACGTATGTGTGTGAATAAACCCGTCACAATACGCAATTAATCAACTAATCGCATCATAAATGAAAATAAGTTTGATGATTTTCATTCCGGTGGTTAATATTTATAGCTTAGAGTTAATAATCCTTTTTATTTATGGTTTTTGGTTGCTGTATTTTATTTTTGATATTTAAGCTCATTAGTCTTTGAGATGGTAAACTTGCATAGGTGAGAATTTATCGTATCGTTTATTGAATATTGTGCAAAATGTATCATGATTTATCACCTTTTTGAAATTGTTTTTAATGTCTAATATTGCCTGTTGGCTAACTATTGATTACATTACTTTCTCAGGTAATATAATTGTAATGGCAAAGATATTATCAAACTCAACAAACTTCAAATTATAACCAACATTTTAAACTGTTGATTAGTTCAAAATAAATAAAAACAACAAATAAAATGAATTATGACTTCTCTGTAAACAAATCAGATTTTTGTCATCCAGTTTTTGGCAGAAAAAGAGAGAAAAGCGGAAATCATTGGTCTTGTTTTAATTAATCATGCGATTTATTGATTTATTTCGACAGGCCTGCTTGTTGTGACGGACGAAGATCAGCCTGGACTCACCTTCAGCATGTACTCCACCTTGATGATGCGGCACTGCTGGATGGACGGCCCCACCGGCGGGATCTTGATGGCCCGACCGTGCCAGGTCTCCCGGGTTCTGGAGCTCACCATGTCGCCACACAGCGTCGCCACCACCGAGCGCTTCTGCTTCATTGTGCCGCGTGCGATGAACGTCTGCGTCTGGATGATGAAGGCTTTGGGCACGATGGACCTGGACGTGGCGTTGTCGAACTCGGCAAACACAGGTATGACCTCACCTGCGGCGGGGGGGCGGGGCTTGTTAGAACCTGCAGCCGCCGTCGGGTTGCTAGGCGTCACATTTATGGAGGGTCTTCTTACCTGGAGTGTAACCTTTGCGGTCGATCTTTGCGGTTACGGACACCTGTCCAAAGTTACGGTACCACGTCCGCGCCAGCTTGTCCTTCGTCCCCGCCTGAGGAGCCTGAAGACAAACAAAAACCAGTAAGAAAGAGTTTGAAAATCCATGAGGATCAGAATTAAAAACAGAGATGCACCAAAATCAATATCGGTCCAATATTGACAAAAAAAATTTGGATCGGGTATCGTGTCAATGTGTTCGATCCATAATAGCCGATCTATTCAGTCTAATTCTATACTTTACAATCCTAACATCACTTTCTGAACCATTTGAAAGAAGGTTTGTTGCCTTTTGCTTTGGTCAGATTATTTTACATTGGATGTTATTCTACATGCTGCACAGATTGAACAAATTAAAGTTGAGTTGTTTTTACACAAGCTTGTGGAGCTACTGGTGTTTTAAAGTGTGATGTACTGGTGCAGAGTTCTTACATTAATGTATAATTTAGTACATTTACTGGATTTAGCCCAGAAAAACTTACTAAGCCTGGCTATAGGGGGCGCTAGGCCAGTCATCAGGTGTGTTTGTGGGTTAAAAAATGATTAAAGTTGACAGGAAATCTGAAAATATCACTGGTGAATTATGTGGTATTGGAAAACATCATTAACAATACCTAAACTCCAACTGTAAAGTCTTAAAAAAATGCAAAAATAAAAAATCAATGTTTAGCCTGGAGGGGTTGTGTAAAGCCTGGTGGCCCGCCAGGCTGATAATACAACCCTGTATTGAATCAGCTGATGCTAAACGTCAGATATGGTATTGAACGTGCGTCCCAGCTTCTCACCAGCAGGCTTGGCGTGTTGATGTCGATGGGCTCGATGACTGTGAACTCCTTCTTGATCTTCCTGACGGGACACCACGGCCTGTGCAGCTTCACTTTGACCCAGTAGCGGATGCTGCCATGCTTCCCCTCGAAGGAGGTGACGAGCGTCTCCTCCGGCAGCTGGAAGCTGAACGGGAATTCGTGTCTGCCGGCAGGAAGGACCGTCAGCTCGCCGTTATCTGAGGAGACGCAGAAAAACACGTTCAGACTTCTCTTCTTTTACACAGGAGAGAATAAAGCCGTTACTATTTTAATAAAAGAGTCTACAAATAAAGTTGGCTTGGCTAAAGCAGTAAATTCAGTTTGGTGAGGCTCTCTGCTTTTCTTTCAAATCACATGGTTTCTGTTTTTGCTCTGAGGGGGCGGTTCTGCCTCAAGCTACGTGATGAAGCCCATTTCAACCACTGTAGTCTTGCAGAACAGGTACAAGAACGCGTGTGTTTAGATTCAGTAGACCAGATGTTTTTCCCTCCACCCCCATTTCTTTCATCATCACTTTTTGCAACTTTCAAAAGTCAAACGGATTAAAAATAAGCCCAATAAATTAAGATTAAGATGACAAAGTGTAAGCAGGTTTCTGCAGGACAAAGTTCAGCTGCAGTGCCAACTTCCTGGTGTGCCCTTTAAACCTAAACAGCTTTGTGCTGAATGAAAGAAAACCTGAGGGTCCCCCGTTCTGCAGCAGAAAACAAGACAGGCTGCTCCAGCAGATGTTTTCACAATGAGGAGGCAGCTGCGCTCTCTCTCACTAAACCAGAATGCAGCAAGAGTTCCTCAACTTTATGCAAAAATAAAAAATAAAAAAGGAAACGCAACATCGATCTGATTTATAAAGACATAAACTGTTTTTTGAGTTTGTTTCTGACCCAGTTTGCAGAACAACAAGCGGCGCGGTGCTCCCAAACGCATCCCTCAGCAGCGGACTGACCTGCCTGCAGCAGCACCTCTCTCCGGTTCAGGTACTCCACCTCGTCGCTGTAGTTCTGGGTGTACGCCGTGCTGGAGCCGGCGGACCGGGACTCGGTCCAGTGCACCTTGGCGAACCCCTCCGCGTGCAGCTTCAGGGACTCCACTTTGGTCTCGCCGAACAGCTCCAGCACGACCCGTCCGGACACCACGTCCCCGCTGCTGAACACCGGGGCGCAGTCCAGCTCCGGCGAGTCAAACACCACCAGGAACTTTTTCAACTTGTTGAAAATCATTTCCGCAAGTTCGGAGGTTCTTCTGGGAGTCGGTTCGGTAAGCCTCTATGTGTTGCGCAGAAAGTTTAAACTTGCTGTTGCGCTTCCCCGTTGTCTGGTTGCAAACTCAAAGTGTGGAGCGACAGCAGTCCTTTTTGGTGGCTGAGCGAGGGGGCGTGGCCTCATAATTTATTATGTAAGGCCTCAGGAGAGCGAAGGCTGCGTTCACGGACCCCGCCGTGGCACAGACATTACAGAACTGAAGTTGCAAAACACATTCCCTAACTCAGTGAATCCCACGCTTTTTATAGCTAATGCCGCCTCAGTAAACATTTAACCCCCCACCCCCCGAGTCCCACGGTAATAACTCTAAATGATGTTATAATCAGAGTTAGCCTGGCTAACTCTGATTAATTAATAGTTAAATAATAGCTGGATATTTCAAACGCAGTTTAAAAAACCCAAAAAACAGTGTTTCCATTTGGAGCTCCAAATGGAAAAGTATATTTATTTTAAATCCCATTCAAAAGTGAAGA
>NW_006800055.1:540984-544072 GCF_000485575.1 Poecilia formosa | reverse complement strand
TCAAACGCAGTTTAAAAAACCCAAAAAAACTATGTTTCCATTTGGAGCTCCAAATGGAAAAGTATATTTATTTTAAATCCCATTCAAAAGTGAAGAGACACAGTTTATCTGCATTTCTGACCATTTGTACCTCAACACACAGACATCAATATGTTTGAAAAATGTTAGAAACATTCAACCAAATCAGAGCAACTCAAGATTATGATGCCAGAGTTCGCAAGAACAAATATTATACAAAGAGAAACTAAAAACACCTATTAAAACTCCAAACTCCCGGACTGTCCCTGAAGGCAGCACAATAAACATCCAGACTGGGTGTGGAGCCAGAGGAGGAAAACAGGGTGATGATTGATGGTTACAGGTTCTTAGAAGAAAACAGGCTTACTGAGCATGCCCCGCTCTGGCAGCGCTCAGGGGAAAATGGTTTCACTCTGGACTAAAGCTGTTTACTCCACTTCTTCTGTGTCGATGCGTGGGACGCCTCGCTGATGAAAAACATGCAGCGAAGTGCAAAAGTATCCCAGCAAACTGCTGCTGGGACGGAAACAATCACAAACAAACTGCAGCGTTTAGTTTATTAACATTAATCTTACTGATGATTAGAATGAATGAACAAAGCCACATCTGAGCAAAATAATCCTAAACTTAGTTACAGATCTACTAGAAATTCATCCCAGCAGCTGGTAAATTATTATCTTTTCAGTGCAACTCCTTCAGTCAAAAGCCGTGTCTTCTCTGTGAAAAACAAAGTTGTTTATTCCTTTGTTCCCTGGGACAGGGGCTCTCTAGTGCCACCAACTGGAGACATGCTGCAGGACGATCATGCAGAAACAGTTTTGCAATGAAAAAAAGAAGAGCAGATATAAAACTAAGGTTTGATTTTCTCATTTAAAAAACAACAACAACAAAAAACAACCTAAAATTTGTTTAATAAATTTCCAAAAGAAATCCTTTTGACACAAATTATTTTTGAGGTGTTCAAAAGAATCAAGAATTTTACAAGAAAAATTGCCTACATGCGACATGTTTTATGGAAGAGCTATTTAATGTTTTGCTTTAAAATAATTTTAAAATGTCATAAATACAAGTGCGCCACCTGCTGGTGAACGTCAGCACAGTGATCTGATAGGAGCATCATGAGGTTCCCGAGGTGACAGATAACCCCGCGGCTGCCCAGATGACTCGGTGCGATTAGCCCGCCGCTGCGGCTGAAAACACCGCTTTAGCGCCGATGCGGGGGGGAAGCAGACGCATTTATTCATGCTACCTCCTGTCTAACCACAGGCCTTCTCAGTGTTGTGACACAAACAGCGACAGAAATGAAGCTGTTTGCCTCAAAACAAAGACGCATTTCAGTCTTAGGAAGGCGACTCTTCTCTGAAACAGATTAACTAAAAAAAATTACATTGTAGAAAATCGCCACTTTTTATGAGAGAAGTAAAGTTTTGTGTTTTGTAAATGATGCGCAGCTGCTCTGTTGAGGTGGGCGGGGCCAAGCAGAACCACGTGGTGTTTTCCTAGTTGCTATGGTGACGAAGGCTGTGTCTTTTTAAAAAGTTGGCTCCATTTCCTCACATTTGTCTCTCTGCTTTGAAAACAAGGTTTTTACTTCACCATTTATTCCTCATGTTTTTTACTTGTTTCATAATTTATATGTTTAATCATTTGGATTTTTTTATTATTATAATTTATGGTGCATTCAGGTCAAGACAGAAAAAAGAAGAAAACACTATTTTATATTACTTATCTCAAATTTCAGTATTCAGATTTATTTTTAATCACTGAACATTTGAGTCACATATTATTTCACTAATTATCTTATATTTGCAGATTTGTGAAGAAACTGAGACTAAACTTTAGACAATTACTTTTCTAAAAGTAAATCAGTCATTTAATAATTTCCTCTGCTAAAGAATGTCAAAGAGATTATTTAGTAAAATAAAAAAAATAAATAAAAGGGCATGCAGTTTGATTACTGTCAAATAAACACATTATTTACAGCTATAAAATGGATTGACAGCCTTTAAAGCAAGCTTACCTACCAATCTGACCAAACATTAAAACCTATTTTCAGTTTCTTTAATCACATTGCTTATTCTCTGGTTCTTATAGCTGCCTGTCTTCTCCACACTGGGGGAATTTCACTCCTTTTACCTCAGTGTGTATTTGGACTCTGCACTAATGGATTTGTGCTTAATGTCAAAGATTATGTTATCAGGCAGATCCATCTGACCTTCTCCCAGGTTTCTACGCAACACATTTGGCTCGAGCATGTTCGCTCTGTAAACCTCAGGGACTGCAAGACTTTTCAGACACAGTGGCTGCTGCCTAATCGGGAAATTTAAAACACACTTTTCAGAGACACTACATCCTAATCCTACAAGCTCCATATAAGCCTTTTGCAACTACATCACTTCATCATTCAAGGCGCCATGACGGACATCGGAAATGAGGATCAGGAGTATTGAACAGAGCGACTGAAATTGTTTTCCCAAGTTGTTTTTGCCAGTTTATTCATGGCTTCTACTTGTTGGAGTCAAACTAATTTGTCTGTGATTGTAACACACCTGTTTGGGGCTCATAGACGGGGGTATTTACAGAAGCTTGAAACAGCTAGCTTACAAACCAACCGACCCGTTTCTCCTCCCTCCTGACGTGTTGATCAAATTACCTACTTAGCCTGAATTCAGACCACATGATTCATATCAGTACATCATTTCACCTGAGCAGCCTTAAAACCGTACAACAGAGGAAATGCTAACCAGTTTTTTCCATACATGTTTGGATACATAATGGTGGACATTGTTTCAATTGTTATTAACGGTTAGACACGTACCTCCATGTCCTGATGGAGCTCAGAGACATCCTTCATAATCGTTCTAATCATACTTACTTATAAAGTATGTAGATACTTTTGATTTGATATTGATCATCTTGTAAAAAGCGTTCGCTGCTATTCCACGGTTACACCGAGGACTGACAGTCATTATGACTGCTATCCATCGCTGCCATCTTTCCTCATTAAAAGTTATTCAATAAAATTACAAATGTGGTTTACATCCTTGTCGGTTTGTGTAGCCGACTGTGC
>NW_006800055.1:510600-540266 GCF_000485575.1 Poecilia formosa | reverse complement strand
GATTATGCTAAATTTATTTATAATCTGCCAGAGTGGTTTTAGATTACTGATACTACTGTATCAATGATCAAACAATTGATCATTGTTTGAGCAATGATCGAACAAAGGACCACTCTAGGTCCTTTGTTTTGGGACCAACACAATAGAGAACCTTAATTGTTCGTGCGGGATGAACAATTAAGGTTCTCTATTGTGTTGGTCCTAAAAAAAAAAAGGAAAAAAAAGAAAGAAAATTAATTTGTAAGTAATATACAATGGCTTTAAATATCTGGCACAACTGTACTGTCATCTTTTAAAGGCTTATTTTAAGGGAGGGGAGTTTGTTTGGGTGGATCCCTGATGGTCTAATCGCTATCTGCTGCTGTGCAGGCTGTTTTAATATAAAGAGCAAAGTTATTACCAATATTTCTTTTTTTTTTTGGTGGCTGAATTTTACCAACAAAAAAATTTACACTGATTACATTCAATATGTATTAATATGCATCTTAATTCAAGTAAATGTGCAATTTAAGCTGAGAAGAACTTTGTTAGACTTCTTAAAAAACATCTACAAATTGTTAATTTTTAGGGCACATTTTTATTTAGTTTTAGTCTTAGTTTTGACTAAAATGTCATTTAGTTTTTGTCATAAATGTTTCAGCCTTAGTCGATTAAATCGACAGCAGACAAAATTATATCTAAAATGTAAACATTTTTTTCCATCAATTCACTTGAATTATTAACACAAAATGAGTAATGCTTTTAACCAGTCATGGCCATATCTGACTATAAAATACATAGAAAAACAGATTTAACATTTTTCACATCTTTATTTTTTTTTACCTTGCTTTCAATAATAAAATATTTTAACCAGTCACAACAAATTGCAAATTGTGTTCCTCATTTACAAAAATAAATGCCAAACGTGTATTTATTTGGCATTTATTAAACATAATAAATAAATAACATAATAAATTTTATTAAAATTTTTATGTTTAATAAAACATAAAAATTTTATGTTTTATTAAACATAAAATTAGCTAATGCTACTGTATCAATGATCATTTAAACTCAACATCTAAAACAATTAAACCACAATGTTTCACTGTCGCACATCAGGAAACGGAACCAATCATGAAATTAATGTTCCACCACCATCATCACCATTACCAGTCTCAGGAGATGATTATAGAAGAACTGTGATTCTCATCACTGATCGCCTCCAGTGCTGTTTTCCTGATCCATTCTGTCTGATATCAACCAGTCCACTACACGCCACTTAAAACAATCACTGACACGTTTTCAAAATCGTCTTGAATTCAACTTCATTGAAGCTGTTCATCCAGGGATGCGCATCTTCCTACTCACGTCTGCACTTTTTGCAAGTTTTCGCTGTTGAGGACGCGGTGTAGCACCGGGTGGACGTTTCTTTAAAAAGGCGCAGGTGTTGAGAGCAGCGCGATGTTTGTTGTCCGTTTCTAGGCAACCGTGACGTCAGCACCTGAAGGCAGCGTGTCGTACGTCATGGTCGCCGTGACAGTTCTCATGCCCTTATGTTTCCCATTTAAATACTAAATAATGAACGGTTCCGTATTTTACAAGCCTAGACCAGTCAAAGTAAAAACTTTCTACACATAACAGTAACTTATAAGCGACCAAATTGACCTTATCACGCAACCAAGCGCACTTTAGCCTGATGTTAGCGCCCATGTGCGCCAGGAGTTGTGTGTAATTTTATGGCTTAATATGAAATTTATTACAAGCCGATTGTCGGTAACATTGTATGCATATTTGTAATATCTTTGAAAAAATATCAGTGCGGTGAGCCACCGGGCGCCATATGTCTCCCTTAACAATTAACCTGTTCTTTTAAAAGGGTTATAGCCTATTTAAAATAAGTCCATAAATCATCTGGGTTTGCATTCATTTAGCCCTTCCTATAAGTATCCTCAACAAAAACTCAGAGGTCATCAAGAGCCATGTTATTTTTGTCATGGTGTAATGAAAAAAAGGGGCGTCAACGAATTTCGTTGTCCTCATCCTAAGCGAAGCAACACATATTTGTACTTTGGCTTAGAAAATTAATTATTGTGACTAAAAAAAGCTATCATAAGAAAAATAATACTTCTTATAATGTAACTTATAATAATGAGAAACGTCCAATTTTCATTGAAACTATAGGGGATTGCATTTTGAATTCATTTTGCACTTTACACCGATACCAACAAAAATCCGTTCAAAAGCAGATCATGTCAACAATAACCAAGCATTTATTAATACATATCTGTAAGCATGTTTATTCAGGGTGTGTGCTGAAATATACAGAAAACCTAAATAAAACAGGTTTTCCCTTTTGACAAACGTAAACCTCATAAAGCACAGCATCTTAAATGAATTTGTGCACGTACGTATGAAAAGTTAAATTTAAATAAGGGACATAAAGAAGAATACAACAATTATAACACCGGCTGCTGTTATTATGGTGTTTTTTTGTTTTTCACCCATTTTTGTTGCACTAGTCTCAGCCAAGGAGGCTTCAGAAACGGCCCTGCGCTTTATAAACGCAGCTGAAGGGATGAATGAAAGTCTCCACACTCACCGACAGGACGTGGGTTACGTGAGCGCCGTCACGAAGATGCAGCTCTGCAGGAACTGTTTTCTCCTCTTGGTTTCCAGTGTAAGTCCCCCTTTTTAAAAGACAGCATGGAGCAACCCCCGCTCTGCTTTACACCAATGACAAGGAGATTATGGCGGTCACGCCCGCCCTCACAGCCAAAAGAGAGGAAGAGGAGGAGGCCGATGGGACCCGCGTGGAGTGGGCTGAGTCTGTCACGTGACAGCCAAAGCGTGGTTTTAAACACACACACACACACACACACACCGCTTCAGACTCTCAGAGCTTTTGCACAATGCCAAGAGAAGGTTAAGGTTATATATTTTTTAAAAGATACATTTCTTTAAAAAATAAAAAGGAAGATATAATCTTAATTTTTACATTCTCTTGCAAAGTCCGCATATTTTACTCAAAAGAAAACTTTGCTGCTCCCAAATCGGCTTTCAATTAATTTAATAAACTTGACTGTTTACAGAAAGCATTTTCATAGAGTGACAGAAATCCTGATTTTATTGACTAGAATTTACTAAATTGTGTTTTTTTCTTTCAATTGATAACTAGGAAATTAAGTAACTTTATTTATTTTAATAAGGAAAACATGGAAAGCCCGTTTTAGGTTTTGGACCTGGAATAATTTACACTTCCCTTTCCATCAAATCTGACTACTTTATTTGTTTAATGAAAATATCGCTAGGTAAAATACCTTTTTTTGGTCTTAAAGTCATTTTGACTTCACGATTTTGGTCCATGTGACCAAAAGTTTAAAAGAATGGCCTCCATGTGGAATAGTCCATAACTTATATTTAAAAAAAAAAAACCTAAAATGCCACCCAGGAAAGAAGAAGCCATGACTAAAATAGCTGCAGAAAACCTGATAGTTTTCAAATGCACTCAGAGACTAATTACATTTTTGGTGACATTCCCTGTGGTCTGATGAAACTAAAATTTTAATGTTGGCCACAAGACCTTAATTAAATATAAAGTAAAACAGGGAATTTCTAAGTCCAAGAACATCTGTAAGACCTGAACAATGACCCTACACATAGAATAAGGATATCAAACTTAGCATTTTGGAGTGACAATTTAAAAACTGATTTCACTTCCATGGAAAAGCTGCACACAAGTCAGTCGGCCAAAATAAACATTTGACTCTGCTGCACCAATTCTGCCACGGGGAATGATTAAAGTTTCAGAAAGCCGTTTCCAAAACCTTTAACTCAAGCTGCGCTTTGAAAAATGCAGAGCACACATTTATACACATCTGAATTTGAAGACAATGGACAAACACATTATTCTGTGGTTTAGGAAACAAAAAGATATATTTTTTGTGAACTGATGTGAACACTTTAGTCTCATTTTATGTCAGACAAAAAATAATAATTCTATAAAATTAATTTTGAATGTAATCTTCCAGCTGACTTTCCAGCACTGCTGTATTTTAATTGTTAAAAGATTAAAGTTAAGGCTTCAAATAAAACTGTTGGAATTGCTTTAAACATTAAAAAATGTTTAATATTTGAAAAAATCTTCCAGCATTTGCTGATTTATTTCTGGGGGAAAAAAAGGTTTTGGTGACCTTTAGACCTGGTTCTTGCGTCACTGGACCTTTCTGGCCAGAACTTTTTTAGTTGCTTTTTTTTTTGTCAGGTTGTTGAACTCCATGTTCAGTTTATTTACAGCTGCTCACCTGCCTGCCAACACTCCCCTCTTTTTTCTTCTTTTCAGGCTCAGGGCTCTGTTATTGCTTCAACATGGTTTGTTTTTATGGGCAGATAGTAACCTTCAGTGCTCTGAAATTTACAGTGTAAACAGGGTGGAAGTGCAGGCAGCCAGAAGGGGATCCTTCTGCCAAACAGTAACCTTCTTAGCACTTCTAAATGTCTTCAAAGAGGAAAAACCCACATTAATATTTGAAGCTACTTCCGTTGAAGGAGATGCTAAGGGTTTATGTTTAAGCTAGAGCAGTGGCTACACTCTGCTTCAATATTTCACTTTTCTGGGAATTGATTTATTTGGACTCTAAGAATTTGTCTGCAGTTCATTGGAAGAGAGAAGTTTAGCCGGGTTGGTGAGGTGAATAATTTAAGTTACTAAACTGGAGAATGGTGCGTTTCACACCAGCCCTGTTCAGTCCACATTAACCAAACTCCTGCACAAAAAAAACAAAAAAACAAAAAAACTCTGGTGCACTTAAAAAGCTCCGTCTCGGTTCAGTTGATGTGATCTCTGATGTGATTTGAAAGCATTCACATTGCATATTTGCTTCTTACTGTATTGACACTGTTCAGAAATATTTATTAGGAACTGCACTCCTGCTGTGATTCACAGTCATCTCAGCTTAACTTGGCTGTGGCGCTGGTCGTACGGAGTAGGCGGCGGGAACAACGGTCTGACAATGTAGTCATCCCTGTGGGTTGTGCTGAAATTCATGTCGCCCAGCGGGAACTTGAAGTTGGTCTGTTTGGTTTAGAGAGAGCAGATTAATCACCAAGCTTAGACATTCCTGCCTGGAGCTTTTTTAGTGAAAAGGTGAAAATCAGATGAGGGATTTTATTTTGTGATTCCTCACCTTTATCTGCGACTCACACGGCTGCTGTTGGATGATCTTCTTAGGCTTGTAGTCAGCCATTGTGATGGTGATTTTTGGGCCCAAATCTGAAAAACAAGTAAACAAACAAAGTATTATTATTTTTATTATTACTATTTTTATTCTTATTATTATTATTACTACACATACCTGGTCCGGTCAGTATGTGACTATTCGGATAGGTAGTTACTTGGGGTTGATCTACTTCCTGTTGGATGTTCTGCTCAGGTTTTTGGGGTTTGTAGCTTTCTTTCGACACACTTTCTGGGCCAAAATACACGTTACTTTTCGTAATCAAGTCGGGATCGGGTAAACACACTGGAGGCCGTGAGCCGTTCTGTTGTTGTGTGAGTAAATGTGACACTTTCAGATTACTGAATCAGGATTATCTACACTAAATTAAATAAAACTCCCAAGCTCTATGAAGGGCCCCAAACCGGCCTTATATGAATTTACCAGTTATGAATTAAGAAGTATGTCATGTTTGTGGTAATATAAATACATGAAAACTGTAAAAAGTAAAATTTGTAAGCTTACACTTGAGAAGAAGATGTTGTTGGTGGTCAAAGGAATATTTTCTCCGCCTTGCTCCTTGTTAGTGCCAAAGGGCAGAGAGCTGGCACGCTGATGATGTTTTAATGGGGCAATAGGCTCTGTAGTCAAGGAAACAAAATTTGATTAATTAATGCATTAATATTTTATCAGTTCACTTGATTTATTCATAAAATGTTGCTATATAATGTGGTATAGAGTGACAATTTTTTATTATAAAACTTTAGTTGTGTTGAGTCTAGAAGTAAATATATCTGGAAAATTTTTAATGCATCTATTGACATGAAATTCACACCAGAAACCTTATTAAAGTGAGACTTATTCACACTGTTGGAGGATTTAGATTTAAATGGGGGTTTTTTAAACCAAGATTTTTCTTTCTGGTAGAAAATTAGATGTACACCTATCAAAACCAACAAAACAAAATAAATGAGTGTCACTTAAAACATCTTCATATTTTATAAAAGAAATTAGATATTGAAAGGAGTTCAACAGTTCTCCTCATCCAACGCTTAAAATGTTTATTGGTAATAATCTATTTATCCCAACTGACCATCGTTTTCAATGGCTGCTTTTTTGTTGTTTATCCTCGTTGCATGCAAAGAGAGATAGAGTTTGAGGAAACTTAGCTTGTTCAGTTTTTGCAGCAGAATGACTGGGAACATTCAGGAGTTTAAACATCAACTTCAACTGGTGTCAAGGTTTTGCGAAAGCAAGGATGCTGAGGTCTTTACAGAGGTTTTTGCTTTAATTGATTTATGTATAATGAGAAACCTGATGATCAACTATGAGTCTGGCCTAAACCAGCTGTTATCATCTGAACATAATAGCAGGATCGCTTTCTAAATACTCTCAGCTGGTTTCTTTTTGAGATTTTTTTCTTCCCATGTTGTTCTATTTATTACACATAATTTAGGGCCTAATCTTTGCAGGTTTCTTTTTGTGGGTAGATTTCCTTGGTTATTGTTTGAAGACATTGTTGGCCCATTAGAAACATGTTTACCGAGAAAAATTACATATTCAACACTTCCTACTTGCTGTAAACGACCAAATGTTCCACAGTTTCACTTTTGTAAAGCAGCTGTATCTAATTCACTGAGTAAACTGCATTATTATATCAGGAAGCCATTTCAGAAGTCAAAATGAGGAAAAACGTACCAACTGTGTGGGGTTTAAAGTCATCTCTAGAGGTGACCCATCTGTCCTTGTAGTCATATCTAGGTCTCACCTCATCCTGATATATCGGCTTCACTGGGCTGGAAAAATGTTTCAATCGTTATTTTGTTCATTAGAATAAATAAGAAAATACAAGATGACCAACATTTTTTAAAAGCAACAATAAGATACCAATTTATAAGTATTTAATGGTGCTTAACAATACATAGATATTAAAGGTTTCAGTATTTTAAATGTTTTTCCTTTTCATTTTGTTATTGCAGTAAAACGTTGTCAATCTTAAACTGGATAACTTTTCTCCATCCTCCTTTCGGTTGGAGAAAAATTATCCTTTAAGTTGGATCAGTTTGGACTGATCCAACTTAAAGTCTGGATCAATCCAAACTTTAAGCCTCTGTGGGGTTAATGTTTGGACTGATTTACGCTTCAGCTTAATGTCTCTTGCTCCTTAAAACGCTCTTTCACAATCTGAACCTGATCATTCTTGATATTGATGTCCTGCTTACACTGATGCAGCCATGAATGTGAAACAGAAAAGCACTTTTCAGACTCAATTATCTTTTTCTTTAGAGATCCAAAGTCTGTTCTTTGTCCTCCATGCTGCAAACTGAAGCAGTTTATTGAGTTTCTTCACTGCTGAGAGAGAAGACAGCACTTTAATCCTTTCACATTCAGAAGTGTTTCTGACCACCAGTCCATCTATTTTACTTCCTTGAAAATGATTAGTTAAGACTCTAATTTATTTAAGTTTTAACATTTCTCTCCCTGACTGTTTATGTTATGAGTCATTTACAAAAAAAACCTTCCAGAAAACTTTCTGACCTGTTGACAGAGATCTGAGGGAATGCACTTGAATATGATGTCTGTGTTTCTGAACCCTTTGCAGGATTACCCATACAGACGGAGGAGTAATGCTGAAAAACAACAAGAAAAACTTTTAATCTAGTGTTAATTGTAGATTTCTATAAGGTATTTTCACCAGAAACAATTATTTCATACATTTTGACATTTAAAGCTGATCAGACTAGTTCATTCAGCCACATTTTAGTTTATTAGTTCTATAATAATTGACTGTCTATGTAAATCTGTTATCGGTGCTGCTATGGAGAGTTTCGGAAACAATAAAATTGTCTCAGAAGTGAATGTTTTTATTTCCACCATATTTTTTGTGTAGTACCCTTTCAGCTAGCTCCACTGGTTGGACACGATGCTTCCTATAGGTGTCTTTGTATTGGGAAAGAAAGTTGAGAGCGCGTTGATCTCCTTTTATTGTTGGGAAACCTTCTTCTACAGAGAAAAAAAAAACATGATTTGACATTTTTGTTAAACATTACCAACAGCAGGATCAAGAAATACACCTCGCTGCAATGATTTTATTGTTACTCATTACAAGGGACATAAGGTTAAAAGGTTCATTGTTCAATGTTTAACTTGATGTTGGTAAACTAATCTTAGCAAAATCTGGTAAATATTCAAATAAATCCTGTGGTCATTCATTCATAATGTAGCATGGCTTTTCATTTAAATCATGAAGCAAATGTGAACAACATACCTAAATGACTGACTTTGGGTTTTACCAGTTTTGATGGTGGATGTGGAATAAAGCTGGCTTGTGTCATGCTTATAGGAATATCTTCCACCGACCGGATCTTTATTTTTGGTTGAAAGTCACTAGTAGCTCTCTGGAGACGAGTCATCTCCTTGGAGGAGGATCCCTGAAGATCTGCAAGCATGCTAGAGTTACCCTTGTGCAGGTTATGCATGACAAAATATGAATCAGGACACCTGTCTCAGGTATGTGTGGGGTACCGGAGCTGTTTATGGCCTAAAACAGCTCTAGTAATCTGACTATAATATGAGAATTGCTTTCTAAATACTGACTAATTTCGGTGGTTTCTAAGCTGTTTTGTAACTTCTTTTCAGTATTAACCCTTTGCACGTGACGTCACGCTCTTCGGAACTCCGCCCGCTCCGCCATGATGGACGTCAAAACAACCAATGCGCTCCTGTAAAGTCTGTCAAAAAACCAGACGTCTCTAGCCTAATATCGCTTTAATATTAGTTGATTTCACTTTAGAAATGGTCATAGGGTGCAGTGCGGTTGACTGCACAAACAAACAAGAATGCAAACCAAACTTGTAATTTTACTGAATAACTTTTAATGAGGAAAGATGCGGCGGCGATGGACAGCAGCCGTCAATCATTCTGTCAAATCGCGATCTGCAGCGAATACTTTTTACAAGATAAAAAGACTCGTTTATATAATTAATAAGCATGATTAGGAATATATAAAATATTGCGTAATGGTAACCATTGGTCACCATGGAGACAATGACGCACCGTCATGTAGCCTAGCATGTATGGAAAAAAACTGGTTAGCATCTCGTCTTTTGGTACGTTTTTAAGGCTGCTCCGGTGTAAAGGGAAACGCTGTTTATGACATAGTGATATAAATCATGTGTGAATTCAGGCAAAGTCAGTAGATCAACACGTCAGGAGGGAAGAGATATGGGTGGTTTGTAAGCTAACTGTTTCTAGCTTCTGTAAATACCGCCGTCTATGAGCCCCAACCAGGTGTGTTACGTTCACAGATAAATTAGCTCAACTCGAACAAGTAGAAACCATGAATAAACTGGCAAAAACTACTTGGGAAAACAACTTAAGTCGCTCTGTTCAGTACACCTGTCCCTCCCTTCCGGCGTCCATCATGGCGCCTCGACTGATTAAGTGACTAACTAGTTGCAAAGGGTCAATATTTTCAGTGATTTTTTTCCAGTGTAATTTAATTTATTGAACATGATTTACGACCTAATTTTTGTTTTTCTTGTTAAGTGTAGACTACCTGTAAGTTTGATTTGGATTAGCCCATGAGAAATATTTACTGAGACAAATTAACATATTCAACACCATTTTTTCTTCACTGTAAATGGCAAAATGCTCCACATTCATTTTCCGGTTCACTTTCATCTTGTTAAACTGTATCATTGTATCTAAAAGCCATTTTAACAGAGCTAAACTCATAATAAGTAAAAACATACCAACTTTGTGGGCTTTAAAGTCATCTTTGAAGGTTGAGGTCCAGCAGTCTTTAAAGACATTGCTTGTGATGAGCACCTTATTATCTTTCTTGTTCTGCTCTCTGTGATAACTATTTAATAGTTTGTTAATTACAAACAAGAAAAATACAAGATCATCTACATTTTTCAAAAAGCAACAATAAGATTCAGAATTACAATAGTTGAATGTTGTCTGGCCATAAAGGAAACAACCATTCACAGTGATATCGCAAACAAACTTTAACTTTACACCATTTGTAGAAAGATTTCAGTGTTTCAACGCAACAAACCAAAATGCTTTTTCTTTCTCTTTTTTTGTTATTGCATTAAAAATAATTTTTCTCCAGTCTTCCTTTAATTATCCTCTGTGGGGTTAAAGTTTTGACTGATTTACGCTTCCTTGAAACGCTCTTTCACAATCTGAACCTGATAATTCCTGATATTGATGTCCTGCTTGCACTGATGCAGCCATGAATGTGAAACAGAATAACTCTTAACTTTTCAGACTCAATGAGCTTTTCCTTGAGAGTCAAAGTCTGTTCTTTAACCTCCCTGTTGCAAATTGAAGCAGTTTATTGAGCTTCTTCACTGCTGAGTGGTTTTCTTAAGGCCAAGCAGCACTTTAGTCCTTCCACATTCAGAAATGTCCTTTAGCCATTGAATCTGGTTTTTTACTTTCTTGAAAATGATGAGTATTCAAGTTTTAACATCTCTCTCCAAATTTCACCACTTACAGCAGTAGTTTTGGTGAATTTTGTCAGTTGTTTGCGTGACAGCATAAACCTCTAAGGTTTGCTATTCTCCATATCTGGGATAAATAACTTTGAGGTGAAAAATACTAAGCATTATTGTAATCTTTTAATGACAGATTATTACATTTTAACACTATAAAATTAGTGGAAAAGACACTTTTAAATTATCTGAGTAATTTAAAAGAAACCTTCCAGAGGTGGAGAAAAGTTTCGTACCTGCTGAGATCGAGGAAGGGGTATGATGCTGTGTAGACTGTTTCTGTTTCTGAACGTTTCCCAGGATCACCCATAATGATGGTGGAGTAATGCTGAAAAACAAACGGCAAAAAACTTTTAATAAAAATAACTTTAATCAGTTATTTTATAGTGGATTCCTAATTTAAATTAGTTTTAACAACATTTTATGGGCTACTGGATACATAAATATCTGCCAGGACAGACAAGGAAAGAAGGAAGGAAGGAATGAAGGAAGGAAAGCTAGTGAGAAAGCAAAAAACTAAGTTAGTTAGTTAGTTAGTTAGTTAGTTAGTTAGTTAGTTAGTTAGTTAGTTCATTTTGCAACAACTATCTGTCAGATGTGTCACACTTGTGTCTAATGAACACAAACTGTCACATCCATTTGAAAAGAAAGTTACTAAAAGCCGTCTCTACCTGAAGTTCTCCAATTCACAGACTGGTTGAGACAAATAAACACCTGTTTTCTGGGTTATATTTATATCCCAGGTCAACATAAAAGTCATGGATTATTTATTTGAAGTTCATAGAGACTAATAAAGAAAACATGACCAAATTAGGTGAACAACAAATAAAATGTATCAAATCACATCTACTTTTTTTTTTTTTTTACTTATTTGTGTATTTTTATCAATCCTTAAATGTATATAAATTGTGATCTAAATACAAACTAATCAAGAAACTGAAAAGCTCCTTTGGTAGTTTATTTAGCACACTTATAATGTTGAATTTCTGTTGAATTTCTGTGTAACTCTGTTATCAACTGTGCTGCTGTGGAGAGTTTCTGAAACAATGTCAGCTGTTCTCCCATTAAATTATCTCAGAACTGAATCTTTTTATTCTCGCCATAAATCTTGTGAAGTACCTTTCCGACAGGCTGCACACGCTGGAGAAGATGTTTCTTATAAACATCTTTGTAATGGGAGGTAAAGTTGAAATTGCGTAGATCTCCTTTTATCGTTGGAAAACCTTCCTCTACAGAGAAAAAAAACAACAAAACAAAAGCACGATTTGACGTTTGCTAAACGTTGCCGACAACAAGATCAAGTAATAAACCCTCACCGCAATGATTTTAGTGCTATTCATTACGAGTTACATAAGGTTAAGAAGTTCACTGTTCAACATTTGACTTGTTTTTAAAAAGCAAAACTTGGCAAAATCTGGTAAATATTCAAATAATTCCTGCAGCTGTATGAATTCATGAGGCAAATCTAAATAACAAATAGGAATGTGACATACCTAAATGTTTAACTCCACATTTTACAAATTTTGATAGAGGTTGTGGAACATAAGCGGCATGTGTGATGGTTTCAGGAAAATGTTCCGCCGACTTGAATATTGTTGCGTCTGTTGGTTTAAACGTTTTGACAAATAGCTGATGGCGAGTTAATCCCTGGGACTCCATGGTAAAAGTCTCCCTTTGCCTGAAGGTTTGTAGACATGTTAGAGTTATTCTGCTGCAGGTTATCCATGGAAAACGATGCAGCGGGACACCTACCTCAGGTATTTGTGGTGTCTAAGCTGTTGATACTCTGAGAATACTGTTCTGCTGTTTCCAAGTTGAAAGTCTCAGTCTTCCCATATGCAAGTTGCACTAGGATATGGATAATTTCTGTCTCAACAGATCTTAGAGGGTCCTTCTTGGAGCAATGACTCTTTACTTAAGCCTTGTGGTTTCAGAGCATTTGAAAAATGCTACAATGCCTCACCGTGGAAACTTCTGTGCTGTGAACATGCTAATGTTGCTTGCTGCTACTGCAAAGAAACAAACTCAAGACATGGTGTCAAATAAAACAATAGCAATTTTTTTCATTTTCATTGTAAATCTACAAAGGGACATGTAGCAATAGGGAGGTGGCAAAATCTTTTAAAGCAAAGGAAAGACAAATATGATGCAACATGATGTAATGCACCTTTGCTCATGCTTCAATGGCCAAACGAGACTTTTTCACAGTTTTTTAAATAATCTAATTAGAATGAAAATGCGAGAATACAAAGTTAAAGAACAAAAAGCCTACTAGAGTTAGCAAAGGAAAAATTATACATAACATTTTTAAATCAATTTCAGTATTTATACTAGTCTTCACTGTAAATATCAAAAGTATATTCCTTCAGTGGACAGTTTAATGATTAAAACTGGCTTGAATATGACAAAATTCATTCTATATCTACAAATTAAATTGTACTTATTTTTTGCGGGGTAAGTTGGAAGTGGGAAAGGTGGTTTGCATCTTTAAGGGAGTTAATTCACCAGTATCATTTGGACATATGCAATTCTTTTTACTTTTGTAAGGCATTTGTCATGGAGATTTTTAAAAAAATAATTTCGTTGTGCTTTTTTGGTGCATAACGACATTCTGATTTAAATTCCCCTTCAATAAACAAGCTGAGAAATATTTTATGCCATTTGCCGTACTCACACCTGAAATATGTGAAAAATAAAGTAACTATATATAAATTTTGAAAAATATATTTTCAAATTTACAGCGACACAGGGAGCTAAAATTAATTAAAATCTATCCAACCTTTTACTAGCTGTTCTACCTAGCTACAGTTGCCCTGCCACGTAAAATCAATTTCTCCATGGCAACGGCAGAGGTCAGTCAAACTCCATTTCAGTTCATTAATATTTCAAATCATAGCAAATAACAAAAATCTCAAAAATTTAAAACAAAATGTATGGCTGCGGTGAAATGTTGATTAAAGATTAAAAATGTTCTGTAGAAAGGAAAATAAAAAATAATAGTCTTTTTCTCCAATGTAACCAAGAAAACGGAAGTGACGTAGATCAGCGGCATCTTCTTCCGCTCTCTTTTCGGTGAGGCTCAGCTAACGGCCGGGTGGGTACACGTTTTGTTCGGGTTTTATTTTAGGATTTTTTAACTGTACTGAACAGTTTTATACAAAAAATATTTTGTTGTGTCGTCTATTAAGTTAAAAATAGTTCCTGTTTTGTTAGTATTATTAGTGTTTTAGGTAGAGACTTAGCGTTATCGTATTTAGATTTTACGTTACCGACAGGCATGTGGCGCGGCCCTTCAACGAGTTCACCGAGCTAACGGCTAATGCTACGTTTCATGTTAGTCTGTACTGGCCCTTTAGATATGTCTACATCATTTTAGATAACAAAAAAATGGCCAGCATAAAGATCAACATTTATGTAGATTGTGTGTAAGAATAATGTGAACGTTGTAAAAGCTTTGAGACGTCATTGAAAGAGCTGACCGTACGCCATATCTGACCTGAGTTTGTTTCCTCCAGCCTGCAAACATGCAGATCTTCGTGAAAACGTTGACGGGGAAGACCATCACCCTTGAGGTTGAGCCCAGCGACACTATCGAAAATGTCAAGGCAAAAATCCAAGATAAGGAAGGTGAGTCCTAGCATCTTCACCGCACTCAGCTGTAGAGAAAAATATCCATATTATTTTCTACTCGGTCATTATCACAGATATGTTGGCAACATTTCTAAAGATGTCAAAACAAATTACTTAATCTGAAAGAGGATTTAAGCAAATTTTTTGTCTATTTGAGTTTAAATGAAATCAAAGTGTGGGATAATTTGAGCTCATGATTTAGTACCACAAAAAAACTTAAACTTTAAGAATTTTCAGTGAAACTTGAAGCTTTTTCAGTTTACCACAAATGTCAGTAAATTGTCTTCAATCCGTTGTTTGATTTGGCCAAAATTTCAAATTAGTTACAATGTAATGGGGTATTTTGTTTGTCAATTTTATTTACTTCACAGCCAAGACAATGGAAAATACCAAATGATCTGGGTTTGTTTACTTTGTAGTGAACTTTAAATCTTTAACAAGAATGCAACCATGAACTAAATTTGTCCTATAGCCTCACATTGTACTGCATCTGCTTTCAGACATATTATTAAGTCATTTATTTTAGCAGTCTTATATTTTTCCTTACAGTTTACAGTAAAAAAAAAAAAATATCTGCGGTTGCAGGTTTTGAGGTGGTTCAGTGGGTAGTATTGGTGGTCATCTTCGTCTCACTCCGTTTTGGGACTTTTCAGTTTATGGCGAGGTGTGAAGAGCGTGACAGGGATCCTAATTGTTTAGAAATGTTCGGTATTTACTCATTTTCCAGGTTTAAGTATGATTAAAAACACAGTGTAGAGATGTTGGATGCATTTTTCTTCTGTTGTCTTTGGAGCAACAGAAAAAGTTTGCTCCCTGTTTCATATTAATTTGTGACTTTATCTTGGTTTTATTATTTTTATCATCAGTGTTTTAGTTTGTGGTCTTACTGGATCAATGTGCGTGCTCTGAAAAATTTAATACTGCAAGTAAATATGCCATCACATATCTCTGATGAAAATAGAAAAGTGAAAAAACTCAGAATATTCAGTCTGTGTTTTAATCAGGGTTGGTTTATATACATTTCTGTACATTTTAAGTGGTTTTTAAAATGTTGGGACTCAGTCATTAAGTAATTTGTGTTTGCAGGTATTCCCCCAGATCAGCAGCGTCTGATCTTTGCTGGAAAACAGCTGGAAGACGGACGCACACTGTCAGACTACAACATCCAGAAAGGTGAGGCTTGAATATCGAAAACAGAGTAATAACCTCATAAACCACAGTAAATAATCTGTAGGATTAGGTTGTGTCAACATTAGAAAGCATGAGTCTTTCTGTAGATCTTATATTCCTCCTGTAAATGTACCATATAAGTATTTTAAGTTGTTTGGGAAATAGTTTTGAAATCTCTTTGAGGTATAAAATGTGTTTTCATTGTTCCAGAATCAACCCTCCACCTGGTCCTCCGTCTGCGTGGCGGCATCATCGAGCCGTCACTCAGACAGTTGGCCCAGAAGTACAACTGCGACAAGATGATCTGCCGCAAGTAAGTCGAGTTATGCAGAAATTTGCACCATTATGTGCAAATTTGCTCTTAAGTCACCATGTTCAGACTAAACAAGTTTGCATTTATACAACTGAATATTAAGATAACTTTTAATCTTAAATTTAAAATAACTAGTTTTTCACTTTTTAATTTCCGCCACATCTAAGTTTTTCTGTATTTAATAGATTTTTGATGCAATATATTCTGACTTTAATGCGATCTTAACAGATCTACATCTTTCAGTGTTTGAACTGTTGAAAAACGGACAATTTTTCCTCCCAGGTGCTACGCCCGTCTGCACCCTCGTGCTGTGAACTGCCGCAAGAAGAAGTGCGGACACACCAACAACCTTCGCCCCAAGAAGAAGCTGAAGTAAACACTTTGGTTGGATTGGCACTGTGCGCCATTTTGCGTTAAAATAAATAAGAAAATTATGTTTCCAGCCTGGTGCGTGTGTTATTCAGTCACTTTCCTGCTGCATAATGGTGACATAATTACCTGGAATAAGCCACAGCTGGTCCAATAAACTCTATTACTGCTCTCCAAATGTTCTCAGATGAAGATGGAAGATGGGTGAGGGGTTCGCATTATCTCTGTTCGGAGAAACTTTCCTTCTCTGTCCTGGATAACTCATTACAGGATTTCCTGGAGTTTGTAACTGGACTTTTCCAGAACTTACTGGTCTGAGCATAATCAGTACAGAAAACAGAACATCACCTGGATGAGCTCATTAAGACACAAGGAAAGAAAGCAACTACTTCAGCAATAATCAAATGAATAAAAATATAAAATTTTAGGTACTTTTATATTTAAACTGGAAAGTATTTCTCTAAGTAGTTAAATGAACCTATATAATATATTGATTTAATTTCGGTAGAAATTATAAGAAACAAATCAAATTTTTCCCCATTAAAAGAACCACAGCAGGATTATTGCAGGGCAATGTTTTAATGTTTAAAACAGCTCAGTACAAATATAATGAAATCATCTCAACAAATCCCATCAAAGATTTATTTAACGCTGATAGTTTAGACGTCGGCTCACTTCCTGTTGGGCGGCTTGCCTCTATTCCACGGACAGTTCTGAGGTATTTGGAGTCGTATTTAAAGGTTAAATATGTTGGACAGAAAAAAAGAAAACCTGGAAAAATAAAATTTAATGGAGGTGAACATTGGATTCCTTCAGGCGGAGTTGGTTTCTGTTCATGAGGCTTCAGCGGAAAATCTTTGGCGCTACTCTCTTGCAGGTAGCGCATCTTTTTATAGTCTTTATCTTAATGTATGAAAGAAAATATAATTTCATGTTACTGCTACATCTTTTGTTTCGCCTTCTAATATTTCAAAAAGTATACAGTCACACACGAGAGATACAAAATGTTATTTTTACTCATTACAAGCAGATTTAGAGAAAAAAACAGCAAATTTAAATACTCCAAATGTTTAGTTAACTTTGCTCTGATACTTTACCACGATCTGCATGTTAAATATTTGAATGTTGACTAAGCCTACATGAAGTCTGGTCTGTTAGCAGTAGAGGGCATCCTGTCTGTTTCTGATAAATCTACAAGGTCGCTGTGCAGAAGTCAAACAGAGACGAGGCTGTTCTGACGCAAATGTCTGACATTAACCTTGCAGAGTGTTTTTTTTTCTTCCCTCCCTTACACAGCATAAAAGGTGGCAATTCATCATAATCTACTAACATGAAAAAATCATTGAAATGTTTTGCAAAAGTCTCAATCTGCACAACTTCCATTTTCTACAAGCAGGCAGCTCTGTTGGTGTTGCTGGACCGGGTGCAGGCAGCAGCTAAGTTTTGATCCTTTGATTGGTAACAAGACTGAAGAAATGTTTGTAGTGTTAACGTGACTTATAAAAATCAGAAACAGCTGAGATTTTATTTAAACTACAAGTCAAATGACTAAATCAAAACTCAACATGAAGCCTCTCGTACCGCTTAATGGTCACATTTTGTTTCACAATTTTGTCTGGATTTTATAATGCAGAAAATGAAGTGCAAGGAAAATAAAAATCAGAATTAGATGTGAGGAACATCAGTTTTCAAGTTTCCACAATGATTCTCAATTTAATTCAAGTCTAAACTTTAAATAGGCCATTTTAGGACCTAAACCCAGGTGTGAAGTTTTAAGTTCATATTTTTTTGATTGGTTGTCTTTGGCTAGGAGCATTGCATTTCTTCAAAAGGCAAAGAGATCTTATTAAACTCTCATGAAATGGTGGCAGTTTTAACAAATATGTAAAAAATATTTTTATAAAGTTACTACTGCTGCTTCTTTAAGCAACTCTTTCTGACATCTTTGTAAAGGGGGCTGAATACAAATGAATGTGACACATTGGATTTCATTAAAACTTAAATCATTTTCCTTCCACTTCACAATCATGCTCTACTTTATTAGTCTATAATATAAAATCCCAATAAAACACTGAAGTTTGTGGTTGTCCTGCGGCAAACAGTAGAAGAGCTCAAGAAGTGTAAATACTTTTTCAGATGACTGTATGCGTCATAATGTAGTTTGGTACTCAGACTGTTTTCACATCTCGATGCTTTATGACCATTCTGGCTGTCACTGCTTCATCAGCTGCAAAACAAAAAACAAAACAAAACCCCAGCACCCTATTTGTACCTATACAACTGTCATGGAGAAATCAATAACCCATCAGTTGCAAAGAAGCCATAAAAAAAGAAGAAATCAATGGTGTTTGTGCATCTGGAGTTCACATCTTACGCTGACAGACAGGTCAGCTAAGCACCACTTAACTACTGCGTTGTGCTGTTTGGACCTGAGGCTGCACTGCAAAAATATTAAATATTACCAAGTAGTTTTATCTAGTTTCTAGTGCAGATATGTATTACACTTGAAATACGGCAAAACTAAATTATAAGTAAATTTTCGGCAAGATATAGGAGCTTATTTTAAGTAAATAAATCTTCAATATTGATGAAAAAGTGCTAGTCTCACTGTCAGATTATTTCACTTATGGGAAAAATGTCTTATTTTATGTGGAATAATCTGCCGGTAGAACTAGTAGTTTTTCACCAATATTAAGGAATTATTTAATTAAAACAAGTTAATATATCTTGCAGAAAATTTACTTATAAGTTAGTTTTCTCTTATTTCAAGTTTACTAAGATATTTGCACTAAAACGAGACCAAAATGGCTTAGTGAGATTCTGTGTTTTTGCAGTGTGCTCACATACAGCGTCTCATTGGTTGGCAGGTAAAGGATGCTGCAGGGCTCATGCATTGTTACCGTAGCGACCTCAGTGCTGCATGTCTGCTGAGATCACAATTATTACTAATATTGGTATTAATAGTGTTGAGCAACACAAAGTATATAAAGTTAAGCTTAATCTTTCTGTGTGTGTGAATACTGACAAACGTAAACTAAACTTGGCACAGATACATGATGAAGTGCAACGTGATTCGACGTGAGACAAAAATTCTCGGATTCATGCAGACTTCTGTTAAGCAGCTGTAGCTTAAATTTAAATTCAACACTTTTTTTAAGTTACTTTTTTTTTCTTTCCATTTTTGGCTGCAGATTTCCCATCCCGGCTCTTGTGCGCAACGCATCGATGAACATGAATAATAGAACAAGTTGTGAGAAAGAGCAGTTCTTATAAAATATAAACAGTTTTATGCTGGCGATCCTCGGAGCCGGAGCGAGTTGTTGCATCTCTTGAGTTTGCTGATGTGCTGGCTGGTGTGATCCTGCTGCCTGTGGATGGTGTGGAGCTGCAGGTCAGGGTGTTTGTCTTCATGTGTCCAAACCCTGACCACACTCCTACTGGGTGCATCTCCACAGCCTCATAGCAATTAATGCAGGCGTTTCACTTGTAAGTAGGGCTGCAGCAGACAATCATTTTAGTAATTGATTATTCTGGTAATTAATCGGGTGAAAAAAATGGGCGCATTCTGCAGATATTTAATTTAACCGCTTAGGTTTTTTTTTTTTTTAAAGATGCAAATAAATAATCCAATAACAAAATAAACATTTTATTGCCTAAAACGCAAAAAAAAAAAAAAAAATTCATTCCTTTAGTGTACGCTTGATCATTTGTAACAAAGAATGCATCTACAGTGAAAAAATAGTTAACTGTTATTTTTTGATTAGTAAAAATATACTGACACTAATCCTAAGGTATGTTTTAAAATAAACATTGTATGTTTAAAAATGGTGACATTTTTATTTTATTATTATTATTATTATTATTTTGAATGTCTCCAAATCTTTGGGGATTTGGAGACATTCAAAATAAAGGATAAAGAGTTATTTCTTTCATCACTACTTTTGTCTTGATATACCGTAAGTTATTTTTGACGTTTTGGCTAACGTTCGCCGGACAAATGAAATATCATTAAACATCCGGAAAACGTTGTTTGCTAACGTTCCGCAGGTTAATGTTCGGCAAACGGTTAGCAGGCTAACGTTCGGCAAACGGTTAGCAGGCTAACGTTCGGCAAACGGTTAGCAGGCTAAAGTTCGGCTAGCGGTTAGCAGGCTAACGTTCGGCAAACGGTTAGCAGGCTAACGTTCGGCTAGCGGTTAGCAGGCTAACGTTCGGCAGCTTACAGGGGACATTGTCTACATGTTAAATGCTAACAGGAGATTTTTCAAAAGAATTTGAACCAAGTGAAGCTAAAAATGTCACATTAGTTCTGTGTAGAAGATGTTTACAGGCAAAAAAAGTTTTACATCTAAAAGGCAAAAATGTTTACATTTTTTTGTACATTTGTTGCTCTAAGATGTTTTCTCAGTAAATGCCCATTTACTGCAGATAACAACCAATTACTAAATTAGTTGATGATTATTTCATTAACTGATCCAGCCCTACTTGTAAGCATTAGTAACTTGAATCACTAATAGTAACTATAAGATTTAAACCTAAATACTGCGTTTCTACAACCACATGAGGAGTCCAGGTGTTTATTTTAGTATTATGTGGACAACAGAGTAAACTACAAGATAAGAAAATAGACCTTTCACTCTCTCTTGTTTCTTGCAACCACACATGTAGAATTTTGATGAGGCGCTTGTCTGATGTAACTCGCACTCTGAAGGCTCCGTCATCTCAATGTCTGTCCAGACATGCCCAAGAAATTCAAATATATACATGCAGCTCTGGTGGAAGCAGAGCTGCTCTATCACTGTCCCTTTCTATCTTACACACACACACACACACACACACACACACACTCAGGATGCTGTTTGGTTATTTGATAATTCAATCGCCACCCTGGCTTCCTAATCATGGAGAATATAACACCACAATGAGCTTGAACATTTAAGCAACAGGCCAGAATCATTAAATATAGTGTTAAATAGCAATCCTCCTAAAATATGCTCTCCCTTACAATGAGGATTCACATTATTAATTTTGGCTAATTAATTTCATTACTATGAACATATAAAGCTAAAAGTCTGGCAGCTGTGGTTCTGCATTTTATTTAACAGGCTTCATTTATAAAGTGGATTTAAAACAGAGTGCGACCTTCCTTTGATGCTGAAGTGATTTTTATCTCAAAGGATAGTTCACGGATGTTTCTTGCCAAATGCTAATTTGAGTTGGCACTGTCATTAAATGAGTCATGCACATGCAGTCACATTGAGCAGGGCCAATGGTGAGATACAGAAACCTAGGCTGCTTCCACACAGCAGGCGAATGTGGTCTACCGGTGTATCTGAATTTTTCACTGCAGTCTGAATGGCCCAAAAACAAATCTGATTTGAGCCACTGGTACTAAATCGAATACATACGCCATTGTTTTCTGTGTTTGCAGGTTGAACGGTCATGTTGCATTTTATCTGACTTTTACTTCATTAACATGAGACATGCGTCATAAATCTCCAGCAGAAGAAAGACTGGACATAAACAATGGCTGAAGAAATTATAATTATGAATTTATAAATGAAGTTTCTTCCACTGAAGCCCATCACATCACAGTCGTGGCTCTGACTACGCATCCCAGCAGGTTTCCCTACAGTCAATGCTCCACAAAAAGTCGTTGCTATTAGTTGTTTCATTTTTTAGCTCCCTTTGTGTTATGATCTTGTGATAGATTTCTGTCGGCTCGCATTGCTGAACAAACGTTCAAATGAATCAATAAACGGCTCCATTCATTTTTACCTCAGTAAACAATGCGCTGCTGTGTGACGTCAACGTTCTCCTTTCATTCACACAGAAGTCCAATTGCGGTCACATTTAATTAAAAGAACAAACGAGCATGCACACACAGACACACACAAAGATCAGATTTCAACATTAAGGCCTGCTGTGTTAAAATAGCCAAAGTTATTTTGCTTTAAGATTCTCAACCTTTGTTCCAGTATTGATCCAAATTGAAATCTATTCCTGATTTTCCTGACAACACTGAGTCAAAGTAATCATTACTATATTGTCTTTACTGAGATATTTCAAGTATATGCCTAAAGGCTTGCTAATATTTTGTCAACAATAATACTTTGAAAGTTTTTAAGATTATTTTTTTCTTTTTGACATTCATCTATCCATTGTCTTCTGCTTATTTGAAGTCAGTTAGCAGAGTCCAGAAGGTCCTGGTGACCAAAGTGTTAGCAAAAAGGAGATTATAGTCTCTAATTTAATCTGGGGTCTCCTTCCAGCAACACGTTTTCATAAAACCTCCAACTGGAAGCGTTGTGGCGACATCTTCCCAAACACCTCATACATCTGTCTTTGAACATTGTACAAAAATTTTACGAAATGGTAAGTCAACAACAAAACACTTTTCTTTTCCAGCAGCCATTGTACAGCGCATACAGCGGTAAAACCAGCTGACCAAACGTGCTGGAGCTCAGCTGCGGTTGCTAAGCAATGGGCTGGGCTTGGCTGAGGTTGCTAGGTAACTGAGGAGTGTCCGTTGATCATGACTTAACAATCAGGAGGTTTATTGAAGCGACTAATTTTCCAGACAACAAAAAACTTGAACTTATTGCCAAAACCCGTCTGGGGGTTTATTTAAGCACCTGACCTGTTTTCTGAAGCAGTTGAGATCAAAATTAAAGTAGAAAAATGTGCAAAATGTGAGTTTTGCATATTAAATTCTCTTTAATTTAATAAAAAGACTCTCCTCCCGGCTCACCTGAAGCCGGGAGGAGAGTCGAGGTCAGGCGCAAGTTGATTATGCAAGTCAAAATCTCAAAATGTAGCCCCGAGTTCAAACAGCTCGTCACTGTTTGTCCTGGACAATTAGCTATCATAGCAGGACAAAAACAAATTAAAGGCTATGTGGGTCGTCTATGCCTACTGTGTTGGACTTAAGTACTTTTAATTAGATATTTTCACTGTGTACTGATGAAGCAATGTAAAACTACCAAGGAAGCAACTTAAATAGCAAAAAAAAGAGACCAATATTCAAACCAGAAGATGTGAGTGTGGGTATTTGAAAAGGCAGGTGTCTCTTGATGTGTTCAGAGGAATTTGAAGGTTTAGGTTACTGATATTGCTGCGATGCTTGTTCTCTACTGGAATGAATGGACAGACTGCAGATAGAGCAGAGTGGCAGCACCTGCAGTGGTTGTTCACATAAAGCTGAGCATTCTTTACACGTTCGATTGTTGGCTCCAGAAGAGGCAAAACAATCCAGGTTTGCTATGATTTCCAGCTTTTGTGAATCATTTATGAACACCTAAACGTACCTAAGTGAGTATAAATGTCTGTTTTTATTTGTAAATGAGATCCCAGGAGAGACTTTTTACTAAAAGCTGCAGCATCAAAAAGCCATAAAGGGTGCTGTTGTTTTCCATGGCAGATAGATCTTCCTCCTTCAGACTGGCTAGTTAGCAGATGCAGATGATAAAACAGGACAGGACGGTTTTGAGAAAGCTGTCAATCTTCACTGATTCTCTCAGAAAAAGGTCGACCTCAGTGATTTCCACCTCATCTCTGTGATCTTTGCTGTCCTGCTGCACTAATTCAACTCTACGAGCACAGACTGTGGAGATGCATCCCAGCTCCAGCTGTGGCTACTTATCCACCAGTTTTGCTAGACTTTCTCTCAGGCCTTTCAGGTCACCGATTTTGACGTCCAGAACGCCGATGATTCGCTGCACTTCAACCTCTGCTTGCTCCTGCTCCTCGAGATTCGTGGCCAACGTTTTCTCAGCGCTCTGAGCACGACTCTCCAGCTCGGTGTTTCGTCGCTCCAGGTCCTATTTGACCAAAGGTAAACAGGTTTTTATTAATCATTGACAAACATTTGATCACTGAATATACGAGATACAACAAGAGATCACCTGGTGATGGTAAACTGGGATTTAAATAAAGACGCAACACACTTGACTCTCTATTCCTCTATTAAGTTGAATATTTAGTTTCAAATTAAATATTTAGCTCCAATCTACAATAACAGATTCGGTTTGTAAAGCTACACAGTCAAAATTTAACAGCAATAATGTGGGTTATTTAGGCTGGCAAGAGAGAAACAAATGGGGATTCATTTTGCAAAACCATGTTTTCACCATGTCGTTCATGCATAAATGTCAATTTTAAACTAAGTATTTAACTTACAATTTTAACAAGCTAAATATTTTGCTACAAGTTAAATGTTACAAAGCTAAATATTTAGCTTCAAACTAAATATTAAGCCCTAAAGTAAATACTTAGTTTGCAAATTAAATATTTAATTATCAAGCTAAATGTTTATTTAACAAGCTAAATATTTAGTTTTAAACAAAAATATTTAGCTACAAGTTAAATATTTAATTAGCAAGCTAAATATTTAGCCTCAAACTAAATGTTAAGTCTCAAAGTAAATACTTAGTTTGCAAATTAAATATTGAACTATCAAGCTAAATGCTGAGTTAACAAGCTAAATGTTTAGGCTCACACTAAGTAATTGGCAAATCAAGTATTTAGTTTACAATTTTGCAAAGCTAAATATTTAGTTAAGTTGAATATTTAGTTTCAAACTATTTAGCTCCAATCTACAAATTTAGCTTTGGCAAAATAAAAACTACATTTTTAACTATGAAACTAAATGTTTAGCTTCAAAATAGATATTTACCTTAAAATTAAATATTTAATTATAAAATTCAATATTTAGTCTGCAAACTGAATAGCTAGCCACTTTGAACACAATAATTATTAATATAGAGATGCTAAAGACTTCTGTCTTTAGCAAATGTAACTAGTTTAAATAATAGTAAAATAATAATGGTAAAAGGTTTTTAGCGACTGCTTTCTCGCACCAGCTGTGTGATGTCGTCTCCGCTGATAATATAAATATTTTCAAAGCAGAGATACTGGAAAAATATTTCCAGTGCTGTTCTAATATTTTTTACAGTACCTAAAGATGAATCAGATCATCTGAGATAAATACAGCAGGCAAAAAAAGGTGCATAAAAACAGACCACACCTTGTAGCACTGTGTAGCACTTTGAGATTTTTGCTAATGAAAAGAGTGGTACAAATTAAATGTATTATTATTATTATTATTATTATTATTTATAAACTCTTCTATATATAATTTTACAAAAACAGTTTATGGCGCTGCTCTTTATGAGATGAGTGTGTATAAATAAGGCCCAAAATAAATTGTGGAATGAACACAAGGACTACAGAGGTCGAAAGCGATCATCCATAATTCATATCCGACACCACAGCTAGGAATGATAGACGACCTAATAGAGGCTATGCAATATGCATCAGATACAATCTTTGACATTAATAAGGAAATCCCGACTAATCTGTTGTACTTGAAGGCCTCAGTTCACCACTTCAGATTCAAGTGGGCTTCAAAAGCCAACCATCTATTTTACCTGCGTCTGGTTTGAGGACGATACATCCAGAGCATCAAGATGAATTATAAACACCGCTGTATATGTAACAGAGTTTAATTTTAACAATATTATACATGTGAAGTTTCTCAAAATGTGTTTATTTATTCTTTGAGTTTATTTTGTTTAGTCAACAAGTTGTTTCTCCAGACATTTATTGGTGTTTTAAGTTCTGTTATGCTGCTCTTGGCAGTTGGTGGTTACCGTAGCAACCAGTACCCGACATCCCCTCCCCCTTTTTCTGTTGCCGTCGGTAACTGTGGTGTTTTCTTTACAAGTATTATATTTTGACATATATTTTACACAATTTTAATCATATATAGTGTTTCATGAGTCATTTTGCTATGTTTTGTATATGTTTTTAACTGTTATTATTAATGTTCTCCATATTAGCTATGTTCAATTTTACAAATGTCATCTGCTGCCAACTTCTCATTAGGAGCTATTGCTTTGTAGTTTGTTTCGCGTTATTTATTGTATTTTATTTAAGCAGAAGCTGCTGGACTGATGATAAACACCAACTTGGTTTTCTCTTTTCTTAGAATAAATACAGAGAACCTGAGTATGACTGTCATGAAGTCAACCTGTTGGACTTGAGGCGAACATAGAAGGGTTACATATGGAGAAATTATGGAAATGCAAAAACAGACCAAACATCTTTTGAAAGGCTGAAAATGATTTGATTGCAGAAATAAATGACCCTACTTGTTATGAGAAAAAGCACTAATTAAACCTAAATGATTTCTAATTTTACATGTAAATTAAATTTAGCAACAAATGGAATGGTAAATTACCGAAACTGCCACTAGAAAAGCACAAAAGACTTTAAAGTTGGATAATTAAGCATGAGTGGATAATGAGGTGCTGTTCAGCTGATTGGTCTCTTGAATTTAAATTAAACCAACATTCAACTTACCTGAAGTCTCTGCATGATCTCCTCTTTCTCCTTTTCCAGTTCGCCCACATCTGCTTTCCTGCACTGCAGATTCTGAATCTCCTGGAAATATATTAGTAATATTAAAACACTGCCACCGCCTGAACCTGTCATTTAAATCAGAGTTTCCCAAACTTTTACCACAAACAGCATTAGCTCCTTCTGCAAACCTGCAGCAAATGCTACAAAATATCCAAAGAAACACCAACTTTTAGAATTTCTTTGTCTCAAGTTGATCCTCTATTCAATAATTATCAATCGTTTATCCAGGGCCGACCCAAGCCTTTTTGGGGTCCTAAACGGATTTTCATTTGGGCCCCCCCATACCAACAAGTCACATCAAATGCTTTATCATTTGGTGTTGACACCAAATGATAGTACGTATGTGTGTAACATACGTACCATCATTGGCGTCATTAGTAACTAGCTAACATCATGCCAGTGTTATTATCGCTGTTGATTTTAAGCTAGCAAACCAAAAAATTATTTGGATTTTAAGATGCAGAGTGCTGTGTAAGTTTGCCATATTATTTAACGTAAAATAATAATAAAGCTAATAAACATTAAAATTACAGTAAACAAGTTAATAAGTCTGATATCTTATATTTCCCCAACAGTGGCACCATCCAACAGCAGAAAGAGATTAAATTATTAAATTATTTGCGTACCAACTACAAAAACAATATAGAAATTGTTGCCATGTGTAATGTCATTTAGTCTGTATTATTAAATATTATCATAAATTCATTAATATATTTTATTATGATGGATTATGGCCCCCCCTGTTGGTGTAGGGACTCTAAGCAGCCGCTTAACTTGCACAAACTTTGGGCCGGCTCTTCATTTAGCACAAGTGCTGCCTCATACCTTCTGATTTTAGATTGCTCTGAGTTCTTAGTGTTTTTTCCAGCAGTGTTAACCACAGCAACGCTCCTGAACGGCTCATTCTGTCGTTTTCTTATCAAACATGTGTCCAGTGCTACATTAGCTTTAGCAGCAAAGCAGCTTGATAAACTTTTTTCTATTATACGAAATAATATGCATGTTTATCAAACATTAAAGACAATAATTACAAAAAGTTGTTTGTTTAGTCAAACACAGTTCATTTTATATGATTTGGCCCAAACAAGTAAAAGATATTCACCAGGTATAATCATTAATTCCATAAAAAGATATTTTTAAGATCTTTCCAGGACAAAAATACCTGTGCCATTTAAAGAGGGATCAATATCTCTAGTGACGCTAAAATCTAGAAAACTCATTAATCCCTTTTCATTTATGCCCAATTTAACTGATAAACATTTACTTACCAGATTATTTTTTATCATTATTGATCCAGAAGGATTCTATTTTTCAACATCAAGGATGATTTACAGAATGATTATTTAAGCTGACACTTGCTATTTTCTATCCCTACATTTCCACAAATGGCTGATTTATGAATGTTTCAAGAGATTTTTCTACAGCGAGACGAAGGCTTGAGTAACCAGCTCACTGCTGGCAGAGTATTATATCTCCCGTTGTATTTATGGGCTAGCTCTCCACTCTTAGATTCCCTTTAATGAGATGGCAAATAGCTTTGGACAGCACGCGGTGCAGGGGGCGGACTTTGTTTCTTGCCTGCTCTTTGGCTCTCAGCGAGGCTTCCAGCTCCTCCAGCGACCGACTCAGCTCCTCTTTAGCCGGCTGACCAGCAGCAGGACGCCCCAGCTGGGCCTCCAGGTCAGCCACCTGCAACACAAAAACATCTAAATATTACCAACCAGAAGACCCACGCTGGCACAAGTGCCAAAAATGTGGGGGATTTTAGAAAACCTTTTTTCTTTATTTCACTTTTAGTCATAAATGTAAATATTTTTGAGAGGTAATGTCTAATTTTTAAGAGCTACTTCGTTCAAACAAACATAAGATAACATGTTAAACCAGACTACACAGTATACATTCATACAACTAATTAAAAAAATGAAATAAAAACAAAGTCAACTTGTGATTTTCAGTTCAAATCACCTGCTCTGCTTCAGGTCCAAGTAAAAATTACAGTTTAAGAAAGTGAACTTATAGGAAGTTTGATGAGATGTAGAAATTGGGGCTGCAAGTATTTCAGTTATCGATTCATCTATGAATTATTCTTTAATGATTAATAGGTTAAAAAAATCATTATATTCTGCAAATATCTAATTTAATCTCTTTTATACAATATTAGAAATGTATTAAAAGATGCAAATAAGCAAATAATTCAAATATGGGTGCACTGACTGCACTTTTCTGGTTGATCGCCGATTAACGATTTTTAAAAAGCCTGACCTGCCAATTTCAATTTTGGCTGATAATTTATTTTTGTCTGAAATGCAATAATAGCAATAAAGTCGCTGGTAACAATGGGGTGTCTATTGTTATCAGTAAACATGCAGACATGAGCTGGTGGGCCGATCCATCAGTCAGTGGTTAAGCTTTAGATCTTGCTGAGGCACATAAGGTCGGTGAATAAGATCGACTTCACATGCAACTATTGGATATTTCACTGATCTCCCAAAATTAGGGAAATCGGACCGGTAAATTGGCTGGCCGATAAATCAATGCACCCTTTATTCAAATCCTGAAACATTGTTACTTGATTGTGTTGTAAAAATACAAAATATCACTGTTATAAAAACTCCTGCAATCAGGTATGATGCACAACTTTTGCATAACCCTGTAAAATGTAAGAAGAAACTGTTTTTTATATGACCAGTAAAATCAACCATAATCACATTTTGCTGGAGTGAATATGAATTATATAGAATTTGCATAAAAAGGTATTTATGTTAAGGTGGATCCCGCGGCCACACACACTACTGTTAATTGAAAAACTGGAACCAAACAGAGGTTTATCCACTCACAAAGAAAGTAATTCATGTGATTTTCACATCTGATAAACACCTTTTATTCAGGAGTATCATTTAGATGAAAGCATCAGACCTCACTCCTCAGTGCAATTTGCAGAAGAATCAAGGACATCTTTTTTCCTTTTCTCCCTCTCATCTCGTCCCTCTTCACTTTTCTCGTGAATGTGCAGATAAATAAAATCCAAAACACACACACACACACACACACACACACACACACACA
>NW_006800055.1:421960-510584 GCF_000485575.1 Poecilia formosa | reverse complement strand
ACACACACACACACACACACACACACACACCCCAAGTAAAACTACTCTGTGGAAAAACAGCTTTACTGCCAGTGGGCTCAGAAGTGACGCCTGCAAGATTCCTCTAATAGAGGGATGTGACCTGGCAAAAGATTTCCACGGAAACCGTTTCCCCAGTCTGACCCAGTTCCCCGAGTTTAACATATTAATGGAAAATCTCAGAGAATCTGAGTGACAGCTTGACAAAACAAGGACAGCACTGTTCGGCATCCCGATGTGATCGTTCAAGCCTCTGCAATCAGAGCGTTGGGGTTCGGCTCCCTCTTGGCTCTGGATACCTCAGATCTGACTGGAGTGTGATATGTTCTGTTCAAAGTGGCAGTAATCAGCTTAAGATGTTCAACTAATTGGATCCCAAGTGTTTACAGAGTTTAAATCTGCAGCAATTAATGGAAATCCAATTTAAATAAGATAAAGGTTGAAATGCATAACATTATTTTGTAAGCTCGACACCAGGGTTGCAGTAGTTTGGGGTTTGTCTTTATGGTTTAGTTTTATTTCCTTGTTACTTTTTGTCTAATTTAGCCAGTTTTAATTAGTTTTTAGAATAGAATAGAAACAGCTTCTATAACATTATAAAGTTACGCAAGAGGGCATCAAAATATTGTACTTTAGTAGTATTATAATTCCTCAGGGTCCGGGCACCATGCACTGTTAGTATAGAGAAATAAGTAAATATAACACAGCCAAAGAGTTGGAACTCAGTGATTATTTATCCCTGCCTGATGATGATGATTTAAAATAATAATAAATGAATTACTTGGGTGGGTTTGATGGTGTTATCAGTTAAATATTGTTTTAAATCTATCTCACATCAGATTGAAAGGCTAATAAATAGATTAATAAATAACAAAAACAGAGGATATTATAATGGTAACTAATGGGGGTAGTTTATCCCATTTTTTCACATTACTTGCCTCATACTATACTGACACAATATGGTGTCAGTTTTAAGAAATATGTAAAAAACATATTTTCTAACAGTTATGTACTGCAGCTTTAAATGAACTAAACTATTTGTCAGAAAATAGAAACATGCTCTAAGTTATCTGGGAACATTTTTGATACACTAACCCATCACAAGACTTGGTCATCTCAGTGTTACAAATTGATTAATCTGAGATTGTTTTATGGATAAAAAAGAAAAGGAATTCAAGATATGAAAGATTTTTCAGGTACATATAAACATATATAGCTTCAAAATATGTCACAATATAAGCATTTCATATCAGTTCTATATTGATAATTGTACTCAATAATGATTCATTAGTTCTTTGTTTTAAATATCTGAAATACTGTCAAACTGGTGATGTGGCCATCTGTTTTAACCAGTTTTTACCCATGCTGTTTTTTATTTTTAAGCCGTTATGGAGCATAAACTGCTGCTGCACCACTTACTCAACAGGTTGTTGCTAGGTAACCAAAGGGTGAGCGAGTTGCTAGGTAACCAAAGGGTGAGTGAGTCAGTTGATTCCACCAACACAGCCTAGTTAGCTGTGAGACGTTGAGCGGCTAAAGTCTTTTCTCTCCCCCAGAATGCTGTGCAGTTTTGGATTGGAGTTCATTAAATTGTTGAATATTCTATCAGATGTATTAGCTATTGATATTGATCACGTGCCTATCTCCATATATGTTGTTATTGATTTATTGCCCAGCCCTACATTATACATTTAATTGACAAGTGGCAAACTGAGCTGCACGAACATGGGCAGTTTCTTTGAATAAAGTGTGCGTGTGTGTGAAGATGAGGAATCCTCTTTTCTCTCAGGGTTACTGTTCTTTTTCCTCTCCTTTAAAGTTGTCCCCCACATCTCCACCAACAGTTTCAAAGTAGCGGTTTAGAAATTCAACACCACACCGAATCCACACCGCGCTTCAGAAAACCTTGGCAGGTTGAAAGAGAGGATTGTCCACCGTCCCAGAGGCTTCAGCCCCTTTGCATTATCAGCTCTGTGAGCGTGTGTGTGTGTGTGTGTGTGTGTGTGTGTGCGCGCCACAGCTATTGTCCCCAGAGGTACAAGCTCAATCTCTGAGCTCCGCACAAACATTCACGGATAGAGAAAACTCTGAAATCTTTCTCAATTAATGTTCCCGTGGAACAGTTCAGTCTTAAAATCTAAATAGAAAATTGAGCGGCAGAGAGGTAATAGATATTCCTGGTGCCAAGAAAGCAATAAAGTCCCCCCAAAACCTTCTCAAGTGGGACAAGCCCAACTATAAATATATTGCATTACAATCATCATCACAATGTCAATGTGTGCAAAAAAGACAGCCAGTCCTGCCGCAGTACGCAAAAAATTAAATCGCAAGATAACTTAACCTCAATAATTTCCATTTGAATGTTTGTTTTTCTCCAAAAGACTAGATGGGAAAACTAGCCCCATCTTCAGAGGACAGTTTTGTTTGCAGAGACTTTAGTGTCCATTTTATTTGTTGTTTCAGTTGTTTTGTGTTTTTGATATGAATATTTTAAATATACTCACCTGGCTGTGTTTTGATAATGCTCTCAAAACATTATTATACATTATTATCACAGTTACTAATAGGATAATTTATCATCTAGCAAATTTGTTATCGTATTTAGAAATCTATAGTATTTTATGAGCTTTCTGTAATAAAGTACCCACTGTGGTACCATAAACCATATCAGCTGATTGGCTGAACCGCTCGGGGGTTCAGCCAATCAGCACCAAGGAAAATAAACAGTGTTGCTTGATTGGATGATTTGCCAGCGGCAGCCAATAGCAGATTTAGTGGATGCTCTCTAAAATATTTGGATGTCCTGATACTAAAAAGGCCACATATATGACATGTATTAATATTTGTAATGATGGCAAAACATATAATGTTTACTAGTTTCTCAAATTGTTTTTATTTTTGTGATGAAAATCACTTTGCCTTGTTGCTGAAATGTGCTACACAAATAAACGACTGATTAATTAATTGATGTAACATTAGTGTTTTAAAGTCTATTCTCTGAGCAACAGGACGTCAGTGGAAGGACTTTATATCTGCGGTGATGTGCTCCGTCTTCCTGGTTTTAATCAGAATGTGAGCAGCAGCATTCTGGATCAGCTGCAGCTGGAGGATTGCATTTTTAGGCAGACCTGTGAAGACACTGTTGCGACTAAAGATAAATGTATGGATGAGTTTCTGTAGATGTTGGAAATGTTCTTCAGGTGGTAGAAGACTGACTTTATAACTGACTTTCTATCTATCTATACTGATTTTATAGCCCTCTATTTTCAGACTGTCTGACTTTGAACATGCCAAGTTTTCTGAAGCAAAAAAATAATCATGAAAAGGGTAAACATCCCCAAACACAGCCAGGTGAGTAAAAAACTGTAAAGTACTTCTTATTAAAATGCAGTACAGACTTCTGTGGTGTCAACTCTCATTAAACCTGAACAGAGGTTGCAGCAAAAGCCAGAAACCCAGAAAATAAACCCAGAGTGTTTCTCCGGTGGATGAACGCCAGCGTGGCTGAGAGTGTGACGAGCGAGAAAAAAGCCAGCCAACCTTGGTCTCCCTCCGCTTCTCCAGTGATTTATCTTCTTCTAACTGGGACAGAGTGTGGAGGATGAGGAGGAGGAGGGGGGGGATGTCCTGTCCCAAAAGAAAAAAATAAATAAAAACTACTCCTGCCCCTCTCGATACCCCACTGCCAAACCCTGGAGGCCTGCTCTACTTCCAGCCACCTGGTTGACTTTGCAGCAGCTCAGAGTGTGTGTTCAGCCCTGTGATGTGTGTGTTTGAGGCGTAACCTTCAACCGGACATGTGCAGATGGAAAAAGAAAATAGACGGAATAATGCCTCAAGCTAAAAATAAAGAGCCACGTTCTGTCAGCGGTGATAACGTTTCACTCTAGACGGTTGAACTGTGCCACTGAAGGCGCTTTGTTAAGCCTGACCAGGGGCATAATTTCCTCTCTCTAAATTAAAGATGAAATGTCTGCGTTCTGGCCCCGCTATTATCACGGGAGCCTGTCAACAGAAATATGCCAGTGAGAGGGGAGCTGGATGAAAAATGAATCTGCAGCTTGAAGCAGTCTTTGGGGAAATTTTACTCTGATACATGCATACTATAAGGGAAAAAAATGTCTAGTTAATGTCTGAGTGGTTATAAAGGACGAACAATGACTAGCAGATCCTGTCGATTCGTCTTGATTTTAGCAGTTCTTCTTGTTGGTCTCCTTGCTTTATTGTACCATCCTCTTTTTAAATGTTGAGTAGAACGTTTTCTTGACATATAGGAAGTAACAAAATCAAATGATTCTGGGCCAATGCGCCAAACAAGCAGAAATGAAACAATGTTTTAAAAGTGGCATGTTTTCCAGCGACTTGATAGAAAAGAAAATCCTCTGGGAGTGAACGAACATAAAACAGAATCAAACAGGAATATGAGTCAAGTTTAATCAATGTAGTTCTTCTGAATGGTAAACTTATGTTAAAAACAAACTGTTTTGTTGCCTAAGCCATCCAAATACTATTTAACTCAAAAGCTGCTAATAAAACATAAATTGGATCATATAAACACCAATTATAATTTCTGGTCAATCTGTGTTTACAAAGCCTGACAGGTGACCTATTATGCATCTTTGAACAGGTTAAGATCAGTTTATAGGCTATACAAAAACATATCCGTTACATTTTTTTGCACCAAATCATTCTTGGATAATAAGATTTCATCTCCTGCACAACCAGTGGTAAGTCAACAACAAAATACTTGTCTTTTCCAGGAACCATTGAAATGCGCATACAGTGGTAAAACCAGCTGACCAAATGTGCTGGAGCTCAGCTCAGGTTGCTAGGTGACAGCATGGTGCCCGTTGATTGTGATTCAACAATCAGGAAGTTTTTAAAACGGCTCATTTTCCAGACACCAAAAAACATTAACTTATTGCCAACAAACAGCTGGGTGGTTGTTTGTGAGTGGACTGTTTTTAGAGACCTAAAAGTGAATTTTGCAAAATAGGTCTCCTTTAACAGGATAATTAAAATATCATACAAAGAGAGACTTCACCACGGTGTTAAGAATGTGGATTCAGCAGGGTTGCATCAAGGTCTCACTGTGAAACCCTTTTATGCTTGTTGGAACCTGAGAGATTGCAGACTGCTATGAGAATGCAAAAAATGTGACGTAGGTGGTAAATTATTGTGATGGTAGTACATCAGGCTGCTTGTTGCTTCGTGGATGAGCTTCGTAGCACCCGCAGCTTGGCGATGACATTCAGCCCACTTGGTCATCAAACAGTGGGAAGGAGGACTGGTAAAGCTGGAAACCATTATGCCATATTGGGCATGATGAGACGAAAAAGTGCCTTGATTATGTTTCTTGCACTCAGATTGGTATGTGTTGCACTCCTGAGTGAACATGGATCAAAGATGAGGAGCAGCACACACTCACCTCCCAATGGTTCATATATGGTTTAATGAGGGCAGGGAGACCAGGGGAGGTAGAGAGATTTCAGGCGAGTGCAAATGAAAAATGTATTCATTGTATTGTCACAGAGAAGCGCTGGCCTTTACTTAGCAACGACGAGGGAAGAAAAGAAAAAAGAAAAGGAGAACAAACCATACCCATCGACTCAGAGCCTAAAAAACATAAAACATTCAAGACTCGTAAAGCCTCTTGAAGTCCTACTTGTTGGTTTTCCAGCCTTTTCTTCAAGAATAGTCTGAAAAACCAACAAGTAGGATCTGGAGATTTAATATTTAAGATTTCATATTAAACATTTATTATTAAAAATAAAGATGTAATATTAAGATTTCATATTTTCACACTAGAGATGGAGAAAAAAATAATAACAATACATATTGCAATACACAGAGTATTCAATAATTTCACCAAACTGAAATCCAGAACCGCACAGCATTCTGTGGACTGACGAAAGACTTCAGCTGGTAAACCAAAGATCGTTTGCATCCAACATCACATTCATTCCTTGGTTACCGAGCAACAACCTGCTGAGTAACTTGTGGTTACCAAGCAACAACTTTTTGAGTAACTTGCGTAGCAGCAGTTTAAAGTTTTGCCAACGGACATCAAAACAGCTTAAAAATGAAAAATAACGGTGTGGGATAAAAATTGGATAAGACAGGAAGGGTTTCACCACTGGTTTAGAAGTATTTAAGATATTTAAAACAAAAAACTAATCGACATTTTTCTATACTGACTGATGTATGTTTTTCAGCGATATCGTCCAGCCCTATTTCACACCAACTATTAATATATTTTTTTTATCAGCTAAAGATTATTTTCTAGTCAGCTGTTTATCTATAAACTTAGGGTTAAATTAAGATTTATTTTATAGACACATTGGCCCATCTTAATACGTAAAACAACGAACACATTTCTCTTTAATGAGAAAATCACAACCATAGCAACAACAGACATGCATCTTGGGAATGTAATTACAACCATAACCAAGTGTAAACAACATTCTTTCCTTCTGACATCCAGGTTAGAAATATTAACAAACTCTTCTATTTTTAAACCAAGAAAATATTGACGCTAATTATTTATTTTCTAACCCAGAGAGCATGTCCTAAAGGCTGCAAATTAACATGTAGTGTATGATTTTATATGAAAATAATACCCAAATATACTGCCAAGAATTTGTCTTAAAAAATACCAATAAGAGTAATCCTAGGTGAATTTTACCACTGAGGAAAGAGGAGCAGAGTTGGTCACCTGGTCTCGGAGGCGATCAGTCTCCTCCTGGTATTCTGCCAGCTGTTTCTTCCACTGCTCCACGCTGCTGTTGGCTTCCTGCAGCGCCGCCACCAGCTTGGCGTTGCTGTCCTGCAGAGTGAAGAGTTCAGCCTCCAAGTTGAGCTCACACATGGATCTGCAACAGAGAGGTTGCAGAAAAAAACAACACAAGAGTTTTTACTCCTTTTGGTGCCATTCTGTTGTGGAAATTCCAAGAAAAACACAAAAACAACAAAAACTTACAGAGACATAAAAAACAAAAACCCTGCATTTGTTATCGCATCTAGTAAATATAGACATTTATTGTGTTGATCTCATGAAAAATATCTTGTAAAAATCGCAATAACTGAAGTTCCAATTAATTATATTTGAAAACATGAAAAACTGGCTGTACTCTCAGACAAATAACATCAACAAATTTGAAAATAAATTTAAAACAGGGATATATTATAATTGTGTAAATACTTTAACATTTAATATTAATACAGTAAATATCCTGGATAAAAATTTTAAACCATATTACCCAATCCTAATTTCTATAATTAAAACCATTAGTTCTTCATCATTTTAGCCAAACTTAATTCATAGCTGCTCAAAGAGCCACTTGCAGCTAACAGCAGTGGTGCATTTAATTGATAAAACTATGGTTTTATTCCTAAAATGTACTCAAATTAAAAGTTAGTTTTCTTTAAAATACCCTGTATAAGATTACATTACTGCCATAAAAGATTATTTTATTTTAATTCCAAGCCTTTACCAGGGTGCTAATAAGTTTACTGTGGATCTATCTCAGATTGTGGGGCAATAAAACAAGCTAGCAAGGTGTTATGTTAATATTAAAGCACTCTGGTGATTATTTGGGTCAGTTTTAAAAGACTGGTCTTCAATGTGAACCAAAGCAGAGCAGCAGTGGAAAATTACGCCGCTGGGTGCATATATAAAAACCAACACAAGACAAGTAATGTGCTCTGCTTTATTAGGAAGTGGAAAAGATCTGGTGCGCCGGTAAAGGTCAGGATTCAGTAGGGATGTGTAATAAAGCAGGGCTTTTAGCTGAGACGATGCAGTTCAGGAAGAAATCTTTGTCTTGATGACAAAACAGCTTGGCCGTCATAAAACCATAGCAACAGGAGGGAAGAGTCTGCTTAGACTAATGAAAATCATAAAGTAAAATCTCTGGGCTTATAGACAACAGAGAGTGGCTTTCCTGTGTCCTGTTCTCACATGAATGGTTTAGTGATTAATAGTGACAGCGATGAAGCTAACGTGTCGCTTAGGTGAGCAGCAGTTAGCCACCATGTTTTATTTGTTGCCGTCGGTAACTGTGGGGCAGAAATTGCTGAGCTGATGTGACCCCCAACTTAATTTTTGTTCTTATTTTTCTCTATTGTTAAAATACATATGGTGAACCTGAATGTATGCTGTGAAGTCGACCCAGTGGACACTGAATCCAGCAGGAGTCGGTGCCTCCCTGTAGCAACTGTTCAAGGCAAAGTAAATATAAATGGGATGTAAATATGTTTGCCGTCACTTTCTGAGCTCCAACAGAAAACAAACCTGGCTCTCAGACACACAAACATCTGCTGCTCCTGCTGTTGTTTAATTTTAATGTGCGTTTTCTCTCAGGATTTCTGGTTATTATTTTGTTGCTCTGAACATACAACTTGTCAGATATTCGGTCCAAAACAATCAGAAAGCAAGAGCGCAAACACAACTAAATGCCGTCTCTTTTGTGCGATTATTTTTCATATAAATATTTAAAGTAAAATGTAAATTAAGTCTTGTGAATTTTTAAAGTAGCTTCTCGTCATGTTTTTGAATCACACTGTCAAAATCCCCAATGCTAGCTGCTTTACTCTGGAATGGACCCAATTTTATGATCAGATTTTAGGTTATAAAACATTTTATTCCACTCAGTGTTAGCATGTATTCCTTTAAAACTAATGAAATTATGTTTTTTTTTGTTAAGCTCTGCTCATGTTTGTTTTGCCTGTGCGTTTTAAGTAGATGAGGGATTTACTGAATTAAAAATTAACACAAAAAATCTTGCTCCACAGCCTCATGAGAAATATGCACTTATTGCATAATTTGCAGCTTATTTTCATGACTAATTGATAATAGTACATGGTTTTTAATAAATAATATGTCTTCCAGCTTAAATTCTCCTATACATGATCTTGGACTGAAATACTTGAGTCGTTTGTAAATATGAACCAAGTAGTAGAATCACCTGCATCTGAAAATCTGAGATATGCAGAAACTGTAAATCAAGATTTAATATTTTTGTTTTCACCAGATTTTGACTGCTAAACTGTTTTGTTCTATAATAAGGTATTGTCCCACTTGCATATTCCTTCTGCTTTTAGTTTTTATCACAAGTTAATGTTTTAGATCGTCATGCATTTTTAAATGCACAAAGCATAACGTGACTTACCAATTACATGTTTCTGTTACTCCACCTTTCACTCGCATGCGGAGCTCCAAGACATGCGCAGTGGTTTTCTCTAAGCCGCGGAAGATGTCTATTTAATCGTTGGTAATATAATAGAGCTGCATAAATCATAAGAAATACGATGGTAACAGCTAACTCAGCAGCGCTTCGCTTTCACAGACGGTGGGGACTGCGTCTAACTTTTTTCATCACTTAGAAAAGAAGCTCAAAGAAAGGTAAGCTCCGTTGAAGTGATGTTAGCAAAGCTAACTGTACAGAGACACATAACCATTTGTTCTTGTAATGCTCTGTGCACACAGCAGTAGCTATTATTATTTTATTTAATTATATACATTGGTATTTATTTAATTAGCAAATAAATAAAGCACAAGAACGAAAGAGCACACAGAGCATGCGCATTACTCTTTGTTTTTGTCACCTGTCATATAGTTACTTGTCAACCTCAAGTAACTATGAGGTTGACATAGTTACTTGACTATTCTATAAATATTATTACATTTCCCATTGGGATCAATAAAGTATTTTTAAATTAGAATTTGAATTTTGAATAACAGTGCTGCTTTAACATGGGGTCTAGTTGGTGTGGATTTGTTTAAAAAAATCAATTTTTTAATCACTCAGGAACTCTTTGTTGGATCAAATTCCTGATGATTTCTACCTCTCAACCTTCCTATTGCCTGGTTTGAACGTGCCTGACGTGTAAATAAAATTTTTCGTTACCCTTCTGACAGCATCTTTTTGACCCGTTCCTTCTCAGCCGTCAGCTCCACTTCTGCGCTCCTGCTGCGAAACAGTTTTTCCTCTCCAGGCCCGTTAACTGTCAGCAGCGGTGGAGAGTGACGCTCCTCCGACAGCTCCTACAACAGAGACACAGACAACAAAACATTAGTCTAATAATTGTTTGTCTTTTGAATATGTGTAAAAAAAATAGTGAAGCATGAAGCATAATGTCAAAACCTTTGTTTTACATATTCAAGGAAGTATCAACATTCCCACTCCTGAAATTATAAACTTTACTGTTAACACAAAATATTGAGATAAAATTATATGACATATCACCCACCAATACTTCATACCACACTGCTTTGAGTTAGCGATCACAAAAAATACCAATAAAGTAAATTCAGCTTCAGTTTGTGATGTGAAAAAGTTTTAAATGTGTGAATACTTTTGCAAGGTGCTGTAAAAAAACAAAAACATCTAGATTAAAAACTAAAGTTTGCAAGAGTGAATTTTACTGCAGTGGAGATTTAAGGTGTGATTTTAGGTGCACAGATCTGACGCTATAACGGATCAGAAACGACAGGAGTGAGCATAGTCTGTTGGTGCTGCACATGTCCCATCTGGGCTCCTGTAGAAAAGCCCGAGCAGAACAAGCAGCCATGTGTGCAGCCCAGCTGTTCATCTCCATGCAGCCTCGCAGGTCTGATTGGACTCAACAGGAAATTACTGATGAGATTGATTCTTGTTCCGTAGCTTCATCTGCTGTTTACGAGTGATTAAAAATTATGTATGTAAAAAAAAAAAAAAAAAAAAAAAAAAACATGTAGCGCTGCAGTTTGAGGGTCTGCTGATAAGTTAAATTTGAAGCAAATCAGCAGCAGTCATGGACAACAAGAGTGAGCCAAACCCTAAAATAGTGCTGATAAAAGTTCAGGTCATTCAAGGAGCTGCTTGTTGTATCAGGTGGAATCCATACAGAGCATAAAACTGCAATTAATTTCTAAAACAGTTTGAATTTTTTATGGTTTTTATCTAAACCCCACAGGGTCACCATTATGCAGTCAGGCCTAAATACACACACACATACACACACACAGCAGTGATATTTGATTAATGCCCCGTTGCAATCTGTGGAGAGACGACACACTTTGACTCTGGTGTTGAACATCTTCGATTTTATGATCACTTGAGGCTTGGTAGCAGGTGACATTTTTAAACGTTCTCAACTATGATGACAATTTAATACGCAACCTGCTTTCTCTGCACTGCTTAGGATTCATCGCCAGACGAGGCAAAAACTAAACATTTTGGCTACAATGAATATAAGTATGTCAAAGTGTGTCATTAAAACTAAAGGTGCCACTAATGATTATTTAAGTAATCAATTAATTTGTTAATTATTCCAACCATTAAGTTGGAGTAAAAACTATGGCACATTCTGCAGATTTTCCATCTAACAACTAAAGCTTATCCTATTAAATATTAAAAATACAAATAGTTCAATTCCTGTTTTAAAAGAAGAAAAATACTTTACTATTATTTCAATAATCGACTCATCCCTATTAATAGAATTTATTGTTTCAGAACTAGAATCAATAAATGGATGACTGTGTGATCTATTACTAACTAGATTCAACTGGAATTTAGGCATAATTAAATTGAGTTGACTTGTGATGAATTAGTTATTTAAATAAACTGAATAAAATTGAAACATTTAAATGTCAATCCTGCTGAAAATCTTTGGAGTTAAAGTTTGGTCATTGCCATGAAACCAACACATTTAAATGAGCCTCAATTAATTTTACCAAAACAAGCTACAAAATATCAAATATCAAATAAAACTGTGTTGTAAGTTGCTGAGGGATAATTAATTATTTTAAACTTATGAGAACTCCATTAAATTAAAAATAATAATTGAAGTTGTTTGTTGTGTGTTTATTCCACACAGGAAACCCAAAATTAATATATTAGTGTAAACTTCAGAACTATATTTGGACATCTAAGATGATAAATTAGGTATTTTCTCTTTCTTGCATAAAAACCTAAACTTGAACTCTTAATGTTGCAACCCTGCAGTGCAGAATAAGCTTTTATTATTCATATGAGCGCGAGTGGCTGCACTCCCCTGAGGACCAAAGTTGATTATCTTTTAGCTCAGCAGCTTTCTGTTTATTTTTCCCTCTGTGGATGGATGTGGAGTTAAAACACATAGCTGAGTCCTGTGGATAATCCCAAGAGGAGGAAAACACGACTTTGGTCCAACAGATCAGCTGCGTGTCACCATGAATAATTGATGCAGCAGATCAAGTTGGAGTCATTAAGGATTTAAAATACTTGTGTCAAGTATAGATGCTCTGTGAGAGATTGAGATAAAATAATCAGCTGTAAAGAAACATCTGTGTTCCTGTGTGTATGATCTAAAGACTGTTCATGTTTAAATAATTTATACAGATACACTTAAATCCTGCATTGCTGTTATTGCTTCTCCGTCTCACTGGCTGACTGCAGCTAACTTTTCTCTGAAGTCAGCTCTGATCAGCGTAAAGATGAAATATTAAGCCTGATAGGGCATGCAACATTTACGCTACCATCCGACTGAATCTCTAAGAGGCTCGTCTCTTTACTGCTCTTCGATTGTTGTGAGATGTGTGGCCGTGACGCACCTGCGAGAGCTGAGACGGATGAACGTATCCCAAGATGCAGCAGGGGGGAGAAAACACAAGAAAGAAACATGGATTAGATCAAAAATAATCATAACAAGCATTTTAAAAAAACAGTGATCCATCTGTTTGGTTCTATACATAAATTTAGAGTTATACTCCACTCTCCTTGTTTTGACTGATGCAGGAAAAGAGCCGAAAGTCGGTTATGGACAAGGAAGGCAGAAATAATACCAAACTGATTCAGTTTTTTCTATCCCTACCATCAAAGTAAAAATATACATAATGCATACCTAATGTCTAATAATTTGCTGCACCATCATTTTCTGTCAAAAAGGACTCGGTCCACTGAGGTTTGGACTCTAGTAGAACCGTAAAGGTGTGAAATCTGGTAACCAAAATGTTGGCAGATGAATCAACATCTTGACGGGGGGATTATTTGTTTGTAAACACGGTGAATCCACGCACAATCTGACTACAGAAAAACCCAGCCTGCTTTAAAATCCTCACTGGTTACCATGGTTACTTTCATTTATCAGCTGTTTCAATATTAGCTGGCATGTTGTCAGCGTACTACAGCTGTTTATCACAGCGTGATAAAATAAGTTATGCTACCAAAAAGAATATTAGTGAATGAAATGCGTTTTAAGCATTAAATGCAGGTGAAACAATAAATAACGAGAGAAAATGGCCCAAACGTCGGACATTATTTTCTAAGTGATATTAAAACTATTTGTTCATGGTAAGATCATCAGCTCTCAATGAGATGTCGAATCCCCCTAACATGCATGGTGAGAAATTAGGGGAACCGGAATAGGAATTTCCCAAAATGTAAGTTTTCATTTTAAAAAAATAAAGGGAATTCATATTTAGGGTGCAAATGACAAATAAAATACAATAATTTCTTCCTAACTTGGTCACAATTAGAGGGAAAATGAATATGTAACTGCATCCATCAAGGCAGGTGAAAAACTAAGCCTTCAGAAATAAAAAATGCAGCGGATTGAGGGAGATAGTGTGAGGTAAAGATAAAACATCTGACAACTGCAGACGCCACAAAACTGAGTGTTGTAGATTATTTTATTAGCCCAATAGTAAACAGTTTAAATAGTTAGAATAATGGATTAATGGCTGCCTTCTGAAGGTGACATGCGCAGTAGGGCCACGTCCCCTGGTGATCCCTTACAAGTAACGTAAGCAAGAAATAGGAGTTTGTTTTAAGTCAATAATTCTTTAATATTGATGAAAAATACCAGCTCATATGGTGGACAATCTCACCTATAACATGGGGAAATGCCTTATTAGTGTTTTCATAAATATTAAGTAACTATTTCATTAAAACAAGCCTCTGTATCTTGCTGAAAAGTTACTTGTAAGTTAGTTTTGTCTTTCAAATGCATTAAAATATGTCTCTCTGGACACTCTTGCCTCCTGCCAGTTTAAAATCATTGAAAAACGAGGGTTCACTGTAACTGACATTCATTTTAACAGTTTTTTTTTTTTTGGTTGTTTTTAAGATTCTATAGTTGTGGGTTTAAATAGCGTTTCACTGGCAATATTCTCCCGTAACATCTAATTATTCAGTAATATTTTTACATTTCCTGTCAATATCACATCTTCTAACACAAAAATACAGCAGACCACCAATGGACCGGCGGTGGTCCGCCTTGGCGCCCCAACCACCGGGTTAAGCACATTCTCTGAGGGAAACCCTGTAATTCATATGACTAATTTAATCTACACTGTTACACTGATGATATCCCTGATGGTTTTAAATTGAAACAACTTCCTGAGAGTTTTTATCACAAAGTCTCAGCAGCGCTGTTTGTCTTTACTACATCCACACTCTTTACTTATTTATCCCAGCACTGGTCCCCCCGGCCCCCAGCTTTACAAAGTTCCTGTGTTTCATCGAGACCCTTTTATTTATTTATTGATGCATCCACTAAGACCTTCCTTCATTCACCTATCCCACCCACTAAACAGCAAACCTGCGCTCACTCTCACGCAGCTTCAACTCCTTTAGGTTTCTTTTTAAACCTTTAAAGTCGGAGGTTTAAAATATTGATGTGTTGGTTTTTGCTTTTTTCTCCTTCTGCCTCTGCATAGATTCAAACATACAGCAGACATATCAGCTGCAGCATTTCATAAGAGGGAGATGTTTTACCTTTACTGTGGCTCTCACTGTTTGTTTATTTTTTAGTCTGTTTCTGTCTCCAACCCATCATACCTGGACGATGCTACAAATTCAGTAAGAGTGATTATTGCTGCTATATTGAAGCTCCAAGTGGTCCTCATTTGTCTTTTTCCTGAAAGTTAAATTTAAATTTACCCATATGTAGCTGTAGTAACTCACCAACTGTCAGTTACTGCGGTTGCTATGGTAACCACCAACTGCCAAGAGCAGCCCATCAGAACTCAATGGGTGGAAAAACAACTAGATTTAAAGAACACATAAACACATTCTGACTAACTTCACATTATAATATTGTTGAAATAAAACCCTGCTACACGTACAATAGTTGTACTGAGAAATTATACAAAAATTTTGCGTTTTACTTTCATCTGTTTTCCAACACTGCTTTAAAAACGCTGCATAGAGACAAAAAAAATACCAGTGCTCTTTTAATTTTCCATTACAAAAAGAAGGTTTGCCTCAGTACAAACCAGAATACACAACATTTATTAAAACGTCTAAGTAAATACGACAGCTCTCCAAAGATCTAATTACCGTCTTTCCATTGGTGATTTCAGAGGTACCGTTTGTCATTTTTCAGTCTCATCCCACTGACTCCTCCATCTCATGTTTGAGCTGTGTAAATACGGCAGAAAGCTGGAGCTTTACTGCAGGCAGATCCCCTGCTGCCGCTCAAGTATCAGAGGCAGAACATGCACTCTGCGAAGCCCGAGGCTCCAAAGATTCGGCTCTGCTACGCGGTGGAGCCTCGCACTGACCACAGCTGCTACCGAGCTCTACGCTCATTACTTCACTGAAGTCTGAACACGTGAGGAAGAATTGAAGTGGACATCAATATGTGAACATTTCTTCTTAAAATATTTAATATTTAATGGAGTGCTCTGTTTTTTTTCTTTCGCAAACTGAGAGAAAACTGGCTTATTAGAGCTCAAACCTGAGAAAAAGAGGCAAATATGGTAACCTGTAAATTAGAGCCAGACGGTCTTAAAGTTTTATCAAGATATTTTTAAGATGATTTTAACTCATATTTTATTAGCTTATTTAATTGAGTCAAATTTCTTATTTTCTTGTTTCATTGCTGTGTTTGTAATGTTGATTGTTTTTTTTCAAAACAGGTCAAATATTGCTGGATATGATATATGGCATAATATTGTTGTTTTGAGACCATTTTCAAGTAATGCAATGGTAATAATGGGATGTTAATGCAAGAACACATTTTCTAAAATCAATAAACTTTAAATTCTAATGAACATTTAAGACTGGAACTGGAAGATATTTTAAATATCCAAAATAAATAAACAAAACAATAAATAAATAAAATAAATTATAACATCTCTGTAAACAAAATTGTACTTCAAAAAAGAGCTAGTTGAGACCAAAGCACCACACTGAAGACTTTTGTCATCCAGTTTTTGGTAGAAAGAGAGAAAAGAAAAAAACAATAAATCATGCAAATGGAAATTATTGAGTTTGTTTACATTTATAATGTGATTAACTGATTTATTGCTTGTTGCGACAGGCCTATTCTCTTGTAAATGAGAGTTGATGTAAATGAGACAACCTGTATAAACGAAGGTAAAAAAAAAAAGCAGTATTATTGTGATAACAATAAAAGTGACAATTATAATTATCACTTGTTTTGTAACTGTATAGCTGTGGCAAACACAAATACTGCTCTAGAATAAATTAATTATAAATTTATTAAATGAGTTACAACAACAATTAATTTTCCTGTTGGGATCAATAAAGTATTTTTAATTGAATTTTAGAAACATACTCATCTGTTATACACTTCTTTAGGACACCAGTCACATAAAGAAGTATAATTTATATCAGTAAACTGCTCACAGTAACTGTATTTAGTCACATTTTAAAATGTATTGATATATATTGATAAACATTCATTGAATAAACAGTGGGCGAAAATACAAAACTAACAAAGCTGACAATACAGTTTTGAGTTTCATTAAACATCATTAATTGACGATAAATCAAAATTCCTTTCACGATACGAAGTTTCTCACAATAAATGATAAACGATACAATAAATATCCACTCCTACTGTAAATTATAGGAGATGTCAAAAATATTAAACTACTTCCAAGTAGGAAAGTATTAAACTGATTTTACACAATTGTAATTATTTATGAAACTTGTACATAGTTTTACGACAGTAAAGCAGATATTTAAGTATTCCAGAAACTGCTTCAATCTTCAACTTTTATTCAGTTTTTTTCCACTCACTAAAGTATTAAAGAACTTTATTTTGGTGTATTAATTAAGACAGAAAACAGACTCCAGTCAGCCCTTTCCTACATCGTCTCCTCAGCAGGAGACGGTTCGTGTAAGATGAGTTTTCACAGCTGGGATTCCTCTGGAGTGGCATTTAGATAAAGAATGTGACATTTTTTTGTTTACATCACAGCAGGAACCGTTGAAAATAACCCAATCCAACTCATAACAGCGACTGTTATTTTGGTGCTGCCAACAACAGAACCCTGGTCAAAAGAAGGAGGGAAATTATTTCAGTTCATTATTGTATTTGTATTTTTACTGCATTTTTCTGTGCTGCAATTTGATGCAGGTCTGAACTTCGGTTTGGTTTTTGTCACGCCACGACTCCTCAGTCAACCCTCTGAAAACCTGCTGCAATACTTGAGATCTGAACAAAGAAGATAAAAAGCTGCAAGTTCAAAGAGCCTTTAAAGACCTTCAGAAATATTCGAATGACACCAATCAAAACCAGCTTGACAGCAAAATATGAGGAAATAAGGGATTGCTGAAGTGTTTTGCGTAATAGAGAAGACAGGAAAACAATCTAAGGGTCGAGTGAGTGCAAAAAAAAATAAAATCATAATTTCTATCTCAATGCTTGACAGCTGGAATGAAATGCTTGTACCAACATGCTGGGGAGAGTTTTAGCCAACAGCGCGGCAGATCGTAGCAAAACATCTCCACTTTAGTCTCAACATGGTGGGTTTGTTCAAGGCCTGTTTGAGTTTCTCACAAAGGAAAATAAATATTTATATTTGTCATGGTTTTTACACAGAAATGCAAAAAAAAAAAATCTATAAGAGGATCTATTCTCTTCTATTTGGTCTGCAACATTACCATGACATTAGGAATTATATATTAATGTTCTGGTTAAATTATGTAATTTCAGTAAAACAAATTATGGGAATTTAACATAAAAGTCACAAAAAACCTTAAATAAAGTAACATTGCAAGCCTGTTTCAGCATAAGCTAATACCATTCATCCAGTTTTCTTTTTTCAGGAAGGTTTGAAATTATTCAATAATGCACAAGAGCCAAATTATGCAGCTAAATCCTGAGGTTTCATAGGATTTATACTTGACATTTTTGTGGTTATTACATGTTATATACATGTTTACTGTCAAACTGTAAAAACAAAAAAACAAAAACAAAAAAGCATAAGTATTCTCTTCTTCCATATTTGATGTCGTGAACTTTATTTTTACAAGTTAGCTAAGAATTAATAAGTCCAGGTTTAACTTTTGGTGTTTGCCACTAAGCCTCAGAAACTCTAATATTGTGGTAAATGTGTGTGTGTGTCTGTGTGCATGCGTGTGTGTGGGTGTGCGTGCGTGTGTGTGCGTGTGTGTTTAGGAAACAGGAAGAAATATTGAACCAAAATGAAAACTTATGAGTTGAATTTGAGCCAATTTGACCTCAACAGCAGGTCAAACATTGAACATTTTGAACTTTCATTGTATAAATGCACAAAACAACAGCAAATAATTTTGATGCATATTTTTGAGGTAAACAAAAGATCAATTAGGGCCATAAAAATTGATGCATGAATCAGGATAATCATGCAATTCCCTCATATATTGAACCTGCACAATTCTTTTTCCTTTAATGTGTCACAATCTTTAGAAAAAAGTAATCAATCAAACTGGAATCGGCTCCACCAACCTCATAGATAAATGGAAAAACCCTCTCTAGTAAAAATAGCTTCATTCATAACAGTTTTATCTTCCAGCACCAGAACCCTGCTTATGCTACAGTGTGACCCAGATGGCACAAACTTTATTATTAGTAGCAACAGCAATCTACTACATCGCTCCCTGCTCATATTAGATTAAGTTATCAGTAATATTGATTGAGGCCGGGCTTATTCTCCAGGAAACCCATTTAGAGCAGTCCGCACAAATCCATCATCTGGGCTGTTAATGTGGAAACTTTATCTGTTTCTCATTGTGTTTAAATGCAACGTCAATAAAAGTGTTATATCCTATTCTTTAACGTGATAGAGCATCGCAGATGAAAACTCAGCGAGAAAACGTTTTGACCTTGAACCTGCTAAGCTTTCATTTATTCCTCTGCAGCTCATTTCTGCAACAACGCCCTGGGGAAAGCACCAGCTTAGTTTAAAACAATTATTACCACGCGGTGGCCATTAAATGTCACACACTGTGATAAAATATTGCTCCATTTCTGCTCTGGCTGTCTCGAGCAGCTGATCTTATCGGTATTGATGCTTCGAGTGTCGCTGCGTCCAGGAGAGTTTTCTCTCAGCTGGGCTAAATAAATAGCAGAGACAAACCATCAGTGCTTATCTGAGCGTTTCAGAGCCCAGGCCGCTGCTGGCAGCGTGACTCTGCAGTCTCACAGACCTGCTGAGTGGCTCTTTGTTAAGACTTACACACAGCGCTCAAACCGCAGCGCAAAAAACAAACACTTGTCTGTTTTGGATCCATGTTGAGACTCCAAGGAGACACACTCGTACTTGGCAGAGGAAGCTAATAAACAATCACAGCAACGCTGGGATTTCAAAACCTTTTTATGTGAAATTTATCTCTACAATATTGCAGAATGAATCCAAGCCCTCCTGACGTTTCCAAGAAATCTGAGTTTTATTCTGCTGCAGAAAAACATGTTTCTGTCTGTTATTATCACCTGTGGGGTAACACTTTATGCAAAGGGGTGTGCATAAGACTGACATTACACTGCCTAGAACATGAAGGAGTCTTCATGAATGTTTAGTACCGTTGTTTTGAAGTGTCATTTGGTAAATAATGACACTTTTAATGCAGAGTTGTACCAAAAAGCCATTAAAAGTCCATTAAAAGTGTTATTATTCACTGAATGAAACTTCATGAGAGCAGTACTAAACATTCATGTAGATCCCTTCATGTTGGTGGCAGGTGTTATGAACATGAAGAAGTTTTCATTAATGTTTGACTGTTGTCATTAAGTGTCATTTGGTAAATAAATAATGTCACTTTTAATGCAGAGTTGCACTAAAAGTTGCATTAAAAGTCCATTAGAAGTGCCATTTACTGAATGACACTTCATAAAACAGTCAATCATTCAGTCTCCTTCATGCATATGACAGTGTCATGTCAGTCTTATTCATCCATCCATTTTCTGTACACCTTGTCCCAAGTGGAGTTGGGACAAGTCCAAAATATCTCCAGCAAGACATTTTGGGCGAAAGGCGGGGTCACCCTGCACAGGTCGCCAGTCTGTCACAGGGCAACACAGAGACAGGCAGGACAACCAACCACACACACTCACATCTACAGAGAATTTAGAGAGACCAATTAAACTGGCAGTCATGTTTTTGGACTGTGGGAGGAAACCGGAGTACCCGGAGAAAACCCACCATGCACAGGGAGAACATGCAGACTCCATACAGAAAGACCCCAAGCCGGGAATCGAACCCAGGACCTTCTTGCTGCAAGGCAATGGTTCTACCCACTGCTCCACTGTGCAGCCCGTCAGTCTTATTCAAATCCCTTTAAATAAAGTGTTAAACAATGTGGCGGAAGGATTTTGGAGAAAATGTTTCTGTCTTCACTTGAACGTCATCAAGTTTACTAAGAAACCAGCAGCGTTGACGGGATGAAAGTTGCCCGCTGCTCCTGCAGCAGCAGCAGCCAGATTCCTTTCAATTATAGATGATTCAGCTCACTCTTTAACCTCCGTCCGCCTGATCCCTCGTTCGTCTTTCTTCAGTTTCAGTCATTACTGCCCGTCAGCACACCTTCAGTGCCGACATTTTTTACTGCCAACGATCTCCATTTGTAATGCATGAAATCTTTTAATGGAGTTAACCGATGAGGGAATAATGGAGCATCCAGACGGGGATTTATCTCATCCCTGGTGGGTCTGTGTGAGTTTCAAATAGAAATATATGGGCAGGATGTTACCGCTCTGCTGCCATGGCGACCCCGAGGTCAGACAGACAGGACGGGATTAAGAGAGCAAACAGACAGACGGACGGACGGATGAATGGATGTTGTCTGAATCATGGATCTCATTAGTAGTTTAATAAATTAATTAATTGTTTAATAAACTAATCAATAGTTTAATAAATTAATCAATAGTTTAATGAAACCCCAGAATCCCAGCTGCTCTTTCGTCACGTTTCACTTTAAAACGCCTCAGAATAATGAATTTCTTACGTTCATGAGGAATCTCTGTCTGCACCAGCTTCAATAAGGACAAACAAAAGGCTAAAGTTAATAAAAACGGACAAATTAAAAGTGATAAAACTCATTTAAAACACCAGAAGCTCCCATCATGAGTCCAGTGAACAGAAATAGATGCCATTAAAGCTCCTGTGCAGGACTCGCTACCAGTGGACAGTGATGCAGCGCTTCTCAGTTTGGGGGATATAACCTGAATTTCTGTCTCTATTTTTAATAAGCCTGTCAGGATAAGAAAGTTCTTATAACAAACACTCAAATGAAAAGTAGTTCATTATATTTAGTCGACCCAGTAATACCAGCAGACGGCCACATAAACAAACAGTATCGCTGTAGTTTTTACAGGAGTTATGCTTATAGTTTTGTCCAAACTTTGGATGGCCAAAATTGTCGACTCAAAAGTAAAAAAAAACACCAGTCTAAAATCAAGCAAATAAAGTAGCCCGATATTTATTGCAGATCCAAAACCTGAAAGGGTTTTTTTTCTACAAAATGTCCTTTGAAAGTCTTCAAAGGAATTTTTTTCAGAGGAAATTTCCAAGTGTTTTGTAGAAAATGTCTTTTTAATCAGATGCGATTTGCTGTTAGAAGCGTATTCCACATGCATTTGATTATATTGCACATACACAGCCTACAGAAGCAGTAGCTTTACTTAAAATTGCTGTTTTCTTTGTTGTTCATGTTTTATTTCCAAAATTTCCTGTTAACTTTTCACATTTTTAACACAAAGACACAGCGGAGCCACTTTGGTGGATTTCTGGTGAAAACTCTTTAGTTCCTTAGAATTAACTGAGCGTAGTGCATGTATTTTAGCTCTAATGAGCCAGAGAAAGAGGAAAACTTTTACCTGAGGAGCTGCGATGTTGAGTCCGGGGTTGGCCAGTTCAAACCTCTCCTGGGATTTCTCTCTGGCCAGACGAGCCGCCTCCTTCACCTCCTTAAACTGCTCTGCAAACTTCATGTGGAGGAGGAGAAAAAGGAGACTTCAGACTCTGAATCTTTAAAACTGGATGAATTTACCGCTGTATCGATGCGGTATCTGTCTTCCATTTGTGCTTATGCATCATGCAGATTAAGATCCAAATTCTGAAGAGGAAGCAAAACAAAAAAGGTCAGAAGCGGAATATAAATTAATGCCACCAAACGAAGCTTGGTTGGGAAGAAGAAAAGGTCAGTTTTCAGACACGACCTGAATATGTTTGTACACTCCTACAAGCATATTTATGGTACGGCGTCGCGCCGTCAGTACCTGCTGCAGCTGTTGCTCCGTGGAGAAACCCAGACCGTAGACGGTGTTCGCCCGGCTGTCGGCCCACTGGCCGAACTTCTGGGACGTCTTGGTGAACGTCATGTTGGGGGTGATGGTGCTGTTGATGATGGCCTGGGAAAAATAACAAAAACACATCAAAGTTAGGTTAGGAAAAATATTTGTGTAGTTTTTAAGTGATGATTTTCTAAACAAGAACAACATAAAATTATTGATTATAGCTAACAAATTAAACTGAAAATTATTTATATTTTCACATTTTAGAACAAAATTAACCTTTTATTTAAAAAAATAAATAAATAAATTTTTAGAATGATGTGAGCCTTTCCTATAAATATGGAAAATAAAGAAAAGTGAAGCTACTTACTTTTAAAAGCCTTTTGCATATATTGGATTAGAACTTAAAGAAAAATGATCAGTCTAAAACATTTATTTTTGGTTTTGTAAGAGCCACACATGAAGGAGAAATGACACCAGGCATTTATTTACACAGTATTTTAACCTTTTTTCCTTCTTGTCTTCTGTTACTAGTATGTCTGTTTTGTAACTTGCAGAGAATAAAATCACATAAATTAAAGTTTTTCACAAAATCTGAGGATCTAAAGGCAACAAATCATAATTCTTAAAACAGAAAGACTGACCTAACAAAATGTATGTTGATGTCATTTACAGTTAATGCGCTGAGTTCTGGGTCCTTTTGCATGAATTACTGCATCCATGCGGCGTAGCATGGAGGCCATCAGCCTGTTGTTCTGTTGAGGTTTTATAGAAGAGCAGGTTGCTTTGTCAGCAGCTGTTATATTACTGTTACCACAAGTAATTCAATTCAGTCTATTTATATAGTACTAATTCACAACAAATGTCGTTTCGATGCACTTTACAAAAAATTATTTCAATTCAATCATACAAAGATTCCAGTAATACATTTTAAAATCTAATTTTCTTGTCATCAGGGTAGAAATTATTTGCTTTTTTTTTTAAATAAAATAAAAAATTTTCCACAAATATCAACGTCTCATAGAAGAAAATGCATCCATATTTATTCAAAAGTTTTGTTTTTCTCTATTTAAAACCTGGAATTAGAAATGAAAGTTTAGTTCTTAAAAAAATGACAGCAAATTTACTACATAAAAAATTATTTTTATGTTTTCATTTACTTATTTTTGAAAGATCCTGAGACATTTGCAGCTCAAAACGAGTTTATTTAGCTGGACTGAAAGCAAAAATGGCTGTGAATTTATTTTATATACAACATCTGTATTGGGCTCACATCAGGTGAGTTTGCTGGCCAACCAATCCCAGTTATACCATCATGATTAAAGTCATTCTAGGTGCTTTAATGGTTTAGGCCGGTACTGAGTCCAGCTGGAAAATTAAATCAACGTCTCCAGAACCAGATGTTGTGATTAGAGGGGATTCTGGATCGCTCTGAGGTTTCCTGACATCCATCAGGCCAACACTCACTCACACTGCTTGATTTCTAAAATTATTACAGTTTTTTACTTTAATTTGAACAGAAAGGTTGGGATGAACTGAGAAAATGTTTCAGTTTAGGTCATTAGATGCTTCTGGCGCCGTCTCTGGTTAAGAATATGACAGCTGGAGCCCAGTTCTGGAAACATCTGTGGCCTTTGAAGCTCCAGCTGCAGTCCACGCCTCCCAAGTTTCCCCTAAAATCTTGAATGAACTTTGCTTCATAATCTCCAAGGCTGTAGTTATCCTTAATGTGTTCCCTGCTGCTTGTGCCATGTTTAAAAACCCCCAACAAGACATGAAAGCATCTTAAACATGTTGTGTTTCACTGGTAATACAAGACATCAGAAGAAGCAGAAGAGGAGAAATTTTATTTTTTTGAGAGTTACCAGCTGCAGTTCATAGCAAATACTAGTTTACTTAACCGACTGTTCCTTTATTTAGGCCTCCTTTCAGATATACGAGCTAATTTAAGAGCCGCAAATAGAAACAAGTTCCCAACAGCCAGGGCGCAGAAAGAGAGGAAAAGCTTGATGTGCTAAAGCGGAGTTGTTTCTATAAAATCCTCCAGTGAATTCAGTCGTTTCAGGTGCATCTGTTGCCAGATTTGCTTCTTTTAGTCTCCCCTCCAAAAGCCTCCAGTCTCAGAGGGGAAAACTGGCACAACTGTCTTGTGTGTTCTCTATTTTTTGCCCCAAGATGAAGACGTTCTGCTAGAGTCCCGGGAGCTTTAAGCTAACGCACAGGACGCTGCGCTAACAAGAGAAATGGGTTAGAAATATTATTCCGACAACATGCGCAGCGTGCTAACCATGGCAGCCAAACCCTCCTTTATTTGAAGACTCTAAAAACATTTTGACCACAGCAGACCATCTTCACTGGGGTTGTAACGATTCACTGAATGATTCAAGGATGTTTCGGGTTCAACTTAAACTCTAGGAAAACATCCACTACATGCATCCAGTTCATTCATAGTTACTGACAGGTGATGTTTTTGACACACACAAGGAAATCTGACATGTACTTCCTGATCAGGACGAGTAATGACCTGAAAAAAGAAAACATTTTAAATCATTTTCCACCTTTTAAAGCTGAGACTGAACATGAAGTGCATTACATAAGGTAGAGTTTGTTAATGTCTTAATTTAACTTTCATCTCTAATGTTTAAAAGTTAAACTGAAATTAACTTCAGTCAGAGGCGTCTTCAGATGCGCTGCAGCACAGACTGCTACATCACCGTATTCAATAACTCTGTGAAGAATCTGGATTAATGAGCTACAACATTTAATTTCCCTTTGGGATTAATAAAGTATTTGAATTTCAAAATGTTTTACTTCTCACCTGTTCTTCTCATAAGTTTTTTTATGCTTCAAACTTTAATTGTATGGCTTTTTAAGCATTACAATGTTTTCATTTTAAAAAAGGAACTGAATTGTTTTTTCTCTTTTATGTAACTTAGGTAGCTACTACAGAAGAGAACAATTTTTATTCAGCTACTCAATCATCAGAAAAATCAATGAGTTATTCAGTTCCTAAAATAATTGTTTACATCATCCCTAAATCAAGAAAACTGCTTCTTCGAGCAAGAAGTTAGTCAATTTCTTTAAAAGTAAAAAAATAAAAATCAGATTAAGTATCAGCTGCTATCCTTCCACATTCACCATGGAACTCACACAGAAACATAAATCCAGATAAGCTGCGTGTCAGGTGTGTGAGCTGGGCTCCCCACCTTGGTCCCTCCCACGCTAATGATGCGGTAGACGTTGCGGCTGGCGTCGTAGAAGAAGGACACGGTGACGGCGTGCTTACTGGCCGGCAGCCAGTTACGTTTGGTCGCCGGGTCGATCTGGAAGACATGAGCTCTGGTGCTGAAGATGGGCTGCTCCCTTAAAACAACGAGGCACACAGGAGCACAGCGTCAGTCTGAACGTTCCAGAAGACAAAGCAGTAGTAGTGGTAGTTTCTGTTTATAGATTATCACCTGTTTATTGTTATGAGTTAAATTTGTTTTATAAGTTGGTAGGTTTGGTGAAGTCAAAAAATGCTTTCAAAGTGACTTATTTTTTAAAAACATGCACACTTTAATGTATTTCCCTGAATTGTTTTTTTTTTATGTTGTATATTTAAGTTGCCCTGCTAAAGTCTTTTTTGTTTGTTTTGTTTTTGTTTAGTTCTGTTGGTTTTTATTATGCATGTGTTGTGACTACATAATGGATACTTTATGGTACCTTTCTGAGGTTGGTTGTATATGTTTATATAAATAATAACAAAAAAAATACATAAAATAATAATAATAAATAAAGAAGTCATCTTCCTGTTTATGAATTATCAACTGCTTATTGCTACATAGGTAAATCACAAAAATATAAATTAAAATAAAAAATAGGGCTCCAACTAATGATTATTTTAGTAATGTATTATCCTATTTATTACTCTGACCATTAAACGGATAAGAAAAACATTTTTATTTAACCACTTAAACCTTTTTATAATATACTAGAATACATAAAAAGATGCAATAAAGAAATAATTCAATTTTCTTTTTAAATAAGAAAGTAAACATTTTATTGCCTAAAATAAAATGCATTAAAATACTCTAAGCTTCCTTTAGTGTAACTTGAACTTATGTTTGATTTAACATCAATACAGAGCAGAGTATACATTTAATTTGATTCCATTTGAGACCAAGATTTAACAGAAAAACTGACTTAAATGCATTAAAGATGTATTAAAAGCTGTATTTCTGATGCTTTAAACACACAGCTGAAAGCCAGAAGGCGAACACATCAGAGCTCATCATTAAAAAAGACACACAATATCATTATTGTTTTCCAAGGACCCTGAGGTCAGTGAAACTGTGATGATTTAATAATGTTTTGGGTGCAGAAAGGCTGAAGATCTGCAAAGCCCCTGCAGTCCAATTAGTCATTCTTCTCTTGTAAGACAAACTACAAACACTGGCTGTGGGGACGAACAGCACCAAGAGACATACAGGACACTGATGAACCAAAGGAGGCCCAATGGTGAATCCATGCAACACTACACAGCTAATAGAGTTTGCACAATGTCAGTGCATGCAATGAGGCGCTTCTTCTGCAGCTATATACCAACATTGTGGCAATAATCTGAACTGGGAGGAGGCAACCGTCCTCCTCTGAGCAGGAGAAAATACGATTTATATGGGTCAGCACCGCCTATATGAGCAATTGTTCCAGGCAGATTTCATAGGCATTACTGAACATTTGCATTCAAACAATAGTCGTCATTGTTTCTGCCACAGTGAACAATAGACAATAGCAACAGAGCAGAGAAAGCTGATTTAGACGGTATTATTCAGGTTGAGGACAACTGCAGCTGCAGAAACAAGAAACACAGAAAAACTTTAGACAAAAGTTTATTTAATGTCCTCCAACAATCACAAAATAGAAATAAATAAATGTCAAAACGCCAAACTGTCTGAGGAGATATTAAAATGATTCTCAATAGTACTAAACAACAAATGTCAGGTATTCATGAACAATGTATAAAACAACTCATAACCCTTTTTCATTAATGTCCACCATTACATCACTGCACAGTTTGAATGGTTGATAAAAGGCAGGTAAAATCAGCCAACCAGACATGTTAGAACTGAGCTTGGGTTGCTAGGTAACGGGGCTGGGCTCTGCCGTGGTTGCTAGGTAACGGGGCTGGGCTGAGCTTGGGTTGCTAGGTAACGGGGCTGGGCTCTGCCGTGGTTGCTAGGTAACGGGGCAGAGCCTGGCAGTTGGAAGCTTTTTGAAACTGATTGTTTTCCGGACACTAAAATATACTAACTTATTTTTAGCAACTGGACTGTTTCTAGAAGCAGTAGAGACCCAGATGAAAATACAAAATGTTGTATATATTGTTTTTAACATTGATTTATGGGGTATATTTTGTTACTGTGTTGCTGTAACAAGTGAATTTCCCCACTGTGGGATTAATAAGGAACTATTCTATTTTAAAAAGTTAATTTTGAGTAGTAGGTTCCCTATAAGTCATCAGAACCATAGTTGGGCACACATTCACATCAACTGGAGATGTAAATAACAATAAATGAAGAATAGCATTTCTTCTTTGGGGGTCTTCACACCTTTCCAGGTCATGCTACCCTAAACCCCCACAGTCCAATAACATCTGCCGGGTTAATTACTGATTTTAAGAAACAGAACAATAAAAATACGAAAGGTCATATTTTTAGGCTCAAATTTCTTGTCACAAATGAAGCTAAATGTCTTCAGACACATTCAAAACATTAGCATGGCAACAGCTGAAAAGCCTGGAACTGACTGTACATCCTGCAGTTCGTTAACTATGGACTTGAAAAGCTGTATTGATAATGAGCAGCAAAGCAGCTGAGAAACACACAAATTACAACCTGGAAGAAACATAAAGACGTTCAGTGTTATTCTGTTCTGTAAAGTCCTGTTTGTCGTTTCTCGCTGAATGTGTTTTCATGCAGTCGGACCTTGAAATGTGTTTTTAATATTCTTCCTCTGTTGTATTGTCACGCGTCGTGCCGAGAAACATTACAGCCCAGTCTCAGCATGATCACACCCAGATCACCGATACTGAAAAACAACCTTCACAGCAATATGAGACAACAATTCACTGGAACTGCACCCAGAGCCACACAGAAAACTACGAAGTTGTTGTGTCCTCGAGTTGCACAGATACTCAGTTACAATAGGAACGAAAGCAAATAAAAGAAGCTGGCACAGACGCATCCTTTCACTGAGCTTTATTTGTTTTTTGTTTTTTATCTTTGTTCTGGATAAAAAGCCTTTTTACAACCAGAGGAGTTAATAAACTAAAAGCTTATTGCCTTTTAAGAAGTTATCAAAACCGAAACCCAAACATGGCGTTTTAATAAGAACGCTCTGTCCAAGCCTAGTCCATCAAATCATCCACAGATTCAGTTAGTGATTTATTGGTAAAACCGAGAACGGAAATCACTGTGTCCTCCAACAGCAACCTACATTTCACCTGAATGTCAAAACAGCAGATATGAATCAGCAGCTCACAAACACCTCATTAGACTTAATTAAACGAATCAACTGGCTGCGTGACAAATAAAGCTGACAATAAGCGAATAAACAGGGGGAAAAAACTATAATTATCAACGGAGTAAAGCAGGATTTCCCTCCTATCGCATTCACATCTTAATGAGAAGCGATGACTGACGGCTCGTCAGCCCTGGCAGAAATTAATTGGCCCGGCTGCGACGTCACTGTGAGAAAGCCCCTGGAGCTAATCAGCTCAGACAGGAAGCGTCACGGCGATGTTTGATGAAATGAGCAGATTAAAGCTGGATTAGCGCTCTCCTGAGGCGAGAACAGCTGCGTGTCACAGACTACATTCAGGTGTAATCCAGAGGAGGAGCGTCTAAATGCGCCATAGAGTTATACATTATCAAAAAAACTTTATCTAATTACCACAGATCAGATGCTGTGAGAGCCTGGCTGCTAACAAAGAGGATTTTAACCCTCCAAAGTTCAGAGTTCAAGAAATAAAAACCTCTTTAGTTCTGGTTGAAGGTTTGCATGAGCTTCGCTTGAATGTCACGTCCATTTTGGGCTTTTAATTACTTATTTAGGGTTTTGACTGGTGATGCAACATGCAGTTTGAGTGAGTTAAGGATTTATTTAGTGCAGAAATACAGCTGCAAGATATCAGAAAAACATAATTAAGACGTTGTTGAATTAATGATATAACCTGTAATAAATTAATGAATAAAAAATGATTTAACGTTTTCTGCTTTGAATTCAAAGAAAATATGGATCCTGGATAATAATCCAAAGTGTGGCCGAGGGGCCATTTGTGGCTCTTGGATACATTTTTATGAGAATAGGAGCGATTTAAATTTGACTCTGCTGCAAATGAAGCTGATTTTTATGTTTTTAGGATAAGATTTAAAAAAAAAAGTATTTCTCTTTTATCAGCCATGATTTTTTATTTGTTTTTATGACTCAGACCACAAACATTCAGGGACTTTTTACTGAACAGATCCGAGTCGTTAAACTTGGCTAAACACAGGAAGCATTTTAGAAGAAAGTTCTCATTTTTGTTGCTGAGTTTAGACTAAAAACATTTTCTAAACTAAACAGAAAACTTAGACACCTTTTTTAAAAATAAATAAACTCTGAAAACATCAGTTTTTAGTGCAAACTTTCTATTTTGTTTCATGAATATATTGTACAATTAAATCACAATTACTATCAATTTACAATAAAATTATTTAGCATTTTTAATTGGAAAAAATATGGCCACTGTTTGTTTGTCTTGGTGATTTTGGTCCGCGGTGCAGAAAGTTTGAACACAACTGAAATAAGTAATTTATCCAGTGACTGGAAAGAGATCAAATTAATTATTTTCATCCTAACAAGTTAAAACAAAAACAAGTTGAAGTCTTTCCAGCAGCATTCAAAAAACTTAGCGTCTTAAGCAAATGCGACCCAATGCCCATAAAATCTGACTTTTTTTATGGCGTCCAAACGGCTCAAATACGACGTTTTCACCCACCAAACATCTGATACTCACCACTAAATCAGATACATCCGATAGTTTTCAAACTGTCTGGAGCTTGTTATGATAAACATATTTATTTATTTATCTGAATAAAAACAGTTGCTGCATTTTTACTTTATTAGAGAGAGAAAAGAAACCAAGCAGAAAAAGTCCGGAGAGGAACAGAGCTGAGTCCAGGCTTGAACGGACATGATTTCTGTTTCTTCACTTGACTTCTCACGTCTGCGGAAACATAATTTTGATTCACCGACTGCTGCTTTAAGAGCAGCTCTTTCCTTCAATAAAGCCTCTTGAAAGTTTGCCTCAGTGAAATCTTTATCGCCGTTCAGCCGAGGTGAGAGAAACGGGTCGATCTGAGCTCCACACCTTGTGAAATGACATGAGATGGCACACGAGTCGCTCAGGCTATCAGCTGCATTCCTCCCTTCTGATAAATCGATAGCAGCACAGATCTGAGAGAACCAACATCCTCTTCCTCCTGGTGAGCATACACATCTCTTATTTTTTTACAGATGAAAATTTCTCTCTGATGTGCAGAAAGATATCACTGCACAAGCTGGACAGGAACGCTGAGGATCCTACAGAACCAGGAGACTCTAATGGACTTCCTCTGCACCCATGCTCAGTTTTAAAATATAACCATCTCCACTAAGAAAAGAAAATACAATCAGTATGACAGCAGGAACTGCAACTTTCAGTGCAAATCTGACCTTAACGTTTTCTGCATTTTCTTCTTTTCTGGCCAATCGCTGCATTTTGACCAATAAACTTCTAATTCAACTTCCTGTTTCACGTCTCTTGAAAGCCGAACCTGAAAAATGAAATGTTTGACTCTAAATGGTAACATTTGCCTTTTTATTTTAATTTTTCTGCAAAACATAGTTGAGATGTTCAGTAGGACTTGTGTATAGTTTATGTTGTGCTGAATGCACTTTAATAATTTTCCAGGACTTGATTTAATTTGTATTAAGGGCACCATTTCAAAAAGGTACTTTTATATTTATTTTTTTAACCTTTATATCACAAGGAAAATCCCATTAAACTTAAAAATTCCTGGCAGAACCTGAAAATGTTATTTGAACTTTAAATATTAAATATGCTAAAAGCTAATAATGTGCAACTTTTTTGTAAGATCATCACATGACAAAAATTCAGATTAAAAAATTAGCAAATTTGATTGCAAAGTTTCTGCAAAATCAGCAATTTTAGGCTGCAACAATCACAACATTTAAGTTTTTAAATTAAGTGAAATTATTAAAAAAAAAAAATCTAATTTAACTAAACTAGCAAATAATGCCAATCTATAATCAATCTGTTCTGCCGTCAGTGAATATTTTGCATTTCATTACTCATCATAATAATAAGAAAAATTTTAATGTATGAATGTAGAAATAATACTGACATCTGGTTATCTGACAACATTTGAGTTAATGAAGCCAGAAAGCTGAAAATGTTTTCATGATGTCATGTTTCCTGATGTGAGTTTTAAGTCACGCTCTGATGTGGGATCAAATATTCATCAGTTTTTAACTTTTTGGTTTTCTGTTTGTAGTTAATATTTAACTAATATCTGAATTAGATTGAAACTTTTTGTAATGGAAAAAAACCTACAAAATCAACAGGAAATGCTTATTTCCCACACGGGTTTGATGCTGAATTGAATCAGTTTTCAGTCCAAATCAAACTTATCATTAATGTCCTTGTTGTAGAGTAAAACGATGGATTATTCTGCAGTTATTCTGTGATTTTGGGATGTAATATTCAGCAGAAGAAGCAGCAACTGATAAAAAAAGATAAAATGTGAGCTAAAAACTGCATGACGAGATGAAAAATGAAACTTTACTTCACTTTACAGCCGGATGAAGTAGCCACTGAACGGGATTTTCATGGGAACGATCTAATTCTGTAGCAAATTGTCAGGAATTCATCTCTCAGCAGTTTTCAGCTTGAATAGACTCTTATTTTATATTCTGATCCTTGAATGTATCATAGTTCAGCAATAATTCACACAAGTAACAAAAAATCTTTTATGCAGAAACTTTAACTCCCTAAAACAGACTGGAAGTTATTTGCCTGTGGTATCATATTCATGAGTTACAGGAGGAAACATTTTCCACAGAGATGCATCTGCTCCTTACTACTTAGTAAAAAAAACTAAAAATGTTTCTCTGTATTTCAGAAAATTTAGAGAGAAAAGCTGCAGCCGGAGAGGCAAGAGTTGCTACTTAGACATGTAGAAACTGCAAGCATGAGAAAAATGCAACTAAAGATTATCCAGCTGTAATTTATCATGTAGGCAAAATGGGATTTCTTTAAATCTGAGGGGATTAAATTAAAGACCGCTATGGTTTAAATTTAGGACCTACATCAATAAAAATAATTCGTTACCAGCTAAGGATTTAAGCTGGTATTTCCATGCTCTGGAATATGACTCCATCACACCAAAGTTACCTTAATCCAGCACTTCTTTGTCTGATTATGATGAAATACATGCAAATTTAAATATTTGCTTAGGAAAATGAGAATAACTTATTCTAATAGGGTAAACTTTGTTAGGTCCTAAGAAGTAAACACACAGCAGTCACCAAGGTCACACCTTTGAGGGAAAACATTGTGCCTCTTTTCAGCAAAGGGGAGCTGAAGTTTTTCTAACAGATATTTAGTTTACTAATAGAGTTATATTTACTGGCACAAAGGTGAGCCGCTCTCAGTGCAAGTCCCAGATTTTTCCATGCCATGACCCCCTAAAGAGCCCCAACCTCTGGCTGGGATCCACGTTACAGAGAATCCTACAAAACATGTAAAGAAACTTTGAGTGTTTTCTATTCTCTATTCAATAATTACTGCACTCATTTTGCAAAAATTCTGCCTCATGCCGTCAGATTTTTAGACAGCTATGAGTCTGTGGCAGAAAATGTTACAATTAGATAAAATATTATGACTTTATTACCACATAGTAACATTTTTCATCACAGTCCCCTCTTTTGATCATAAGAAAATATAAAATATTTTAATCACATCAAATTGTATTTTATTCCAACAGTTCCTAAGCTATTTTTCCGTTTCTTGCTTGCTACTCTAGCTAAAGGAGCAAATCAACTTGATAAATTTCACTGGCAGCCAATCAGAAAATGAGGATCAGAAATAACATTTAAATCAATTATTTTAACTTATATCTCATAAAACATATGATTAACAAATTTATGGGATTCATTTTTTATTTTTGAATTTTTTTCCCCCATCTTTCTTTATGAGCATTGCACTAGAAAGCTAACGCTAATGAAGCTAATGCTAATGAATGCGCTAATTTGAATGCAGTTCAGCACAATGCTGGATGGGGCTTAATTAAAGCTCGATTTAGAGGTGAAATGGGAAAAGTTCCCTAAACCAGCAGCACAAGAAATGTTTTATTTTTAGAGTCTGGAATAATTTACAAGTTTTTTCCAAACTCTGGCTGGATTATTTTAATGAATTTGTATTAATATGCACCATGACCTTAACTTGCAAACAAAGCAAAAATAATACACTTAGGATTTGAGAAGTACTTATTCTCTATTTAGTTTTAACATAATACACACACACACACACACACACACACACACACACACACACACACACACACACACACACATCCCTTCCCCCAGTCAGTGAGAAAGCTGCTCTCTCCTGTCTGGCCATGCCGTCAAACACAATCAGCAACTCATTGAGAAAATGTACGTCAAACTGCCAGTAATGAGGCCTTAAGGCTTTGTGAGCTCTTAAAGAGCGTGGAGGCAGAGGGAGATTTTAAAGTGAGAGCCATAAATTGCACTGGTTATACCTTGAAACTGAAGTTCACACTTGAAATTGCCAAAGAGGACAGAGAGCTTGAGAAAGCCTGGTGAAGGTGCCATTCTGCATGCTGTGCAGAGGACCACAAATGATTTAAGCTGCAGATCTGCAATGAGCAACTGTGAATATAAGTGGACGGTTTTTATAAGAGCATTTCTAAAGAAAGCAGAAGGTGCATGAAAAAGGTTCGGATTTTAGGAGAGAAGTTCAGAGTTTTTAGATCCAGATGATTCAGTTTGATGAATCAGTTCTTTTACTGCTCTGAATGTGTTAGGCCTTTGGTTAATAATTAATTGATTCTTAAAATAGTTGACGATTACTTCAATAGTCGAATAATCACGATGAATCTGGTGAATTGTTACCGCCCTACATAAATCTCAGTTTGTGGTTTCAAAGTGTCGCAATGTAGGGAAGTTAAGACAGTATTGTCGCTCAGATGGCAAGAGGCTGCTGGAAGTCAAAGCGGACTAATTATTTAACGATTATGAAGGAAAACCAACATGTTTCAACTCGTGAATCACAAACACAGACCTTGCTTTCTGCATCTTTCAGAGAAAGAAAAAAAAAATCTAAATTCTGCCCAAACACATTCAGCTGGGCATCATTTTCCGCCATCTGAGTGTTCAGAGAAGCAACTGAGTGTGGCCGCTGTTCTTTTAAGCCGTTCCGCTTTTGCTCATCAGACGCCACTTCTCCTTTAAGGGTCCACTTCCTCCGACCTCTCGGGCTGCAACCCCGGGTCCATTTATTGGCTCCGTTGGGCAACACAACACGCCCTGCTTTTAGCGGCGGATTAAAATAGCACAGCGAGGGAAAACGCCAGCTCACGCTGCTTCTCAGCGGGTCATCGCATTGGCAGCGCAGACCAGAACCTGACACGAGCCGTGTCCGATATTCTCTAACTATGTCAGGAATGCTTTGAAGGATTGGACTAAAAGTGGAGAAATCCTGAAAATGTGAGCTCTGCTTGCAGGAGCCTGACTGATAACCAGCTGCTGTTGTGGATTGTGAAGGTGACACAAAGACGAAGCATTTATTGCATAAAAGGTCAGAGAGGGAGAGCTGATCTGTACACTGTTCTGTGGCTTTATGGTGAGAAAATGAAGAGAAATCACAAGAAAAGGCAAAGTCTGGCAGCCTCTCCAGATAAATCAGCATGTCTCCTAAGCAGCAATTACAAAAGCTCCCACATACAGAGCAGCTGCTTCAGTTAAAACAGCTCGCTTAGTTAAAATACGTAATAAAACTTCAGCTTGATTCAGAGATTTATGAGTTCCTGCTGCAGCGCTGCTGCTTCTAAAACCAAACTTCACTCCAATAAAATAGAAAAGAGGATATTAGTTCTGTTTGCTCCTTTACTTTCAGTTTCAGTACAAAACATTTCCAGATTTGGGTTTTATTATCTGTATGCTGAGGTGGGAAAAGCACCCAAAAACTGTAAAATTATGTTTTAACTCAAGTAAGAGTAAAAACATATTTGGTAAAAAGCCTGCTCAAGTACTAATTATCAATCGTTTAATATTTAAAAATTACATCATCAGACAGACCAAAACATAAAGTTAAGTGGAAGCTTTGGTATTTTAGGGACCAAAATGACAATAATTCATATAAACAACAAAACCAGGCAGAAAAAAGTTTCCAAATCAATTTCTTTGTATATGAAACTGATGAAAATGTAACATAAACTGCAGGTGTGCGTCTGTTTTTGGTGAGTTTTTGGTTAAAACATGTTTTTATTCAGTAGGTAGAGAATCCAGAAATTTTACTTAAGTAATGGTAGCAATATTTCATAATAAAATTACTCCAGTAAAAAAAGTACAGCGTCATAAAAATATCCCTAAAAGTGCATTTTTTAAGTAAATGTAATTAGTTTCTACCCTCCTATTTCTGGTCCAGAAATCATTTGGCAACATGAAGTTGAACCTGAATTTCAGGTTGGTAATGTAGCGAAGGACTTTCTCTCACATTTCTTAGGCATCTTGGCCGATTTAATTCAGCTCTGTCCAAATCTAAACTGGATTTTTCTACAACATATGCAGATTCTGTGAAGCAGCTGGTAATGTGCGATTAAAAACTCAAAATATTAACCAGACTCACTTCCAAACCGAACCAGGAACAGTAGCCATTCTCTTTCCACACCATCCCACTCGATTTTCATCTACCTTCAGTGCTCCGTCTGGGATTTCTCCCATTGAACTCAAATTCTCTGATTGAATTTCAACCGGGCCAATCAGCAAACAGAAGTGAACGATTATGTCGATTTTCTTCAATGTTTTAGAACTGTAGTCTGTTACGATTGTCATGTATTATTTTATTGATTATTCTGATGATTAATGAAATAAAAAAAACTAGAGCATTCTGCGGATTTTTCATTTACCCACTTAAGCCTTTTATGAAATATTAGAAATACAAATAATTAAATTCCTTTGTCAAATAAGTAAAAATGTATTGCCTAAAACGCAGTGACAAGGCATTCCTTTAGTGAACGCTTTAAGATTTAAACGCAGATACTTCTGCTTTGATGTGGTTGGAAGTAACAATAAACCTGTAGGTTTAAAATCAGTACAGGGTGGCATAAATAGCCATTTATAATTTAGAATCAAAAGGAAAAAAAACAGGCTTGTATTTTGTTGGCAAAAACAAACATTTTCTTTCATGCAGTAGATAGTCAACATAAATAATTTTATTTTAGGTGTGTAGATGCAGTTAGTCAGCGTGGGCTCAATTCACCGCCTCGTTTCTGTCATATCTCATTCAGACCTAGATCTATATCCTAACAGTGTTCAAAAACAAAAGGTAAAGGTAATTTTATTTATATAGCACATTTTCAGCAAAAAGGCAATACAAAGTGCTTTACAGGAAAAGCTCTGCAACTCACCCCGAGAAACTTTCCACCGGTATCTTCAGGCTTTCTTTTTAGTGACCCAGTCTTATTTATTAAACCATTATTGTTTTTAAACCCGACCCGTTAGTAAGCGAGCTGTAGCGCTGCACTTTGAGATGACGTAACGGCAAAGTGCAGTACCTCGCGGACCACTAGGGGGAGCCAGCGGAACAACAGTGGTTGAGAAAGACAGAAGAAGGGGAAAAAGAACGCTTGGGCAGCTGACGTCATCATGAGCTAACGTCTTTCAGGTCTGTATCTCCCACATTTAGGTCAACTTCACAATAGGACCACCAGGCCTAAAGAATCACAGCCTCTATCTCACTCTGCCATGTAATTCTGTCTAACGCAGCATCTTCACTCACTGCTCCGCCTGCCAGACGCTAAAGCAAAAATCTGCAACATTATGGCTCCTCTGGTGCCTCTTCTACCATCACCTTTTAAACTGAATCATTCACCTTTGGTACTACAACTTGTGTTGTCAGTGAGTGTAAATTTACACCCCCAAAACAAAGTCTTACCAAGTATTTTTGGTACTTTCTTGTGCAAAGATCATAGTACAGGTGAAATAAGGTAAAACTAAATTCAAAGTAAGTTTTTAGTAAGATAAATAAGCTTGTTTTAAGTCAATAATTCTTTAATATAAAAAACAAAAGGCTTTTATTAAAGACCTTTCATTTTATAGGTGGAAAAAATCTGCCAGTGGACCTAATACTTGGTTATTGTCTCATTTCAACTGTACTACATTTGAAATATAAATTGCGACAGATCAACAATTTTGTCATGTTCCTGCAAAATCCCAAAATCCTACCAAGTATTTTAGTCTAATTATAGGGAAAATATTGTAGTACACTTGAAATAAGACAAAACTAACTGAAAAGTACCTTTTCATCTAACTTTTCAGCTTGCTTTAAGTAATCAATTCCTTAATATTGTTTTTAAAAAAGTACTAGCTCAACTCCTGGGTTATATTTTTTAAATATATTATTGAAATAATCTGCCTGAGGAACCTGACCTTTTTCATCATTAAGGAATTATTCACTTAAAATAAGCTCCTATTTCTTTTCAGCAAGAAAAGTTACAACTTTTACAACTTTTACTTGCAAGTCAGTTTTTCCTTATTTAAAGTGTAAAAGTTAAAAAGGGTTTTTTTTTAAGTTTTGATGTTGAAATAGCTTGTGTGGTATGGTATTTTGTTATGTCTTTTTGTAATAATTGTAAGACCTTAAATACACAAATAAACAAATATTCCCACTAAAAACTAGACCAAAAATACTTGGTAAAGTTGTGTGTTTTGCATTGTAAGCTACAATATTGTGATACTTTTTTTTTTAGCCATATCACCTAAAAAACTCAAAGGTAAAATCATATTTAAACTGTCTTGTTTTTATTTTCTGTAAACTGAAAATATGCAAACAAGAACAGTTTCCGTCAGTCGGCATAAGCAGCAACTTTTTGCTTGGATTAGCACATATAATTTGGTTCGCTGCACATTCAAACAGCCCTACATATCCATTAATCAGCTGTAGTTATTTTAAACATGAAGGTCTGACATGCAAAGCGAGTCTGATGAGCTGCGTAAGGAAACCGGCAGCAGATGGAGCGGCAGCGGATCCGCTGACAGGAGGACGAAACACGATAAAAGGGACATCAGGCGACGACAGCAGGAGTTGCACTGACAACATCTGCACAACACGACAAGCACGAAGCGTCTGCAGCGGCTCGGATGCAGTTTCCACAGACACTCAGGGAAGGATTAACATCACAGCAATGGGATGATGGAGGATTCGCTTCATCAATGTTTCATAAAGCAGGGATGGGCGGATTATTCCCAATACCTGATGTTAAACTTTTGAGCTTCAAACCAAACGATTTCAAACTCAAAAGGTTTTTTCTGTCTTTCTTGGATTTTGTGGTATTGTTGACATCTCCAATGATAGTTCCCTAAACTATGACACAAACCCATCTTTCTTTCACACTAATAATGCTAAATTTATAATCACCCACTAATACATCATACATGGACAACTTGGTTCTCGTAAACAGTTTTAGGGAGGGAGATTTTAGCGCTTCAGAGATTTTGAAGCATTTTTTTTGGATATTTTTGGACATTTTGGTCATCGCCCATCCCTGACATGCAGAACCACGACACAGACACGGCGGCGGGTTTCTACCTCTCACGGTGTCGCGGGTACATTTTACAGCTCTCAGATACCTCCGCTGCAGCACAACCAGAAGAAAGAAAGTCCACAGTGTTAGGCGAACTGGAGCGTCATATAAAGCAATACAGTCGTTATTGGTTTTCTGCCGTTAATTCTCGGTTTCGGTTCCTAACTTTTCCACAGAGAGAAGTTTCACGTTTGAAGTGGCATTAACAGGATTTAGGTCAGATGTGCTTAGGAAGGGGAAAAAAAACTTTTAAGAATACAGTTATAGCTTTGCTTTGAAGATCAAAATGTGCATAAATACCAGAGAAAAGCTCAGACAAGAAGAATTAAAGCTCCTCTGTAAAACTGAACTTATCTGACATTATTTCCACTAAATATCCGTTTGTTGAAGTCGTTCGCAGAGATTTGCAGCTTTGGGTTTTGAAAATGTGAAAATGTATTACAGTGGACTTAAGGTACACAATATGAGCTTATCGCATAGTTTTAGCCAAGTTAAACATGACATCGTTTAAACTGACCCACCAGAACCAGGTGGCTCATCTGGATAAAAGTGTGCAGAGTTAAAACTGAGTGAATCAAATACGATGTTTAACACCAGCGTTACTTTATGTAGTTTAATCCTCTGAGGCGATAGAGACCATAGCATCTATCCTAAATTAAAAAGTTATTTCCTATTCATCATCTGTATTTTAAAATGCCTGATTTCTGACTAAGACTTGTTTTTTTGAGACGTGTAGCATGCTGACTACGTCACAGGCTCCTGTGAATCTCCTGAGAGCCGTCATGCAGTTTTCAGAACAGCACAGAGGAAAACTCTGACTCTGCTGAAAAACTTTTCAAATGTACAGATGAAGGCAGCATTTTACATGTAATGTTTGGAAGCAGATTGTATTTATGCATCGTGTTCTGTGTTTTCTTGCTTGACGTTCGTCCACAGATGCATCATTATCATCTTCTTTCTTTTGGAAGCAATAAAATGTAAGAAACCACCCAGAAGGAGATGCATTTACTATAGATGGATGTTGGCTAAGCATTCAGTTTTAACCAGGGTCAGAGTCTGCGTCAGAGTAAAGTTGCTCTGGTTCGTCCAATTCTGCCTGGCAGTGAAAAAAATACACACGTTTGTGTTTCAGAAATCTTTGAGCAAAGAAATCAGACCTACTCACTCTGCAGCGAAGGGCGGACCAGTCCAGTCCTGGAGAGTGAAAGTCCTGCAGCGTTTAGATAAATCTGTGCTCCAACACACCTGAACCAAACGAACGGCTCGTTAACCGGCCTGCGCAGAGCTGATGGAGCAGGGACACGTCTAAAACTGAAGGACTGTTAGCTCTGGTGCTAATTGTGCTAACCTCACTAATCTTGCTAATTGCTAAGATGCTAACAACGACGTTTAAGTCTGTTTGTTTGATGAATTAAGTGAAAGCTTGTTTAACTGCAGAGCTGTGTAACTTCAACCAATCCTCTGGTTGTAATATGAACATTTGTTGATTTAAAAATCCAGCATTTAACTATGAATCACAGATTTTCTCTCCAATATTAAGTCGGATGTCTCTACTTGTTTGAAACTAACTTATGGAAAGAAAAAAATTGTGTTTTGCGACATAATTCACTCTGGAAGAAATGGAAAAGATTAATTAATCTTTCATTAATCTTTTATGAAAGATTAATGAAAGATTAATCTTTCATAAAAAAGATTAATCTTTTTTATGAAAGATTAATCTTTCATAAAAAAGATTTTTACTGCATGTCCTTCTATGCAGTAAAGGAAATGTGTTGGTAGGTCTGTCTGAACAAGTAATTAATGGCATGATAAATTAAGATAAGCTTGATAATTTCCATTCTGATGATTAATATTTTTCTACTTTTTAATGCCTCAAACTTGCATTGTTAGCCACTATCAAAATATTACATTTAAATTGTCTCAGAACAACAATAATATTGTTTATCACGATAATATGTGGGACAGTTTATCATCCAGTAAAATTTGTTATTGTGACAGGCCAAAGTGTTGGTTGGATTTTATTCTTATGGATGGTTCAAAAACCTGGAATATTTTCAGAAACACAACTCTGGGATTATTCTTATGGTAAAAATCTGAACAATGTTTAATCTAGAGTCATTTGTGTATGTAAAAATTAGAATAAGCAAAATTTGGGAGCATTTCAGAGCTTCGACCACAACACATCTTTAATCATGTTTATTTAAATTTCAATTAATTCTACAAATATTTTCACTAATCCAAAAGGGAAATCAGTTAAAAAATGAAAATACAACCTAAAAAACTCCTAATCTGTGCAGGTAACTGAGTCCCATTATGGAGACCCAAAGGGGGGATTTATGTGAGTTTTAGCTGCAGGCTAGTATATGAAATATTTACGGCTCCAACTCAGACGCAGAGTCAAATAGACGGAGATTCCCAAAGCAAACCCCAGCCGGGATCCTCTGCTCAGAAATCGGATGGGAAATGATCCAAAGGCTCCCGGTGTGTCTGTGAAGCTGAGGCTGAAAAAGTAATTTATTCTGAAGGTGCTTAACTGGCCTCTAGGATCAACATCCCAGGTAGAGCAGAGGAAGCTGCGGAGTGATCGCAAAGGCAGTAAATTAATCATACCGTCAATTTGACCTTTTTGCGGTCACAACTGTCATTAAGGTTTAAACAGAGACGTGAGGAAAGTAGGTCAGCTCTGCGTGAAGGATCCCCCTCTCCGAGATGTCTTTTATGGTTTAAACAAAGAAAAAAGCCCAGCGTCTCACACAGACTGATTGGAATTACTTCAATGCTGCAGTTAAACCCGATCAATTATGTTGATTCCCTCAGAAAAATAAACAAAGTTCACTTTCACACATTTAGCATTTTCTGGAGGGATCTGAAAGGATCTTATCAGATCTCTAACTCACCCCATGCTCCGATGATCTGGATGCTGATTATTTTAGCAGTTGTTCCTGTCAAAAGTCCGTCCGGCCCGGTTTCTCCTCTCTCCAAAAAGCTGACTTTCTTCCTGAAATCCTTTCCTCGCGTTACATTTCTCAAGAGTAAAAACACAAGTCACTTCCGACTCCAGATCCCCCCGTTTCCCTCCCAACCGCACTTCTCTCCTCTGAAGTCAGGCAGTGTTTCTCCAGCCTGCCTGCCTGCCCGCCTGCCTGCCGTCCTTTGTCCGCGGGTTTCCACAGCCGGTAGCGCCGCGGATCCGTCGTGCCCGTGCGTAATTACGCACGATGAACGTTTGGCTCAGCTGTGCGGGCGGAACAGACGCAGGAATGTCGATGGAAGTCGGGCAGCGGACCGCTTCTAGCTCCGACCTCCTCCAGAACTTGTGTGCCCTGCTCTCCCCTCCCGCTTCCGAGCCCGATCACACTGGGATCCCATTCAGCAACCTCAGAGGGGCTGTGGGGCCTCCACAGCGCCACCTGACGGACACAATGCGAAGAGACGCTCCAAGCCTCGGAAACGTCAGTCTGAAATCAGCAGTTTGGTAGCAACTAGTTACATTTACCTAGTTACATTTACTAGAGTAACGTTTGGGGGAAAATTTAGTTTTCAGAGTATTTTCACTACACTGTACTTTTTATTTTTACTTGAATAAAATTTCTGTATTCTCTACTCCTTCACTGTAAAACATTTGAGCCACATTTAATTGTGTCTACTATCTACTCTTTAAGTCAAATAAATTTAAAGTTTTAGATTTTGAACCTAAGTGGGTGAGTTTGTGAAAGATAAACTTACAGTAATAAGTTGTTTTAATATTTGTATTAATTCTGTCAGACCTCCAAAAGTTGAATAAACTGGAGGTTTTAGGTCAGCACTTAAAAAAAGCTGAAAGAAGAAAAACACAGGAGTGGGAGCTATTTCCCAGAATGCTTAGCGGCATGTTCGTGTATCCTGAGATGGAAGTGCGTTACATTGATCCGACTCTTGTTTTTATTAAGATAAATGTTTATTTTTATGTCCTGTTCACACTAAATGTTTCTGAGCTGAATTCTTTGTGTTTAATCAAATTAATGATCAGATCAGAAATTTTGTTCGTGGAATTTGAAACAAGAATTTAAATTATCCTAAAGTAAAATAAGTAGTTGTTTTAACTTGACAATGTGAGTGAAGATAGCAAAATCTGCTCTTTAACTGGTGAGAGCAGATTTTTATCTTCCATATTGTGAAATAATTATTTGGATTAAATTGCAGCATTAAGTTAAAACTTACAATTCAAGATTAATTAACTTTATTAACAATGTTTAGACAACTTGTGTCTTATTGAATAAACTTCATAAACTTTAATTTCTGAGTTAAAACCAAAACAATTTTCTTGTTGTCTTAAATTGCATTTTCAAGGCATCAGGTGGATTTTCATGTTCAGGATAAACCATTTTCAGATGTTTTACAGTCTGAATGAAAAACAATTAATCAAAAATTCACTAGACACAGACACATTACCTGCCGTTTTTGTTAAAGTTTCATAAGTTTTCTATTTAAAGAAACTGATCTGGAAACATTTTCTTGTGTTTTATTCCAATGTGTTGAATCTTCTCTTCTGTTTCCAAGCAAATAAATGGAAAATTGAGGGGGAAAAACTAAATTTTGGGATAACTGAAATGAATTTTGACTAGCGTCTCTTTTTGTGTTCCAGTTAGGAATCGAGGTCACAGAACCGGGCCTCTTGAGGTCCAGTTCGAGCTTTCCGTGGTGATTTACGGAGCCATTCGCTGGAGCCGGTCAGCAGAGCTGTCCACCGGGAAACTTTACGGCGCTTCATCCGCTGCTGAAAGGTTTTATGGAGACGCGGATTTCATTTTCCAGCAGAACTTGGCACCAGCCCACATGGTCAGCGGAACCAGCGCCTGCCTCGGTTGCCATGGTAGCGCATGACGCAAACCGCCCGGATAGAAACAGAGAGGAGCGATGGAGTTTAACCAGAGGGGGCCCAAAGGGTGGCCCGGGGGCCATTTGTGGCCCTTGAAGTTATTTTGTTTGGCCTTAACCAATTGTTGACTGTTCTATTGATTTGTATTTTTGTGTTTTTATGATGTAAAGCAATTTGAAATGCTTTGTTGCTGAAAGGTGATATACAAATAAAATTTTATTGATTGATAAAAATAGACCAAAAATACTTGGTAAAATTGTCTCTTTTTGCAGCGTTCAGAGCTTCTGTCTGGTGGAAAAAAGTCACATCATTCATATCTCTCAGTACATTCAAATATGAATCTGTGTAAAAAATTATTCCTTTGTTGTTAGAGATGATTTTTTAATGCATTAGTGCAGCAGGATCAGCCCTGATTCAAAATATCTGCAGTGGAGTTTTGGAGGCTCAGATGTGGAGGAAGAGCGCGGTAATCGTCCTGCTCAGTGGCCCGTTTCAGCGGCGCAGCTGACTGCTCCTCTGGGCTGCAGAGAGGCAGCATGGGAACATCGGATCTCTGCCTCACAGAACCAGAAACCACTGAGGCTGCTGGTTTGCAGAACCGACGCTTCTTCGTTGGTTTTGGTCAGTTTGCAGCACAGCTGGACGCTCTGGGAGAGACGGCGCTAAATGTCCAGGCGTATGCCTGCAGCACAGAGGAAATAATCAGCTGCAGGAGACAGAGTGTGCAGACTGTCTCTGCAGGGATCTTCATCCCTCTTTAGTCAAACAGCGGATGAGTCACACAAGTTTACATCCAGGGGAACAAAAATGTGCCCAATCAGAGAAATGTTTCCTTTTTAAAACGTTTAACGAGATAAGACTGTTCTTTCTGGTCATCTGCAGATTTTAACAGAGAAAATCTTCACTGTGTTTCTGCTGTTTCATAGAGTTTATCCTCAGTAAGGGAAATGGACCGGAACCAGATGGAGATCAGCTGTTTGGATGACACCTGGAGAATATTCTGCTTCTTCGCCTCTAAAATTTCCAGCGTCGCTGTTTGCAGTGTTTTGAATTGTTATCCATCTGTTTGGTGAAATTAAGTTTAAAAACATGATATAGTCACAAATTAACAAATAATAAACATTTAATTTTCTGAAATGCCATCATGAAAATAATCAATATACATCAAAGGTTGATCAATTTTCCATTTACTATTAATCAAAAGTGATTCTAACCAGCCGGGTTCTTAGTCTAGATTTAAAGGCAGTCAGTGTTTCGACTGTTTTGCAGTTTTCTGGAAGTTTGTGCCAGATTTGTGGTGCATAGAAGCTGAATGCTGATTCTCCATGTTTGGTTCTGAGGATGCAGAACCAGAACCAGAAGACCTGAGGGAATCTGGAAGGTTGCTATGACAACAGCAGATCTTTAATGTATGGTGGTGCAGAACCGTTCAGTGATTTATAAACTAACAGCAGTATGTTAAAGTCTCTGAGCTGCAGGGAGCCAGTGAAGGGAGGGACTGTGTGATGTGCTCTAACTTCCTGGTTTTAGTCAGAACACCAGCAGCAGCATTTTGGATCAGCTGCAGCTGGAGGACTGGTTTCTTAGGCAGACCTGAGAAGACGCTGGTGCAGCAATCAATGACAGAGTTGGTAGAAACTAGTTACATTTACTCGGTTACATTTAACTGAGTAACTTTTTGGAAAGAACTTACTTTTAGTGCTTGGATGTGTTCAGGGTCATCCGGTGACGTCGTGAAGCAGAGCTTCGTGTCGTAGTTGGGTTTCTGTCCAGTCAGGGATGAATCGGAGCAGGCCGGATATCTCCGTACTCGTCAGCGTTCCTCCAGCTGCTCCTGCCACATGTGGGACCCAAAACATCTGGAGTGCATGTGTGCTCTCATCAGCACAGATGAGGATCTCCATGCATGGACTGAGTTTCATTTTGTTTCATTTCCCCATCAGAGACCGTTTCCAACCTTTCCAGTTGTTTACCTTCCAGGTTTTGTGAGTCACTGATGCTTTTCACCTTGTGCTGCTCCTTCTGAATGAAAATCCCTCATTATGTCCAGAGTCGGTAATGACAGACTCATCTATTGGAGAGTTTTTCTCCTGCCTGCATGTCCTGAAGCATTTTTGATTTGAACATGACAGAAATCCTGTCATCATCACTGTTTTCTGAATGTCCTCCCTTTTTAATCTTGTCGATTTTGCTGTTGCTTTTTTCTCTCTGAGTACAAACAAATAATGATTTGTCCACTTCTGCTTTTACGTTTGATTGATTTATTTTGTTGTTGCAACTAAAAAGACCGTTTTCAGCTCATCAAAACAACTTCATGTGCAAATGCTGACCTTTCAGCAGCCTGAACGTGTCTCTGAAAAATATTCTGTCAAATCTAAAATTACATTTGAGTCCCTGGAAGACAAAGGTTTGTGCATGTTCTCATCAGACACGGCTAAAAAAAAGAAGAAGCATGAATTAAATGTTGCTTTGAAACATTTAACTGAAATACAACAACGAAGAAGCAGAACAATAAAATTAGATTTAGACGTTTTTTGAATAATAAATCATATTATTGTTTCTAGTTTAACCTGAAAACTTGAGATCAGTTTGTAAATCTTCATTAATCAGGACTGAAAAATATTAAATAATACTGCAGCTTACAAACAAAAATATCTTATAAGGTACCATGGCATATTAAGACCTTTGTACAAAGAAAAAAAAAGAAGTAAATCTGCCAAAAAATTCAAAACTTTTTAGATTAATTTCAGAATTTCTTTTAGAAAAACATAATACAATTTCTGAGCTTTGAAAGTAAAAATATGAGAGAAAAAACTTAGAAAATTTGAATTTCATCTCAGAAATCTTTAAGAAAGAAACTTTAAAATTTCCAAATGTCAAATTTGGAAATCTCCAAAGTAAAAAATATTAAACTTTTGAAACTCTAAAATTTCCAGGTTTTGGTGATTAATCTCAATTTTTTTAAAGTTTTTCTAGCAAATTTTCGACTTTTCAAACTGAGACGTTTCCACTCTTTTTTTCTTCTGGAAATATCTGCTTTTTCCAGCATTTTTTCTACTTTTGAAGATCCATGTTTTTTTTGTTGTTTTTTTTTTTTTAGAAAATTTAGAGTTTTGTTGGAAACTTACTCATCCTTTTTTATATCTACAATGGCCCAAACAACCCACTGGACTTTAACTACTTATCTTACGAATTTCACAATTTAGACATAAAGCCATAATCTTACAGTTCCTCATTTATTGCATTTCTTTATCTTTATCCTTTCGTTTTGCTTTTGTACGAATGTTAAAACTCGCCTTGACTCGCCTTGAAAGGTATTTTTACAGTGTGTTCCCTGTTATCACACCATTTTGCTTGTTCACGGATCATCTTGCAGGCTGAATTCCTTCATCCTTTACTCTCAAAAATAAAACATGAAGTGATGCAAACCTTCTGTGAAGCAGACTCAACCTAAGATTTTGTTGAAAAATCCTGCAGGTCTTGTCCTTCGCTCGGTCCGTCTGCATGAATCAGTGTGAGCAGCGCGGAGGCTGAGCGAACTGAAGTCAGAGCAGATGGAGACAAACAGAAGGCTGAAAATCCAGGACAGCACTGATCAGTCAATTCTGAATATAACATGACAAATAAAGGTTACTAACATCTTATGTAACACGAGAAAAGGTCGTGAGAAGATAAAAACACTGGGTATTAACTGTGAGGTATTTTGGGGATATTTCTGGTCATTAATCACGGTGAAAATTGAACAACCTCAGAGTTTGATTTCTCTTCTACATGGAGAAAATAAAAAAGTTTTTATCGATCGGAGGCTCTCTGTCGATTTATCTTTAACTCCATAAAAGATGTGTGAGAACGGATGAGTGAGGAATCCTGCTGCAAAAACAAGGTGAATCTGTAAAACTGCTGCATGTATTACATTTCAGGACAGAAACGAAGTGAACATTTGTAAATTATGACACCACAAATCAAGTGAGATGAAATAACAGCTGCTAGGTATTAAGAGCAGCTGCTGAACTGCTTTGAGACGATGAGTATTTAGTGACCTCGTGGTTTTCTACACACTAATGTAGGTCATTGTGGCCATTAGAAAATTAATTTCATCTGATTTCACAGCTGCTCTCATTCAGCTTCAGCTCCATCCTGAACAAAGTCCTTCACCTGGCGGCCATGTTGCTCATATTTCACTCTGAAATACGTCACTGATGTGACCACCTCTGCATAAATATGCCATGATACTCTGGGCTTTGTTTTGTTGCTTTCATCAGATCATTTGAATCTTCGGTCTTTTCAGGTAAACCCTTTTTCTGGCAGCCAATTCAGACACTTCTATAAACTCTAAAATTTGAGGCTTTTTGAGTCCAAGATGGCGGTTCAGGTTGCTTCGCCTTTCCCCTAAACATAAAACTTGGGCTCAATGTTCTTTTTCCTTCAAATCTTTGCATCTGTCAGTAATCTTCCCAAACACAAGATGACTGACTTCAGATAGTCTGGAGATCCTCTTTGAAGCTGTTCCGTATTGATTGGCAGCAATAATCGCTCCACTGAGGTCATTACTGTCGCCTTCATCGTGTTCACATTCACACCTGCTTTTGTAGAGGTGGTTAAATGATTATTATCAATAAAACAAGTGAAATGTATTAACAGTGACTGGCTATTCTAAAGAAACAGCATCGGTGTACTCTTTATTTTTATAACTGCACGGAGAGTCAGAAAATGTATTCTATTATTATTTATTGTCATGATCTATGTGTAACTCATCTCTGCTTTAAATAAAGTATTGTCGCCACCTGCTGGCTTATATTTTTTATTTTTAGTGATTTTATACATTTATACAGTCATGTTTAATTTAAAATTACAATAAAGAAAATATTTGAGGATTACAAGCGTACATTTTTTTGTTGTTGTTGTGGACTATTTATCCCTCATTTGATGTTTCTTCTTAGTGATTTCTATGATTATAATACTGCAATGATTTACGATAGCTACATTAATGCAATTTGATGTGTAAAATAGGCATAGGCCCCGTGCCTTTACCTTTTTACTCAAATTGTTCAAATTGTAGTGTTTTGAAGTGTTGATAATAAATTATTTGATGACTGATTTAATAAATAAAGTATATAAATCAATCAATACACTGTAAATCAGAATGTGCGTTCCGCTTAAGGTCAACTGCCAGATCAAAACGACATTTTGAACATAAAAATTAATAATTATTCCAACATTTGTGTGTTAAAATGTTTTTTGTTTTTTTTATCAGGTGGGTGTAATATTCTGATATTAAATGTATGGTTTTCAGTAACTGTGGGTGTAAATTATTAAAATTAACATTAATAAAGGTTTTCAAGCATCTTACGTCATATAACTCAAACAGATGTACTTACACACGTTTTTTTCTATTAATCATTTGACCAGCAGGGGGCAACAATGAGCGCCCGTCTACTTCCGTAAGCGTCACGTTCTTACGTAGCATCATGGCGGCTATGGAACAAACACGAGGATTCGAGTTTACGCAAAAATAAATAGTGTGTTTTAGCCTAAAAACTCCCATAAATGTAAATTTAGAGTGTTTTTGTATTAATATAATTTGAAAATGAGCGACTTGTCGTCCGTGGGCCTGTCGGACTGGCTGGTGAAGCAATGTAAACAGCTGGGGCTCAACAAACCCACTCCGGTTCAGGAAAACTGCATCCCACCCATCCTGGAAGGTAACAGCTCTTCTGTTTAACTAGAGGATAAAAAGCTGCATTTAGCCCACATTTTACCAGCTTGATTTATGTGTTTATGGTTTAGATGTAATAAAGAAATAACATTAAGCTCTTTTTAAGCCGAATCTACAATCTGTTTTCCCAAAATGTGCAACAGATGGACCAACACGCTCTAATAGCACAAGTGCATAGAGATTTACTAAAATTATTTGGTTGGATATAGTTTTAATTTCACATTTTGTCCCGTTTAAGCTATAAATTTCGATGCATTTTGTTGTTAATACGTTGTCATTTTTAAAGAAACTTGTTTTCTGTCTGTTTTTAGGTTTTAAAGGAAAAACAGAAAACCTTTACAGAAAGGTTTCCGTATGTGGGATGTTGAAACAAATGGGAAAAAAACTGTATATTTTCCAATTTAATGACAAAAAATAGTCTAAAAAATAGATCTAAAACTAGATCTAGTATTTTTAGTGTAATGCTGTCTATCTATGGTTGTGATTGTAATGTGTTAAATGTAAAGCTTTATAAACTTGAGGTCTGGTTTTATGATGGATTTGTCTTTTATTTCAGTCACGGTTTGTTTAACACAGAATCTTATTTTTGGTTTGTCATTTTAAAAGTTATACAAGTTTGAAACAAATAACTGGTCATAATCATTTGTTTAATACACTTATTTATTCTTAGGAAAGAAAAAGGCCCTCAGTTTTAAACATTTTCAGTAGAACCAGTCGCCTTGCGTTTATTCTGGTTCTGACCCAAATCCGGTTCTTCTCTCAGGGCGCGACTGCATGGGCTGTGCCAAGACAGGAAGTGGGAAGACGGCAGCCTTCGTGTTGCCGGTGCTGCAAAAACTGTCGGAGGAGCCGTACGGCATCTTCTGTCTGGTTCTCACTCCCACCAGGTCAGAGGTCACAGATTCACAAGACTCATTCAGTTATCACAGAAGTTTTGTCTCAGCACACAAATAGCATTTATAGTTGAAGTTTTTAAAATACAAAAACAATTCAGAGTGACATTTCACTCTGAATAAAACCACTGAGAGAAAAACAGTTGAATAGAAATATGAATAATAATAATAAAACAAAACAGGGTGAAAACGTTCTTTTTCATCCAAGACCTCAGTGGAACATAGTTACTAGATTTTATTTATTATTCCCGTGTCACTAGTTTTAGCTCCAGATGCTTTTTCAGACTGAGATTTAATGACCTTAGCAGGCAGCTCACAATTTGCATGTTATTTTACTTCCATTTGGGTTTCTGCTGCTTCTAAAAACAGCATAAGAGCTTTAAAAGAAAACTCAAGACGGTTTTTGGCAATAAAAAGTTTTTCAGTGTCTGGAAAATGAGCCGTTTCAAAAACCTTCAGAGGTGGGCTGTTACCTAGCAACAGTAGCATAGCTCCAGCACATTTTGTCAGCTGTTTTCACCGCTGGATGTGTTGTACAATGGCTGCTGGAAAAGAGAAGTGTTTTGTTGTTGACTTACCATCCAGAAACCACTTTCTGAATTCTTGTTTGTGCAGGAGGATCTACTTCTACTTTTCAAAGCTGTACGGTTGCGTAATTGCACACCCAGTAGCACCTTATTCAGATTTAAAGTGACAAGACGCCTTAAAACAGAAAATAGACAGAACTGAACCAACTAAAATCTTATTATCTACGAATGATTTTGTGCAAAAACATGTTTTGCATCGCCCATAGACTAATCCCAAACGTCACTGTTAAAGCAATAAAATCTCTACAGATTCTCTATTTCTGAGTTTTACTTAAAAGCTTGTCATGTGATGTCACGCAGGGAGCTGGCCTATCAGATTGCAGAGCAGTTCAGAGTCCTGGGCAAACCTATGGGTCTGAAAGACTGCATCATCGTCGGAGGAATGGGTAACGTCACGTCAGAACCGGCTGCATCAGAATTCAATAACGCTTGATTTTTGTGTTTAAATGAAGAGAAGGAAACATTTTCCACTTTATTTTACAGAATAAAGTGGAAAATGTTGCTTCCAGTTTAATTTCTGCCTTGTTGTGAGTGACTGGTTTCCTGTCATCTGGACAGACATGGTGACCCAGGCCCTGGAGCTGTCCAACCAGCCTCACGTTGTCGTGGCAACGCCGGGTCGGCTGGCCGACCACATCCGCAGCTCCAACACCTTCAGCATGAGGAAGATCAAGTTCTTGGTGAGAAAAACAAAACTGTAAATATTTGATCACTGATGAAAAAAGATTTAAATCTGTTGCAATTAATCAACTAAATGCATGAAAAATTGAAAGGAGCTCAAAAATTTACATTGTGATTATTAATATTTTTTAAAGAGCAGTTTTGTTTACAGACTGTTCTTTATATTATTTATGGTTTCAGATGCATTTTTTTATTTCTGATTTATTTTTAGTTTTTGGTTGTTTTATTTTGGATATTTTACATATTTTCCAGTTCCAGTGTTAAGTATTATTTATAAAGTTATCGGTCTTCAAAACTGTAATCCTGCATTATTATTAAATATTTTACTTGAAAATGCAGTAAAAATAACAATGTTATTGTTTATCACAATTACTGGGATGATTTATTGTCCAGAATAAAACCATGTTGGAACATTTTACATAAAACTTCTTGTTTCTCTATTTTTGTCACAAAACACGTTTTGCTGGATGATAAATTGTCCCAGAAGTTATTACGATAAATGATATTATTCTTTTGATACCATTTTCAAGTAATGGCATAGTAAAACAAGAACACATTTTCAAAGATGAATAAACTTTAATAATGAACATTTAGCACTGGAAGACATTTTAAATATCCAAAATAAACAAAATGACAAAAATAATTATAAAGTCTCTGTAAACAAAATTGTCCTTATAAAGGTTTAGTTGATTCCAAAGCACCAGACTGAAGAGTTTTATCGTTCAGTTTTTGATACAAAGAGAAAGAAAAGAGAGACATTAAATTAATGAAAATGATTGAATTTGTTTTAATTTATCATGTAATTAATTGATTTATTGCTCTTAAAGCTGAAGTCAGAAACACATAAACCTGAAGTCAAAGTTCCTGAAGCAGTTCTGTTTTTGCCGACTCTCTCTGTGCTTTGTCGTCAGATTTTGGACGAAGCGGACCGGCTGCTGGAGCAGGGCTGCACCGACTTCACCAAAGACCTGGAGGTGATCCTGAGCGTGTTGCCGGCCAAACGCCAGACGCTGCTGTTCAGCGCCACGCTCACCGACACCCTGCAGGAGCTGAAGAGCATCGCCTTGAACAAGCCGTTCTTCTGGGAGAGCACGTCCGAGTGAGTCGACCCGACAGTTATCACCGTCTGGAACCGCCAAGCGAAGTCCAACCTTATCAGTTAAAGTTCCCACCTCAGGGGATGTTGGGGGAAGAAACCTGGAAACTTTTGAGTCAAATGTAATGAAAACACTGAATGCAAGCTTAGTAGGTTTTTATTTGTAGAAAGAAATTAATATTCCTTCCACTTCACAAATATAGACCAGTTTGTTTTGGTCTTTCATGTAAAATCCTGCTAAATACTTTGACGGGTTTTTTATGCTGAACTTGAATTTAAAAAGGAGTTGAGAGAGAAAACTGCTATTATTCTTTCACTGTTTGTAAACTCATGCATTGTGGTTGTTTTCAATGAGGCTGCAGCTTTTGATTACTTCTGAAATCAGTCATTCTGACAATCGGATAAAAAAATTACCACATTCTGCAGATTTTTTATTTATCCACTTAAGCTTCATTTTTAAAATACTTGAAATGCATAAAAATTCAAATAAATAATTATATCCCTTTCCTAAATAGGTAAATAAGAATTTTATTGCCTAAAATGCAGAAACAACATTTTTTTAGTGAACATTTGTAGCAAAGAATGTGCAGCTAAAAATACTTCTGGCATCAACACTTTATTGATTTAATATCAATACAGTGGAGGACTGATCTTTGATTATTGTTTTGGTTAACTGATTAGTAACTAGATAGCAAAAGATAAAGTTAAAACTTGAGAACCTTTTGGTAGAACATATTTACAGACAAAAGGTTTTTAAAAAGAAAAAGTGAATATTTTATGTAGTTTTTGCTCTGACTGTTTTTTTTCTGCGTCTGTTTACTCCAGTTAACCAGCTACTAAATTAGTTTTATTTTAATAATCGATTAATTATTGGTATATTGTTGGTGTCAGGACGCGGACAGTGGAGGAGCTGGACCAGAGGTACATCCTGACCCCAGAGAAGGTGAAGGACGCCTACCTGGTCCACCTGATCCAGACGTTCACAGACCAGCATGACGACTGGTCCATCATCATCTTCACCAACACCTGCAAGTACGGAGCCACAAACATGCCGAGTTTAATTATTTAGACTTGTTATCTGTAGGTCTATGGAAGATGCTAAAAAATGTATTTTACTTCCTTGTTTTGTACAAAGTAGCTCATAAAAAGATTTCTGAAATTAAATGAGAGAAACTTTCGTCTCAGTATTCTGCAATCTGGCTTTATGGATCCGTACATCAAATAAACCTTAAATGTGGAATAATTGTTGAGGAGTTAAAACTGTGTTTTTCAAAAAAGCATTAAAATCATTTGTTAAACAAATGCATTAAGGATTGATTATGACTATTTTCCTTTATGAATTTATCTACCAGATAAACGTGACTCAGCTTGTGATCTCACCATTGAGAGGAATTTAAATATTGTTTTTCTATTTCTGTATTAGTTTTGTCAATTTTTTCACCCTTTTTTTGTTTTCTGATTTGTGTATGAATAAGTTAAAAATAAGTAATAATTGAAAGTGCATTTTGATCTGTCAGGCAGAGAAAAATGAATCATTAAATAATTTTTCAGGAGCTGCCAGATTCTGACGATGATGCTGCAGGCGTTCAACTTTCCTACCATCTGTCTGCACTCCATGATGAAACAGGTGAGGCTGATCAGGACAATCGATCAGAAACGTCAATTATGACGTCAACGACTAACTTCACCCAAATCTGCAGTTTCTGATCAGTTACACTGCAAAAAATCAAAATTTTTTCCAACTAATTTTGATATAGTTTCTACTGCAAATATATTAATTACAGAAAATAAGACAAAATTTACCTAGAAATTATTTTTAAGCAACATAAATGTGATTCCAATCAATAATTCCTTAATATTGATCCTCTGGCAGATTGTTTCACTTTAGGGATCTTATAAAATAATCTCCCAATGGAACTACAACTTTTTCAATAAAATTAAGGACTTATTTACTTAAAACAAGCTCCTATGTCTTGCTAAAAAGTTACTGTTAAGTTTGTCTCATTTTAATTGTATTAAGTTACTTGCACTAGAAACTAGACCAAAAATATTTGGTAGGATTTTGTATTTTTGCAGTGTACTCTTGCCAGAGAAATTATTATTTAAAATAAATGGTCGCCATTTTGTTTCTCCAGAAACAACGATTCGCCAACCTGGCCAAGTTCAAGGCCAGCGTCTATAAAATCCTGATCGCGACGGATGTGGCTGCCAGGTGAATTATGGCGGCTTGGACTCGGTTCTGGACGGCCATCGGGTTTGTTCTGACGGTTTCTGTTTGCTCTGATTTTAGGGGTTTGGATATTCCCACAGTCCAGGTCGTCATCAACCATAACACCCCAGGACTTCCCAAGATCTACATCCACAGAGTCGGGAGAACAGCCAGAGCAGGTAGCAGGCTGGTTTACGCCAACATCACGGCGGCCATGTTTAATCCACTCCAAACTGATTGATTGGATGAATAAACGTCATTTTCTTCTTTGTAGGGAGGAACGGAGTGTCAATCACACTGGTGACGCAGTACGACATCCATCTGGTGCATTCGATCGAGGAGCAGACGAGTAAGTCTGAATGTTATTATAGTAAACTAAAATAAATGGGGGGAAAACTATAACTAACTGGAACTGTACTGTGTGTTTATATAACTAGCCAAAGTTATATGCTGAGCTTACAGGTATAATATCCTTTGTTTAATTGGTAATCAGTTTTGTGGTGTAAAACTTTAATATGACTATTAATCTAATGTTGAATATATTACCTAGATAAAATTTTCCATCACAATCTTCTCGTTTGGTAAGAAAATGTAATATTTTTATATTCCCTCGAATTTTATCTGGTCTCCAGTCTCGTTTTTTGCAGTGGTTTGTGGAAAAGCAGGACGGCTCCTTCGCTCTTTTCCTTCCCCTCAGAAACTTTTCCATTTCACGCTTGCTAAGCTAGCAGGAGGAGCAAAGCAGCTTGATAAATCAATTATTGACCGGACAGTTCAGACAGATTTCATTTATTTTTCCTGCAGAGACGAAGCTGAAGGAGTATCCCATGGAGGAGAAAGAAGTTTTGAAGATCCTCACACAAGTCAACGTGACTCGGCGGGAGTGTGAAATTGTATGTTCTTCTCTTTACACTAAAGATTTATGCATGTTGTCATCTAAAAATAAAAAAAAACATCCTCTAGTTGTTGCTTCATGATGTAAAAATGTGATTTTATTTAAAATTCTGTTTCAGAGGCTGGAATCGACGGACTTTGATGAGAAAAAGGAGATTAACAAGCGGAAGCAGCTGATCCTGGAGGGGAAGGTGACCAACAGCTGCACATGTCACAGATTAATCATTTATTAGTTCAGAAACAGACACGCTGCTAAACTCAGGGGTTTTCCTGCCCATTTAAAAATGGTTTAAAGCTAAAGAAAAATTACCTTTAGCAAGAACTATTTCCCATATTATAAGTTAAAACGTCTTGTTCCACTGGCTGATTTTGTAATTATTACTTATTAAAATGAATATTAAGAAATCATTTACTTAAAACAAACTCCTATTTCATGCTGAAAAGTTACCTTTAAGCTAGTTTTAAATTATTTTAAGTGTACTAAGATATTTTATACCAAAAATACTTGGTAACATTTTGTTTTTGCAGTGTGGAGACTGTAGCCATGGTGCATGTTTTGCTTTACAATTCCTGCGCACAATAAATTAATAATATATATCGCGATAGAAATGTGATAGATAATACATCTGATAGAATATTCACTGATTCAAGTCAGAAGCGCACAGCATTCTGGGGGATGTAGGCAGAGGGAAGGTTTTAACTGCTCACTCTACAGTCTGCTGGGTGGAATCAACTCACTCTTTGGTTACCTAGCAACAGGCTGTAGAATAACTTGTGGTTACCTAGCAACAGCTATAGTAACTTACAGTTTAAGGTTTCTCTACTGTTCCTCATTAAAACGTGGTGAAGTGAAAACTTCATCACGTAATTTCTGTATCCTTTTAATAAAATTTTTGAGTAAATTTAAAATTATATTTTAAAGGATTTGGTTTTAAAATTTAAATAATCAGCTTTGTCAAGTTCCTACTGCTGTTTTGTGGACACTAAAGTTAAAATTAAAAATAAATTCAATTAATAGCCAATGAACTGGCTAATTTAAGCTACTGGTGGCCCACAAAATTTATCAAATGATAAAATTTTATTTAACTAGGCGAGTTATTAAAAACTAATTTTACAATAATGACCATGCAGAAAGATGGAGCAGCTCAGTTTCACCTACAAAAATAAATAAATTTAGGAAATCTGTCTTTAAAAGATCCAAAACATAAAAAGGCCTCCAGACTGTTGCCTATTAAGAGACAGTTTCCAAATTTCTGAGTCATGAATTGTTTTCCAACTTGTTGGCCGAACAAAATAATTTCAAGGGTCACAAATGGCCCGAGCCACACTTTAGACACCCCAGGATTAAGTGAAATCTTTTTTTTTTTTGCATATTGTCCTGTTAAACTAAAATACGTCAGTGTAAATAAAACAGTAGGATCTTTCATTTACCACCTTCTCTCTGTTGAGTGTTGGTGGAAACTGAATCCATTCGTTTTGAAGTTCCTGCCGTTGACTTGCGACCTTTCTGCCGTGTCAGGACCCGGACCTGGAGGCCAAGAGGAAGGCCGAGCTGCAGAAGATCCGGAGCCAGAAGAAGAAGTTCAAGCAGAAAATCCAGGAGAGCATTCAGAGACAGAAACACGAACAGCTGAAGAAGAGAAAACAGACCAAGAACAAAAAGGCAGAGCTGGCCGCATCATGAAAGCTCCTCCTGTGTATATATACGTTTTATTTCTGTATGCAAATAAAGTTCATGTCACCGAGGCTCAAATCGACCACCTTTATTGATTCAGCTACCAAGGGAAACACCGTCTTGTGATAAAACAGCACTGCAAAGAATATCCACTGCTTCAAACGCTATTTACATCACATTAAATCCACGAATTTAATCTCTGAACTCAAATATTCAGATCGGATGCAGATGTCTGAGCAAATCTACTGAATCACTTCTAAAATAAAAATCACTGCGCGTTTCTACCGACCGCCGCTGCGATGATGGAAAAACTACGAAACCATATCAGGGCGGCGTTTTCCATTAAAGCTATCAACATGTTAGGCCTTCGGTGGAGCGGGTTAAAATAATTCATAGCACAGATGAGAGCCGGATGTCAACAAAAACTCTGAGTTAAACATCATCTACCCGGAACAGGATTGTCACATGTCTGCAGACGTGAGAAGCAGGTGAGGGCTACATTCTTACAGGAAGTGCTGCTTACAAAACTACAATCCCATCGGACAGTGTGAGGAGGATACAAAAGTCCAGGTGAGGGAAGGAAAACGGCATCTGCCTCCTTCCTGTAGCCAGCAAAATGCTACAAAAGAGAAATCTGTGTAAAAATGGGCCAAAAACAACAACACCACCCGCTGATCATGATGCACACAGCAGCAACTGATTGAACAACAAAAAGGCTCTCAGATCTCCAGGAAGCTAAAACATCATAAATCTCCAAAAAGGAATAAAATACATAAAGCAAGCAGAACAGCTTTGGACAAATCAAAATGCCACTGAAGGTAAAAAACTCTACCAGCCTGTTTTACTCCACAGAGAAGGAAGGTGGCTTTTAGTCACGACCAACATCAACCTCGCTGATTCAACAACAACTTTCTGTGGCGGCCATCTTGCTCTAAAGGGTCGTCAGATGCTGGTAGTTTAAGTCCGAACTACATTCATGTCTGTGCTGCAGCTTTTTATCTGAAGGTTGAATGGTTTTAGGCACTGATTAGCATTTTTATCTTTTTATTTCATCCCGCCGTCATCTGATCAGAGCTAACGGCGTTCCTGCTGATCAGGAAGTTTTTAAATTACAGGGTTAATCTCATCCCCAATTACAACTCCACGGTAGTTTGGCCAAACAGCCGCATCTTTTCTTCATAAATATTTAGTTTCTGAACTGGTTTCTCCCTCAGCCACCTTCCTTTTCTACCTCTCAGTGGATCGATTGCCTCGTCGTTTCCTCCACACTTATCCCAACTCCAGCGGGATTCGTTCATCGGGTGTGGAAAAACCCCACTTCCCCCGAGGATCCCCTCAGCACTAAGCGTTTCAGCATTCGCCAATCTAAGCACACAGAGTACAGTCAAAAATAAAATAAAATAAATCTGGTCATGAAGCGAAACGCCAACCCCCGCTGTCGTGAGATTACAGTAGGAAAAAAAAGCCTGAAGCTGAAACATCAAATGACACCGAGCCAAATATTCATTGCTGGTCATGTTTTGATAGTTTCACCAACTATTTTTTTTTTTTTTGTTGCAATTTTGTGCTCTGTGGTAAGAAAGGTATTCAGAGAAGAAAAACTGTCCCGTGGCGATCACCACGTCGGTCGGCGGGATGTGCGTCTCATGCCTGCCTGAAGTCTGCGCGCCGCGTCCGCCGCCGCCTCGCTGGAGACCCTGTGGCGGCGCCGGCGGTTCCCGAGGCAAACGAAGGCATTTCGACGTCAGACTGGAGTGTTCCTGCGTCCTCTGAGAGGGAGAGTCGACTGCTGCTTCCTGCGGAGGCTGCCGAGGAGTCCGGGCCCGGCGGGGTGTCCTCCCCCGACGAGCCGAATCGTTTTTAATTCTCTGGGACGTTGAGGCAGGTTGGCGGTCGGCCCGCCTCCAGGTGAGGTCGGGGGGAGGGAGGGTCGTTTTGTTTCTGACACAGTTTCTGTCCAAATTTTAAGAGTTCTTAAAAATTCCACTGATTGGCTTTGATCCTGGAGCGTTTCCCAGAAGCTTCGGGAGTGGACGGCCGGGGTTGGGTTGGGGGGAGCGGAGCCTCTTGGATTCTCAGGAGAGACCGCGGATCTCTCGTCTGTTTCCCTCAGCAGCCCGACCTGATGCCGCCAGATCCTCGACTTTCCTCCTTCACTCACCGCGGGCGTCGCCTCCCGCCTCTCTCTCTCTCTCGCTTGCTCGCTCACGCGGCCTCTTTCCGTCTCGCTGCCCGTCTGTTAGCGCTCTCTCCTCCTCCTTCTTCTTCTACCCTCCCATTCTCTCGCTGGTCATCGGTTTGGTTTCGCTATCCCGTCGCTTTCACTTGGTGGTGCTTCGGATGTAGCAGAGGAAAACAGGTATCCATTTTATGTTTTTATTATTTCCCAGATTAAAAAGCTGATGAACTAAGCTCAGCTCAAGCCTAGCTCCCTTCTTCAGGCAACCTGGAACACAGAAAGCCGCTTTTCAGATTGGTTTTTGTTTGCATTTAAAGCTGCAGAATGTAAATTTAATAAAAAATATATTTTTAAAATATGTTACAGTACGGAAGGAGACAGATAATCGGTGGAGGGAAAAAGAAAAAATCAAATGAAGCTCCTCTGTCTTTTCCCAGTGTTAACTGGAAACAACCAATCAGAGCCCGGAGGCGGGTCTTAACGCTGTCAATCATGTCTCTGATAGCAGGTAGTGTGGCCACCGATGGCAGCAGACAAATGGTTTTCCTGCAACACTAAGCTGCAGAGGAAAACAGGTATCCATTTTATGGATACCTGTTTTCTAAGCTGTTTCTCTGCCATTAGCACATTGAGTGGCGAGTACATGAGGATGATTGACAGCTCTAAGACGCTTCTCCTGGGTCCGATTGGTTGTTTTTGGTCGGGAGCACAAGAGGAGATCGATCTTTTCACAGATTATCTTTGTCATGTTGCCACAACATGGTGAGTTTTAACAAATATGTAAAAAACATTTTTTAATCAACGTAACATTCTGCAGCTTTAAAGTTTATTTTGATTTTGTGTCTTGATTAATACTAAATAAAAAATAAAAACATTAATACTCAGGCGACCACTTTAAGTGCAAAGATGCAACATTTCCAGCTTTAAACATTTTATATATTTAATTATTCATATATTTTCCAAATTAATTACAGACCTTTGTATACTAAGGCAGCACCGTAATGAAAACTTAACACTGTTATCAGATATTAATGACAGGCCTGTTATGGTGAGAAATAAACCAGGTAATTTTATGAAAGGAAGCTGAGAATTTGCAATAATTTTCTTGTGTCGCATCTCAATCCATTTAAAATAACAACCGTTTCTCTAGCTGTTCCTTCACTGACTGATTGGCTAACTGATTTAATAAATGTGTTGGTGAGCGAACTGCAGCTACTTACACTTTAGTACTGTGACAGTCCGGTCACCCCGCCATGCTGGTACGCACGTTCACCCTGGTAAGTGGAGTCCTGGGACAGAGCCACGTCGATCTGGGACTTGAACTCATCGCCCAGGTAGCTATCCTGCAGGAGAAGACAGGAAGCACCAGAAACACGCAAATCAACCTAAACGTCAGCATGAGGAGGAAAACACATTTCCCAGATAACGAGGAGTTCACACGGCTACTGGAGACAGAAGATGGATTATTTCCATCTGAACCACAGCGATTTATTGAAAAGTTACTTTAATTTGATTATTCTTTATTAAACAAGAATCTCCAAGTATATTGTAAAAAGCCTTAATTCATGGTTATCCAATGATTAGCCAACAGTCACTGCATTTCAAGACGGTTTTTGCTTGAATGTTAAGATACGAATGATAAATAGATATATTACGCATCTCAAACTGTTTGTTTTATTGAATTTGTAAACAGAAATCCAACTGAATTTATCCAAACGTCACAAAAATAAAAATAAAACAACCTTAAGTTTTGATGTTCTGTGTAATAACCGGTAGATGGTTAAATCTGTGTGTTACCTGGGACAACTCTGGCTGGGAGAGGCCAGGTTGGCTCATCTGAGAGGGCTGGCTCATGGAGATGTAACCCTGAGTCAGCGGCCCCTGGGAGAAGGACTGGGAAGCCCCATCCTGGCTGGCCTGGCTGTTGGGCCCGTTGCCCTGGTGAGCCGAGCCGCGGACCCGCTGCCTTCCTCCCCGGCCAGGTTTACCCTTCATGGCACCGCGGCCTGAAGACGGAGGAAGAGACACAGAGGTGAGAAAAAAATAAAATCTACAAAACCAAGTATCCAAATAAATGATCATCATAAGGCTGGAAAAAATCCTCCAGAAGTTTCCATGTTTTCCTCTCTAGCTGCAGCGGCCTGCAGACGCTGCTGCAGGCCGCTAACAAGACACAGGCTGCAACAGGACGCTGCAGCAAGACGCTGCTGCAGGCCGCTAACAAGACACAGCCAGTGTCTCGTTTAAAGAGTGAGAAGTCACACACCAAGCTAAGCACACAGAGAGAAGACGCTCAGAGTACCTGCAGCCGGGCCGTTGGTCTGACCCAGATAGCTGGGCGGAGGCATCGGGGGCATCACCAGGTTGAAGGGTATGGGGATGTTCATGGCCGCCATCTGACCCGGCCCGGTTCCGATCATCCCGATCTGATCGTGAGTTTGGAAGTACATGTTGGACGGACGTCCAGCTGGAACAGAATTCAGCACATCAGTCCAGGACAAACGCAGACGACGGCAGAAACGGCCTGTGGTTTTAGATAGGTACCGGCGCTGCTGCGGTCGTAGGCGGAGCCCGGGATGAGCGCCTCGCGGGCGTCGTACATGGCGGTGCTCATGAAACGTCCCCCCTAACATTCACAGCAACATTAGCTCACTGAAACCAGAGGGAAACCTTCAGGTGGATAAGTTACGGACCGGGTTGATGGTGTTGACCAGCTTGCGAGGCTTGCTGAACTGCATGAGGCTCTCTCTGAGGTTGTTGAGCGGGCCCTCCACCAGAACCTTCTGCTCCTTGTAGTAGTTCAGCAGGTTGTTCCACAGCGGCTGCTTGGACAGCGCCTTGGGGTTCCCCACGATGATCACGCCGTACCTTAAACACATTTTAACTAAAACTAATACTGGATTTGGTTTAGATCAAAAACAATAAAAGGGTCATCTTGAATTTATAAACACAAGATTATTAATAATTTAATCCAGAGATCAAAATATTCAAAGATATGAATCAGAGATTCGGCCGCTGTCAAATAAAAAAATAAATCCATATTTTAATCAACTGGAACGATAGTTTCCATATTGATTACTAATAATTATTTAAAGGGTAATTTTGTTTACAGGCATCATAATTCAGTTTATTTATGTTTTCAGTCGCGCTCTGCAAAACTACAACATCTTAAAGTATTTCTTGTCTAGCTTCTACACAAAATATCTTGAAATAAGAAACTAAATTATATGTATAGGAGCTTCTTTTAAGCCAATAATTCCTTAATATTGATGAAAATGTATTAGTTCTACTGGCAAATTATTTCACTTTTAGCATGAGAAAAATATCTGGCTATACGTAAAATAATCTGTGAATGGAACTGGTACACCGACATTCTTTATCCAACAATATTAAGAAATTACTGACTTAAATCAAGCTCCTATTTCTTGTTGGAAAGTTGCTTAATTTTGTCTTATTCCATGTGTACTGTGATATTTGCTATAGAAACTTGAACAGTAACTTGGCGACTCACTTTGCTCTGGTCAGCGCCACATTGAGGCGCCGCGGGTCGTTCAGGAAGCCGATGCCCTGATGCTCGTTGGCTCGAACGCAGGACAGGATGATGAAGTCCTTCTCTCTGCCCTGGAAGGCGTCCACACTGGCGATTTCCACTTGCTGTCCAGAAACAACACAAGTGAAGAGTTGAAGTGACCAAATAACGTCCCGGGTCATTACTCAGCTGTTGTAGTTTGAATAAACTGTAACCGTTGGGTGTTAGTGACCTGGTACAGCTTGGTGTGCAGGGAGCCGCTGAACTGCATGTACTGGACCAGGTAGGAGCGCTGGCCCTCGTACGGCGTGATGATGCCGATCTGGTCCGGTTTCGCTCCCGCCTTCAGCAACCTGGTGGTGATTTTCTCCACGTTTGCTGCCTCCGTCCTGGAAAACACCAGCATTTCATTAAATATGAAAAACAAATGGCTACAGATTGGATCAGTAGTTCTGGTGTAAAGAGTGAAGTGACAGCTTAAGCTGGAGGATAAATTATCCCAGCCATAAACAATAATATTGTTGTTTTTTCAAATAATGCAAGTTGGTGTCTTCAAAGACTAATAAACTTTAATTTAGTAAAGAATAATTAACACTGGAACTGGAAGTTATTTTAAATATCCAAAATAACAACCAGAAAGAATAAAATGGAAATAAAAACCAGTACATGTTTTTGCAGTACTGCAAATATTTAGTACACTTGAATTAAGACAAAACCAAGTAATAATAAGTTTTTCTGCTTCAATATTAAGTAATTTTTTTAAACTTAAATCAAGCTCCTGTTTTTGCTGAAAAGTTACTTTTAAGTCAGTTTTGTTTAGTTTTTTTGCACTAGGAAACTAGACCAAAACTACTTGGTAAGATTTTCAGTTTTTGCAGTGTAAAGTGGATTTTAATGTCTCTGTAATTAAAACTGCTCTTCAAAAATATGAATCATTAATCAAAAGAAATTACTGAGCTCACTTTGATTTATTTTAACTAACTGCTTATTGCGGTCTCTGGTTTTTCTTTGTGGTAGCGGCCCAGACTTTGATTCGTGTCCGTAAATATTTCTGATCTTTGGATTAAATTATGAAAGAAGACGGCTGTTGATACCTGTTCAGGTATGACGTTCCAGAACTGGCGATTTCCTCCTGACCCTGAGTCACGTAGAAGAACATGGGTTTGTCCGGCTGCGGCCACTGGAAGTCGAAGCCTTTCTTGATGCGATCAGCTGGGAGAAGCAGAGATTTGTTTTCTTTAACCTGCCGATCTGCAGGAGGAACCAGACCTGAGGAAACCAGACGTTTTGGGCTCACCTGCTGTGACGCCGTTCTGCAGGGAGCCCTCGTAGAAGATGTTGGACGGGAAGGCACTGAGAGCCGGGTGCATGCGGTACTGGACCTGCAGGCGGATCGGCCGGATTCCCAGCACCACCAGTCGCTCGAACAGGGACTGAGACAAACCCGCCTTCGCCGCTTTCTTACACATCACCACCGGACCCAGCTGGCAGTGGTCGCCCACCAGAATCAGCTGCAAAACAGGCGAGTGGGGCAGAACTTCACAACCGAAACGGGTTTATACACATTTCCCACAGCGAAGGTCCAACACCTTCAAAACATCTTCAGGGTAAGTTTTCTAACTTTTAAAATAAAAACAATACTAATCAACTAAAACTCATGATTATCTGATGTAACTTATTCCTGCCTATTAATGTCCTCTGATGGTATTTTACAGACAATACAAACTAAAATATAACAAAACGTTATGTTTGGAAATGTCTCTCTCACTCTGTATGCAGCCGACGGTCCGAGAATAAAACGCTAATTTAACAAAAATCCCCCAATTTCACTGACGTAGTAGACGTATAAAGACCAACATTTAACTCAATTACACAGATTAATAAGCATATTGACAAATTAAGAACAATACTAATTGTTTCAATGTTTAAATTACATTGCTGATCAAATTAAATGCTAAACCACAAAGAAAATCTCTAAAAAAGTGTTTGCCAACCAAGTTTTCTAGCATTCAGCAAATATATTTTAGATAATTTTGGTAATCTTAATTTACCTAAAAACAAGAGAGGTTAGGTCTGATTTAACTTCAGATGGTGAAAGAAAATGTCTTTTTCCATCAGGTGTATGAAAAGATCAAACTGTAAATAATTCCTGTTTGAATATCAAACACTGAATTGAAATTCAATTTAAAGAATCCGTCAGACTGATGTAACACTCAGATGAGCTGGACTGGAGTCGTTCCTGTCATGAAGCAGCGTTTAGCATGGAGGTGGTCGTTTTGGTGCCTGCCTGTACCTGCTTTGCTCCCAGCACCACGGGGACCATGCACTCCGGCTCGGTGGCCTGGGTGCTCTCGTCGATCAGGATGGACCGGAACTGCATCTTGGCCAGACGGGGATCTCCGGCTCCGACGCAGGTGCAGCAAATCACGTCAGCGTTCTGCACAACAAAGAGGAGACAGAAGATTGATTCCTTCTGTCTGCACGGCATCAACACCATGTTCAACAAGCCAAATTAACGGCTATTGTTCCTTGAACAGGTTAGGTTACATCTGTAGGCTGAACTAAACATGTTCCGTCATTTTCCCTTTTTTTGCACAAAATCATTTTTCACTGATTATATTTTCTGCCTATTTTGAGCTCCTTCTAAAATGAGCTTCATTTTAAGTCAAAATAATCTGCTGTGGGCTGCAGCCCAAATTACAACGTTTACAATGGCTGCAACGAAAAAAATGGCTGCAAACAGATGCGCGATTATACAACCGTGCATCTTTGAAAAACAGAAGTAGAGCCTCTTGCACAACCAAGAAGAATGCAGCAAGTGTTTTCTGAATGATAACTCAACAACTAAACACTTCTCTTTTCCAGCAGCCATTATACAGCATTTAGAGAGAGCTGACCAAATATGCTGGAGCTCTGCTTGGGTTGCTAGGTGACGGGGCAGTGCCTGCTGATTTGTGATGCCACATTCTGGACGTTATTGAAACGGCACGTTTCACCAAGAAACATTTGCTTATTTCCAAAAGCAAATCTGGGTGGGATTTATTTAAACGCTTGGGCTGTTTATAAAAACAGTAGAAACCCAAATGGAAGTACAAAAAAATGCACAAAGGTGAATTTTCCATAAAAGGTCTTGTTTCAGACCTTTTTAATGCCACCTTGAATGAAATTTAAGGACTTAAAACTTATAAACTAAATATACAGGGGATGCTCAGGGGATCCCGCTGTATTACAATCAAGTTTAAGAAAAACTGAAACTCATGTCAATGCTTCTTGCACTCCACATAGCTCTAAGCCTCACATGGGTTGGCAACAGAAATGAACCAACAGCAAAAACATCAGTTAACCAGCCAAATTAAATTCCTACCAACTCATGACAGAAGGAAATCAGGAAGCTAGCAAGTGTAGATTAGCAGCTAGCTAGCGGTAGCCTGAATCGGATCGAAAACACAATCAAGATGTCTGCGCACGACTCAAACTTTTTCCTGACACAACGGTCCCAACAGAAAAACAGCGACATATTAAATTAAATCGTTGTGCCACATGAGGCCAACTTACTATTTACTTTTCACGGTTGCAGACACCATGAACAAAACAGAGTTTATTTCACAGTCCGTCACGGATTTATGGATGTTTTCAGAGAACCCTGAGCTCTCACCATGAGCAGCTCCCTCTCGGCGGTGCGCTTCAGGGCCCGGTAACGCTTCTCGTCAGCGGACGACAGCTCTCCGGTCTCATCCTTCAGCTGCTGCAGCTTCTGGAGCTCCGGCATGCTGCAGAGACCGAGAGCAGACGCTGAAACTCACCCACAGTTCAACGCTTGAACCAACAACATTTACATCCGTAGCAATCACAAATATCAGAAACATTCAACTGAACAAATTTAAAATCTAATTATTGGTTTTGATTTTATGTTTTTAGTTTCTTTTTCAGTTTTTTTTTTCATAATCTAACATGATGGGTCCCAAAAGTTTGAGTCCATAGGAAAGTTTAGATCAACCACAAGAATATGAAGACATGAGCAAAGACTGGCAGCGATGGTGACTGACGGGCTGCAGCTAACAATTATTTTATGGCATAAAAAGAAGCTAAAAATGCCACTTTTGGCTAAAGCATATTTACAGACAAAAGTGTTATCGTGAAAGAAAAATGTTTTTATAACATTTAATTACTGCTTTGAATATGTTGCTTTTATCACCAAATGATATTTATTTCTTTGAGTCTGTGTTCAGTCCAGTCAACTATTAATTAATCGTTTCAGCCCAGGTGATTGTTACCATTTTATAACTTAACCAGAACCAAACAGCATTCAGCTTCTATGCACCACCAATCCGGAATAAACTTCCAGAAAACTGCAAAACAGCTGAAACACTGAGCGTCTTTAGATCTAGACTAAAAACCCACCTGGTTGAAGTTGCTTTAGAAACATCATCAACAATCTGATGTGTAAAGACGGCACTCTAAGACGTTCTAAGACTTCATGTTTTAGTGTTTTTATGATGTAAAGCACCTTGAAATGCCTTATAAATAAAGTTTGATTGAATGTGATTGATCAACTGACTTAACAACAACTGTTAAAACACGTTCAGGCGTTTGACGTTCCTTCTTCTCCGCTGACCTGTCCATGTTGCTGATCTGGTTGTGGAGCGCCAGGAAAGAGACCGGAGACTCGATGGCCTCCCGGCTCTTGGCGCACAGCCTGACGACCTTCAGGCCGGTCTTGTCGATCTTCTCCGTCAGCTGATCCACGGCGATGTTGCTGGGAGCGCACACCAGGACTGGTCTGCAGGACCAAACACAGAAACGGTAAAGCTGCTTTAGGGAGTCGTGGCACCTGGAGATCGTCTAAATTTAAGGACGATGCGTCTTACCCATTCCCCTGCCGGGACAGGTGGTACACGATCGTGGCGGAGGTGACGGTCTTGCCGGTGCCGGGCGGCCCCTGGATGAGACTGAGCGGCCGCTGCAGCACTGTCTTCACAGCGTAAACCTGGACAAAGGGTGGAGTTTTTAATACAAATAAACAAATAAATGGGAAAACTACAACATTGGATGCACATAATGGAGGGTAATCAGAGTTTGGCTCTGACCTGTGAGTGGTTCAGGTCCGGCAGGCCCGGAGCGGTGAAGCGCTTCGGCAGCTGGCACTTGATGGTGACGTCTTCAACCTCGTGACCCAGAAGTTTGTGGTAAATGTAACCGGACACGGAGGTTTCATCGACGGCAAACGTCTTCAGGGCGCTCTGCATCCTGAGCAAAAACACAAACAGGAAGAACGAATCAAAGTCCAAATGTGCAACTTTTAGCTTCTGGATCAGAAAATATTTTAAAACTGCATTAAAATAAGGACTTTTAAGGAAGACTGCCGTTGAACTGGAAACTATAATGATATTTAAATTAAGACAAAGTTGAAATAACTACCGGATTCAACCAATGTTTATGACTTTTAAGTTGATTTAATTTCCTAAAGCTAGAATCACAATAATGAATGGAAATCTGAGCAAATGTTCCCCATACTGCCGTTTTCCAGACTTTGGGACGGATGTGAGGAAGTACCAAAAAAGCTGAAGCTCAAACGGAGTCAGATTAGAGACGGAGGAAAGAAGAAAAGTGGAATATCTCACCTGATGACGTCACTGCAATATTTTTTTAAAATCATGCAGCCCTGTATGCGATCATTAAATACATTTTCTCCCTAACAAGTGCTTTTAAAACAACACACAACATTTTAAACTTCTGATGCATTTAGGCTTCTGCGTTTATTTTCGCTCAGTCAATCAATATTGTTGCCAACAAACAAAATATTATTTTTCATAAATCTTTCTCATCAATTCTGTGTTAAAGGGACTGAAGCTACAAATCATTACAATTATTAAATATAAATCATAATTCCTGCCACCTGATTGGTAGACGAGGGTTGGCCAGAAGATCCAGGTTTAATGAATCGCAGATGAAACTTGTTTTCCAATCATCTCTGGACCAAATCTAAAGTTTTCAATAAACAAGGCCCTCGATCTTCACCAAACACCAATTATCTCCTAATTAACAACAATCTATTAACAACTCCATTTATATATCAAGCTGCTTCACGCTACAGCCACATTCACACACACTTCACACTGAAATGCGGCTCAAACTAACATATAATTGTAAAATAATTCTAAATAAATATTATAAATCATTTTTAAAATTATATTATTTTTTAAACAACTTTTCTGAGGCTCCTGGCCATTTAAACATGTATTTGTTAGGTTATAATGGAAAATGAACTGAGAAAGAAGGAAAGTTCTTCTTTCTAGAAAATAAGAATATATATTAAAACTGAAACAAACTGGAGACAAATAAAAATCCAGACTGCCTGTATTTTTATTTTTATAATTTAAATTAAGGCTGCACCGACTGCTGATATTTTAAAAAGCCTAACTTACCGATTACGATTTTGGCCGATACCAGATTTTTGTCTGAAATGTTGCTCGATAGATCAAGAAAGTTGCTGAATTGGCAACAATGGGGTGATTATTGTTAATTGTAAATGTGCAGCCATGACCTGGTCGGACGGTTTGTCAGTAAAACCTCTCTAACAGGAGAAAAGAAAAGCACAGAGGTTGATTTTAAGACCGGTGGATAAGAGCGGCTTCACATGTAAAAATCACCAATCTCCCAAAATTAAGGAAATCGGCTGGCTGACAAATCGGTGCACCCCTAATTTAAATCTTTAAAAATGTCACAAACCTGTCAAAGGAAGTTGATTTCCAAACAAAATCCACTTGGAAGTTATGAGGGATTTCCACAGGCGCTCCGACACTGCTGCGCAGCTCAATGGCAATTTCATCCCCATAGTCTTTAAAAACAAGCTATTAAGGACAAAAACAACACAGCTGCACTTTTAATCGTTTTTAAACATTACATCGATTTGTCGGGCACAGCTGAAGCTGCAGGGAACGTGAAGGATACTGTCGGGGACTTTGATGACGTGACCGATGCCTTTCCACAGAGGAGCCAAGTCTCCTTTGTAGCGCAGGCAGATCTCGTCGCCCTGCATCAGCCGCATATCTGGGGTTCACCAAAAACAAACAAGTTACTGACCCGTTTACGCTGAAAAGCAACAAGAACATCAATCACGCCCCATCACTCATGACAACAAACTGGTGAAAAAAAAAAAAAAAAAAAAAAGAAAATGTAGGGATGCCACCAAAAAAATGCAGGAAGGAGGGAGGCTGCATGCAAGTCTGATGACTGAGGGGAGTTTGGAGGGAGCTACAGCGACACCACAGAACCACTGGAGGAAACAACGTTAAAAGCATTACCACCTGAATCCGTCTTGGGAAGTGTGAAATATGCAATCCGCTTTTTGTTTAACCCCAGGTCCCACCTGACGGTTATATTGTCTTGAGTCTGGAAAAGAAAACAAACAACAACTGAACATCTGCAGAAGACTCAGTAAAGCCACAGGTGGTTAAAAATAAAAACTATTCTGAGTTTTCCTCATTTATTTCCCTCTTTTTTGCGGTGACAAACGTTGCTATGGCAACCATGGCTGCTGTTTTGAATTGCAGGAGAAGGAAATTCAGTCACTGAGATTTTTTTCCTGCTACTTTTACACACATCAATCAAAAACTCCTCAGATCAAATCTGATCTCGTATTCAGAAGATTAACTGTAAGTTTATCTTCTGAATACGATGGAGGCGTTTGAGCCTGGCAGTGAGCAGAACCGACCCGGTTTTATCAGGACTCAACATAAAGTTGTCTGAAAGCTGTGGAGAAACGAGGGAGGGAGTTTCTGCATTTACTAAAAACAACTCCGCAGTTTTACCTTTAGTCATTGAGGATCAGTGGTCTGCTTAGAAACACATTACTTTACATTAAATACTCTAATAAGATGTTTCTCATTTAAAGTAATTTTTGTAAATATTCCACACTGTACATTGTTATTTTCCATGTATAGTAGTGGTGATAATCTAAATAATAAGGCCTATAGTAGTTTGTTTCAGTAAAGTTAATATTTTCCTGTTTATTATTATTTTTCATTCTACTCAGAAATTACAAAACAGCCAAAAAAAAAGAGAAACAAACGCAGCTTTATTAAATGCTAAGTTTGTCATATGTAGGTCGTTTCTGTGATAAAATGATTCCAAGCAGCAGATCTGGGATTTTTAGGGAACTGTTGGAGAGTAAATGTAAAGAAAAATCATAAAAGAAAAAAAATGTGCTGGACTTTTCAGAATTATCCCATTTTTTGGATAACAGTACGTCCTTAACCTTATACTAAACTCAAACAACAAAGTGAATCACAAATCATACAATTTGCTTCTACAGAATTAAAAACAAGAGACTGAATTGAAACAGAAACTGAATTGTCAGTATTTGACTCATTGTCATTTGGAGCTTATCGAGGGAATGTTTAAAGTTTCAGTAAATGACAGAAATGCAGAAACGCTTGGGAGGTTTCATTAACTCCACAAAATGTCAAAAATAACCTGGAAGAAAAAACTCTGTGCGGTAATGTTTGAGATAAGAAGCAAAAATCCCATTTATTCATTTCTTCATCCTTTATGAGTCAAACTCTTCTCCTCGTGTATTTTGTACCTGAGACTCTTTTAGCTTTTTGTCGTAGTCGGCCTCCAGTTTGACCAAAGGGCCGAAGATGTTCTGGTACTGGTAGGCGTCTTCGTAGCGCAGCAGCACATGCTGGGGTTCTTCATCCACTCCGGGTTTCTCCAGGTCTTCCAAAGTAGCACCAGGATTGTCCTTAAAATAAAAAACCACAGTCAGACCGTAACGGTAAGCAGCAGACAGCGTCTCCCGCTCTAACCGCCTCGTAAAGCGGCGCTGCTACCTTCCAGAGCTCCTCCAGCTTGTTGATCTGCTGGGCGGTGATCTGCCGGGCGCGGAGCTGCTCCTGCTCCGACGGGATCTTCACCAACCAGGACAGGAAGCAGCGGTCCTGGATCAGCGGCTGCCACTGGGAGCTGTCCCAGTTGATGTCTTTCAAGCTGCTCTGGCTCGCGCACGGCTGCCTGCACGCGAAAATGAAATCAGAAAGTAAATACTTAACAAAGGCGATTTAATAACATGATCTGTAATTCAGTGGATATTTTATAACTTGTTATGCCAACACAAACCCGTGCTTCGGCCTGCAGCTGCATCGTGAACCAACACAGATGTAACAAACTGAACTGTGATCTGAAGGCTCCCACTGAACAGATTCTCACTCATCTATTTGTAATTTTGTCTTTGGAAACAAATTAAATCAAAGTAGTCAGAAAACTTTCTGGCTTTTTGACCTTTTACATCAACTTCTCAGACTTCCTTACTCAGAAAAAGGCGAATAAAATATATTTTCTGAGGTTCTGAGATGCAAAGGAGAACAATTCAGAAACTGCTAACATGTGATTATCTCTGTTGGTTGGAAACCAGAAAGTTATTGGAGAGCATTTAAAGTTAAATGGACCAAAACATCCTGAACCTTCAGCACCGCAGAGAAAACAACTTCAGGATATGTGTAAAACAAAGCAGGGCTGCAGCTAAATATTACCTGAGTAAATCTACTATTCTGATGATTAATTGAATAAAAATCTGGCAGATTTTTCATTTAACAACTTGAAGATTTTTTGTATAATATTAGAAATCCATTAAAAGATCCAAATAAACAACGCAAATAATTTTTTAAAATAAGAAAGTAAACATTTTATTAGTGAATCTGAACCAGCTGAAGCTAAAACTAAACCTCTATAGGAGTTTTGGGTCAAATAAAGTTGATTTTTATATTCAATGCTAAATAGAAAACACATTTTGAACATTTCTGGCTTAATTTCTGCTCTTAAGTTGATTTTTCAGCCTCTTTTTCGTCTGTATACTCTAATTAATTAATCAGTACTACATTAGCTGACAATTATGTCAATAATCAAGTAATCTGATTAATCGTTTCAGCCCTAAAACAAAGCTGAAGTATTTAGAAACACCACAAAGTGATCTAACTCGGATAAGGAAAAGCTAATTAAAAGAAGAATTAAGAATTAACTAAAAGAAGTTAATTGCAACTTTTACTGGAGAGTATTTACTGGAGACCGAGCGCTCTTCTGATTTAATACTCTATGTTAAAGACATTTCAATGTTGCTGTGATTCTCACACACAATGAGATCAAAAAGTGGCTGGAAAACTGGAACATGGAAACTGGAACACAATCAATCATATGTGGATGTAAAAGCACATTTTCAGCATATTGACGAATAAAACAGCAAACTGCCAAACTAAAATATAACAATCCGGAAAGACAGGTTGCTGAGAATGATTTAGTTTCTGTTCCTGATGAAGTGCGAGACGCTGGACTTGTTTACAAGTGCATCAGATCAGCTGCTGGTTGGTTTGTAAAGGGCAAAGGTCAGCAAGTGTTTAAATATCCCCACCCATATTTAATTCTGCAGCAGAGCCTCTTTAAGCAGGCAGCCGAGGCTGATCACGTCACACTGCAACAGGTGTGTAAACAAAGAACCCAAACCAAAACTATTTTTCAGTTCCAACTTATTTTTAACTTGCCTGAAGCAAAATAAATACAACTTTGTTCAATTAAACTGTTTTTTTTTTTTCATTGTTTGATATGTGGCAACTAAAAAATACTTTATTAATCCCAAAGGGAAAGTAAATATAACCATTATTATACAGTTTTCTTTCAGAGATCAGAGTGTTTCTGCTCTTACATCAAAGTTACGTCAAAACCTACAGTGTTGTCGCAGTTCAGTTAACTTCCTAGTTTCTTTTTCCATTAAAATTTAATTAAATGTATTATTTTCCATCATAGAGAACCAACCAGTGGATAAATAAGACTGTTTGAGGTTAACCATCTAAGCAAAGTTTTAAGCCTGTTTTAGGAGCAGATTTGAAAGAGAAGAGAATCTAAAACAATCATTTTATATTTTGTCAATGTTTCCCCAACAGAAATATACATAAACTGTGAATTCCTGCTTTTAAACAAAATCAGCAGACAAAACTGTTCGCTGGACTGTAGACGAAATAAGAAATAGGTGCTACAACAGACTTCTCTCCTCAAAGTGAGAACATTCATCATATCTTGTTTGTAATAAGTGTAACAGAAAGTTTAGGAGCAGTAATAAACCAGCCGCTGGTTGATTGCCTTTACCTGCAGAGCAGCACCACCACAGAGTCGGCTTTAGCCGGGATGAAGCCCAGCAGGAAGACGTTGCGACAGCCGCAGTTGTAGCACTCCAGCACCGTTTCGCCCAGAGGCCCGTCTTTATGCAGAGTCACCTCTTTACATTTGGCCCTCACCATGTGGTTCACAATGTGGCTGGAGGGGAAACAAAGGACACAAAGTCACCAAAGATGCAGAAATAGTTACATATAAACAGCTCTGGTAAAAATGAAGAGCCCACTGCACTGAACCTCAGTGGAAACCTCCTGGTTTTTCCACCAAATACCGATTCTGAACTCTTCCTGAGTTAAAACATTAGTATTACTGTTTCTAAATTAATATCAACTTGTTTTCTCTGCATTACTTGCATCTTTTTCATTATTTTTACCATTTCTTATTTTCTGCAGATAAATACAAAATTTTTGCTATGAATTACAGACATGTTGTCAGTAGTTCATAGAATAAAAGAACAATGTTCATTTTATTCATATACCTATAAAAAGTAAAATCAGAGAAACTGATCATTTTAAGTGCTCTCTGATTTTTTTTCCAGAGCTGTAATGTTTATTGATAGTATTCTATGGTGCATGACAATTGGTGTACATAACACATTTTAAGATTGGTTTAATGACACAATGTAGTAATTTAGTAATAAACCACACTTTTGGTAATATTGGCTTCAATGTGACAGCATCAACAGGAAACTATCACATCACACATATCCAACAATATGACTGTTTTCATCCACAGTCCTGGTGTGATGATCAGAGGAAGATGAGACCACAGACCTGCCAGACGTGTTGCCACGGCCGTTACAGAACCACTTCTTACTGGTGTTGCAGTACACCACACACGCTGGGTCATGGATACCGCAGTAGCTGCAAAACAAAGACATGTTTCATCCCAGAAATCTAGATATTTAGCATTTTGCATCATTTAATATTACATTATTTTAAATTCTAACCACGGATTGATCCTGCAAAACAACTTTACAAAAATATATTTATCTGATTTCCCTCTTTAGTAAAATGTTAATGGTCAACAGCAGCCTCCCTCTGATCACTGCTCAACAGAAAACATTGTCCCATTATGGGGCACTGTGTCATTCACAAGTCAAAATCACAGCAGTGTGTGCTTTCAGGAAATGCAGAACAGAGGAAAAAATTACTGTAAACAAAGGAGTGTTTGTCTGAAACAAACCTGCACAAAGTAGTGAGTAAAGTTACAAATAGTTTCCAATAAAGCAGATGTCACTAATGCAGGATGGTAACAAGCTGCAGAGCTGCTACATCCATGAAAAATAATTTACCAATGAAGGAAACGATACATTTTTCTTCCCAGGATCAGACTGCTTACACAACAGCTCTGATTTATATGATTGTTAAAAAAATAACACACAGAATTTACCTTTAATGATTTATAAAATACATAAATGTTTGCTATTATACAAAGAAGCGTGATGTTGGACCACAGATCATATAAATCATGCTATATCCAGTCAACTTGGAAGACTAGTTTCCTCTGTGAATCAGTTTTAATTTCCTTACATTGCAGCACAATTTAAAGCCAAAACCTACAAAACTTTAGCCTTATTTATACTCCCTATTCATAGAGGTCATATAAGACAATTTTCATTTAAACTGCTTGAAAGAAGCTGGAAGAATGAATCCAGTGACACCAAGATGCAACAAAGAACACCTCTGATCAGCTGATGCTTTTGTTTATATTTCCAAATAACTGGAAAGACTCCCAGATGAGTATTTTGAGCCACATATCTAAAGTGTTTCAGGGATTCCCCTCTGTGTCTCCATCACCACTAAGGCTGCACAGATATATCTTAAATACAAGAAAAGCTCTGCATCACTCAACATGTTATTCTACTAAAAATATATGTACACAGACAATGGACGCCAGAGGAAAAAAACAGGACAAGCTGGAGAGATTATGTTTCTAATCTGGGAATGCCTGGGGATTCCCCTGGAGGAGCTGGGCTGAGTGCCCACAACCTGACCCCAAACTAACCAAAAATAACAGATGGATGATCAAAGACCAGAAGGTTCATCTGAAAGGTGCTACTTTAACATAGTTAGAATGATAAAATGTGTCTGGGGTTTAGGTGACACAGTGTTAGAGGAATAATATGGAGAAAAACAGAGCAGTAGAACACCCCAGCATGTTCTGGTTAATCTCACGGTACCTGCATGCGTGTATTGGAAGATCTTTGGTGTAGTAGGTGTCTTCTTCATCCTCCTCAAAGTTGAGCTCGCCCAACAACTGGCTGGTTTTGGCCACAGAATCATCCATTCCTCCATTGTGAAGACCCTCATCAGGACCATTGATCTGTCGAATGCGTAGGGAATAAATTACTGGTCCATTTTATCTGTGATTTTCACCTTCCACATGCGTTTTTTCCATAAGCGCCATTACGGCTAACTATACTTTCACCCCAACACGAGCTTCACCTAACATGTTTACTTATAATTCAGTAAACTTTCTGCAGAGAAGCTGTTCTTCTGCTTGAGAATAGTATTTTAGCCTCTAACATGTGGTAGAGACGACCATTATGAGACAAACTCGGTGCTAACAGACCAGCTAACGGCTGAGGAAGGCGCACAGTGAGGATGTGGACACGTTGACAGATTGTCAACGGTGAAACTACTGTCATCCCAAACAACTGGAGACATTTCCGTGACTCTGTTTTGATTTAGCTATCAGAAATAAGGATGTGAGACAACTGGAGCAACTTTAAGAGTGTACTTAACGGTCTTAGCAAACGTTAGCTTAAGCTAAGCTAAGGAGGCTAGTAGTTTTAATAATAGCGGGCTAGCAGCGGCAAGCTAACGTCAGCACCGCGCCTTCTGCTGAAAATGAAAGCCTCGAACCTGTCCGTCCAACTGGCTCTGGGTCTGGCCTTGTGTTTGCGTCTGGCTCGGAAGAGTGAAGTCAGTGAAGTCGTACTCGGAGCCCTGGGTGTCCGCTCCGAGCAGCTCCGCTTCTTCGGTGTCCAGGAAGGTGAGGGTCTGGGAGCTCGGCCCGTACGCCTCCACACTCATTTTCGTCCCTTAACTTTCGCTTTACTCTGCTGTTTCCGGTGCTCGTAACAGACAACTAAACAGTGCGCAGTGTTTATTTGTTGATTTATCTTTCAGAAAGCGTCGCCAAGAGTCCGAATTTGAACCCAAACAAAAATGGAAACGATCAGAACCTCGATAGCTTCAGCGGGACCAACAGCCCAGCGGCGGTGACGAACTTCCCTGCGCCGCGCAACGTGTGACGTAACCAAGGGAGGTGGGGGGGGATTGGGAGAACAACACAGACAGATTATTGAAAAAGAGTGTTCACTCTGTGATTTTTTAGAAATGTTTCTTCTTTTATTTAATTTTCTAGAATTGGGTTTGTGGTGACACCATGTTCCGATGCTCTGTTACGTTAATTTTGATTTATTGCTTTTATAAACTTTTGTTCAGATGGCAGTACACATTTGGATGCAGATGGAATCATTTTTGCCTTAACCATTTTATTCTGACAGTTATAATGTGTAACCGTGGCAACAAATGTGTTTTTACAACTGGGAGCAGCTGATTAGTATCTCTAAAGCTCAAATAACACCTGATTTACCAGAGGACTTGAAAAAGAGACTTTGCTGATGGACCAGAGAGAAAAGGATGAAGTTCAAACCATTTCTTCCATCGATCATATCCCCAACTTCAACATTTCTTCACCAGACAGAGACATAAGGAAAAGAAAAAGCAAATGAGGTGGATTAGCAGTGACTGCTAACAACAACCGATGGTGTCATTCAGGAAATGCTACTGTAGAGTATTGTCTCTGCTGTCCAAATATTGACTTGTTGGAATGTCATGAGTCATGCGGTCGCCATACAACACCAGTCTTCAGTCAGAGGCATCAGATTACTGGCAAGATGGACTGCTATTGCAAATCTTTCCTGTTTCCTGGTTTATCCCAAAGTATATTTGTGTTTGAATGGCAAAAAGCCCAGAAATCGGTTCAATCTGTGCCAATACTTGAAAGCTGATGTTCAGAAACTCTCCAAGATGTATTCTTAAAATAAATATCAGTGCTTTTATTCTGCATCACCGCTGAGTTGTAAGAAAATGAAACGGAAAGATATTTAATGTTATCATTTAATTTCTTTATTTCAAAGCCTTTCTTTTACAAATTGAGATTAAAGACTGCAACAGTGCATAATAACACAAAGAAAACCTTTCAGAGAACCGTCAACATGTGACAGAGCAACGACGTAGGTGCACAATTGAGCACATACTGAGATTAAAACCAAAACAGTATTTGTGAGGTAGCCACACGTCTGTACGGACAGCATCAATAATACTTCTCAAATCTGACCCACGGAGAATTAGTAAGGCCTTTTTCAGGACACAAACAGCAACAAGGCACAGGAGAGGGTCAGAGGTCACCTCAAAGGTTAGCTTGAGGCAGAAAATCTGCAGGCAGCTTTCTTCACAACCCTCACAAAGCCACACAATAACCTGCCAATATTTACAACAACTCAGGAGAAAGCTGTGCTCTAAGGTTTAATCACTGCAAAGATTTTTAAACACAATGACAGGATGAAATTTAAGTGGCTCCACGATCCAATTTACTCTTACCTGGATCCACATATAAACGGCAGAGTTAAAATTAGGGATAATTTACTAAAACTCAATGAATCCAAGCTGTGTAACAACGTTAAAACATGAACAAGTCTAGCTATAAAAATTAAAAAAAAAGCTGCTGAGGCAAACTGAAAGAAGTGAAGCGCTCTAAACTGTCCTTAGTATTAAAAGAAACAAGACAGCAAAAAGGGAAGCCTGTTAATGTAACAAATCAAAACAAAACACAAAGCTCTGGAATAATAATAACAATAATAATAATAACAATAATAATAAAAAAGAATAAGTAAAATTCACTGAAAGATAAAAATCTTTAAAAAAATCTCATAATTGTTGAAAAGAAAAAACAAGTTAAAATGGTTGTGGAAAGCTACATGATTCGTTTTAAAGTGACAGAAAATGAGAAAAAAAACATGCAACTATTCACATTGTTTGACAAATGCTGTTTCAGAACAGGTTAAACCAATTTACAAAAAACAGAAAGTGCAACAGAAATAAAGTTAAAGGCCCAGTTCTGACTGAAAACTCAGCAAGTCAACATGTCACTTAAAATAAGAAGCTACAATAAATGTGACTCACTGAGATCAGAGAGTTTGGATTAGGAAGGAAAAGCTGCACAACCAAGACAGAAAAACTACATTTGGCTTCGAGCTGCAAACTGCTGGCAGTTTTTTATCAAGAGTTTAAGATGCAATTAATTTAAATATCTAAGCATCTCGAGTTTATAAAAAAAAAGCATGAAATTATATGGAAATGTAGCATCGGCGTGTAGTTCTGGTTTTACACCAGCATGATTTTATTGCATTAAAATATAAAATAGTGCTTTGATTCTGGAATATTCACCTCCTTGGATGTTTTACTCCGTTTAAAGCTTTTATAAATCAATCATGATCAACAAAATTCGACTTTTTTGACAAAAAAACGAAAAACAAAAAAGATGTAAAAGAAAAACTGATTTTGTTAAAATAAAGACAATTAAAAAAAGATTCATATTATTACAAAGTGGAAAAAACACAAATGCTGCTTTTTATGACTGATTTGTTAAAGCAGCAATAAAACATCCAAGGGGTGAATACTTTTTATACCCTACACTTTTTCAATATTTTTGCTTTTGTCACACTTAAATGTTTCACGATATCAAACTAAACTGAATATCAGACGAATAGAAACTCTGTAAAAACAAAATGCTGTTTTTAAGTTACTTATAGTGATTTTTAAAAGGGGAAAAAAAGAAAAACCAAACTGTTTATGAATGAAAAGTAAACTTCCAAAGGGCCAGATTGTTTCTTTCAGAAATTAAATTTGAATCTTTGACTCAGATTCTCCTCTGATCTGAAACACTAAAATGGGAGAAAAAACATTTTCCAGTATTTTCTTTGTTTACTAACCTTAAAATAAATAATTTATTTTTAATTTCTGCCAGGAAACTTAAAAACTTGAGCATTTTGTGAACAGGTGTGCAGCCGTAATAAAATCCTGACGGACTTTGAGAAGGTTTCCAGTGAACGAGATCCGTAAAGTTTCATTGCACAGTCCGGGGTCAGATCTCAGCGGGGCAGATTTATTTATTTCTGTCAGAACTGGGCCGACAAACTGGGGAAGTATGAGCTGGAACCAACCCGTTCCCTGATTTAAATAACCTTTGTAAAGGAAGGCAAATTCACAACTTCTTATAAAGAAAACCGACTCGGAAACAATTCAACACCAAAAGGGAAAGAAGACGGATGAGTTCAAAAGGTGGCGGAGAACGAAGCTTACAGCTAAACATTTCTACTTAAACCATGTTGTGTTATATACATGGACATCTTCTAGGTATTTAGCAATTGAACATGTAAAAAAAAAAGCAAAAAAATCTTGATCTGGTGCTACAGATTCCCAGATGTGTCCCCTACAGCCATCACAGTAACCCTAACCCTATAAGGTGCATTAATAGGAGTCACATTTGGGCTTTAGATCGTATTTAACGTCACATCACAGACTCTTTGTATCTCCACTTGTGACCAAATATAAAACAAAAGCAGCGATTTGCTTTTGTGTATCTCTTTTAAATCAGATTTTAAACTTAAATGTTGCCTTTAGTCTCCCGTTTTATCCTCTCACCGCTGGGAGACATGAAGTGACGAAGGTAAAACAGAAACATATATAGTGATATAAAAAAAAAGCCAAATCTCAAAAGTTCAGTAAACAAGAGCAAAAAAAAACAACAAGAAAAGGAAGTTTTGGCTACTTGTGGTCAAGTGCAATTACTCTTGTGTGGCTGGGCTGGAGACGCTGCAGGGAGGTCACTTAGTGGATGTGCTGCTGGCAGCGGATCTGGTCCTCCGCCTGGTCCAGCAGCTCCAGCATCTCCCTGATGATGGCCTGCAGCGCGCGGCCCAGCTCCTCCCCGCTGTAAGGCTTTCCCAGAGGAGGCACGTGGATGAAGGCGGAGCGGCCGCGGCTCAGGTACAGAGACGTGTAGTAGGTGAAGTCGCAGAGATACCTGAGCAAAGAGCAGAAAATGGGACGAAGGAAGAGATTCGATTAAACCAGAAATTGAACTGGAAGCAGCCGGGCCTGTCGCGATAAACAATAAATCAATTCATCACACGGTAAATTAAACAAACTCAATAACTTTGACTTGCATAATTTATCCTTTTTCTCCTTTTCTACCAAGAACTGGATGATAAAAGTTTGGTGATTTGGTCTCAACTGGCCTTTATTTTGAAGGACAGTTTTGTTTACAGAAACTTAATAACTCACATTATTTTTTTTTGCTTCTATTTATTTATTNATCCCTGAGACTCCCACATGGACGATGAGCTGGACAAGAAACTGATTGTTAGAACCACTGAGGCGGCTTTACAACAATGTTACTATGAGTTTATGCGGCAGAAAACGACTTAAATTGAAGCAAAATGTGTTATTGTGAATGTTGTTTCAAGGTCAAAGAGGATAATTTTGTTGAAATGATGCAAAATAAAACCAGAAAACTCCCATCACAGCGGCTCGTTCACAGATTCTGGGTATAAATAGAGCAGGCGAGTCGCTGCTGCTGCTCAGATCCATTCAAGGTTTTCCTTTGGGTTTGTAGCGACTCTGCTGAAGTGTGATCACAGGAACAGAAGCAAAGGTCACACTTTTATTCAAGACGGCCTATTTTTGTTGCTGCAACACATTTTACATGGAGTCAGAGTGAAATCACTTAAAATCTGCTCCAGTTACACATTTTAATGAAGGTTTGTAGAACCAGTACTTGGCTTTTAAATCATAATTACTATGAAACCACGAGAGATTAATGCTGCATTGATTTTACTACACCAATAATTACTCAAACAAGAAATAAACTGGAGTATCAAGAGAAAATCCAACATGCAAACGCCACGATTCAAACCAGGATCCTCTCGATACCAAACAGGGCTTCTTCCTCCACTACTGATCTGCTACGGCGATCTCTAGTCACAATGGGTTTTCATAACGCCTTTATTTCGTTTTGCTGCTAAAACAATTATTCTTGAATCTACAGGGCTGGACGATATGATTGAAAATTGTATCACGATATAAATGTTTCATATCAGCAGAGAACCCAAAGTTACACCAAAGTAAGGGTAGAACTACTTCAACATATTTTTACTCAAGTAAGAGTAAAAAGTCTGAAAAGTAACAATTATCAATCATTTAATATTTAATAAGTACATAATCAGATGAACAAAAGTATAAGTTAAGAGGAAATGTTGGTGTTTTAAGGACCAAATTGACAATAATTTATATAAATAAAAAATAAAGACAGGCAAAAGAAAATTTTTCCATGTCAGTTTCTTTCAATAAAAAAAATTGAGGAAAGTATTTTGAATTTTCAAATCAATCAATCAAATTGTATTTCTATAGCACCTTTCAGCAACAAGGCATTTCAAAGATTTTGATGTTTTCATCAACCTTTTCTAATGCAAACTTTCAAAAAAAGAAAAACTGTTGATGGAAACCAGAGTCAGGTAAGAACTAGTTACATTTACTTGAGTAACCTTTTTTTAAAAATATATATCTATATACTTTTAGAAGTATTTTTACTCTCACTTGAGTAAAATGTCTGGATTTTCTTCCCACTGAATGAAAAACAAAAAATAACCAAAAATCCACCAGAAACAGAAACAGACCTGCAGGTTTCATAAGTTTTATATTTAAAGAAACAGAGTTTCTCTTCCTTTGTCTGATTTTGTTATTTTGTAATTATATTATTTACATGGATTATTTTCAATCTGGCCCTTAAAATACCAACATTTCCACATAACTCTATATTGTGATCCATCCGACAATGAGCTTTAAATTTTAAATCAATACTTTTTAACTTTTTTATTAATTTCTCTATTGGCTGCTTTTTACTTTTACTTGAGTAAAAACAGTGGTTTTACTCTTACTTGAGTCCATGTTCTGATTTCTCCACCAGCTCCGACGGAGACACAGAAGAAACAAAACAAGAACAAAGATCCGCTTCACCTTCCAGCATCTTTGGAGACGGTCACAGCGACTCCCAGTCCGGCCGTCGCAGTCACTCTCTTGCAGACCGACTCCATGTCAATAACTGAGTTGATACAGTCTGGGCCTCCCACAATGCAACACTGTGAGTCTGGACAGAAGCTGCTGTTGTCCAGGCCTTTGTAGCCGTGATTTCTGCCGCACTTCTCCAGCGTCACAGTGGTGGCCATCCCTGAGACTCCCACATGGACGATGAGCTGGACAAGAAACTGATTGTTAGAACCACTGAGGCGGCTTTACAACAATGTTACTATGAGTTTATGNCAATTACTGAAAGAACAACATGTAAAGCAGAATTTAAGTCAAAACTGAACAAAAATATATACATTTTGCATTACGGTAATTTCACCCCCACTGTAGCAGGGAGTGAAATTAATCTGATAAGATAATCTTTTAATAGACGGTAAACTGCAAAAATAATTAGTTAGATATTGAATGTTCCAGTTTTATGGATAAATGGGTAAATATATATTTACTCACAGGATATTTAAAGAACTTTGCAAAATTAAAATAAGCAAAAATATCCAGGCGGGGATTTGAAACTTAGACTCAAAGGGTTGAAGTGATAATTTTGTTGAAATGATGCAAAATAAAACCAGAAAACTCCCATCACAGCGGCTCGTTCACAGATTCTGGGTATAAATAGAGCAGGCGAGTCGCTGCTGCTGCTCAGATCCATTCAAGGTTTTCCTTTGGGTTTGTAGCGACTCTGCTGAAGTGTGATCACAGGAACAGAAGCAAAGGTCACACTTTTATTCAAGACGGCCTATTTTTGTTGCTGCAACACATTTTACATGGAGTCAGAGTGAAATCACTTAAAATCTGCTCCAGTTACACATTTTAATGAAGGTTTGTAGAACCAGTACTTGGCTTTTAAATCATAATTACTATGAAACCACGAGAGATTAATGCTGCATTGATTTTACTACACCAATAATTACTCAAACAAGAAATAAACTGGAGTATCAAGAGAAAATCCAACATGCAAACGCCACGATTCAAACCAGGATCCTCTCGATACCAAACAGGGCTTCTTCCTCCACTACTGATCTGCTACGGCGATCTCTAGTCACAATGGGTTTTCATAACGCCTTTATTTCGTTTTGCTGCTAAAACAATTATTCTTGAATCTACAGGGCTGGACGATATGATTGAAAATTGTATCACGATATAAATGTTTCATATCAGCAGAGAACCCAAAGTTACACCAAAGTAAGGGTAGAACTACTTCAACATATTTTTACTCAAGTAAGAGTAAAAAGTCTGAAAAGTAACAATTATCAATCATTTAATATTTTAAAAGTACATAATCAGATGAACAAAAGTATAAGTTAAGAGGAAATGTTGGTGTTTTAAGGACCAAATTGACAATAATTTATATAAATAAAAAATAAAGACAGGCAAAAGAAAATTTTTCCATGTCAGTTTCTTTCAATAAAAAAAATTGAGGAAAGTATTTTGAATTTTCAAATCAATCAATCAAATTGTATTTCTATAGCACCTTTCAGCAACAAGGCATTTCAAAGATTTTGATGTTTTCATCAACCTTTTCTAATGCAAACTTTCAAAAAAAGAAAAACTGTTGATGGAAACCAGAGTCAGGTAGGAACTAGTTACATTTACTTGAGTAACCTTTTTTTAAAAATATATATCTATATACTTTTAGAAGTATTTTTACTCTCACTTGAGTAAAATGTCTGGATTTTCTTCCCACTGAATGAAAAACAAAAAATAACCAAAAATCCACCAGAAACAGAAACAGACCTGCAGGTTTCATAAGTTTTATATTTAAAGAAACAGAGTTTCTCTTCCTTTGTCTGATTTTGTTATTTTGTAATTATGTTATTTACATGGATTATTTTCAATCTGGCCCTTAAAATACCAACATTTCCACATAACTCTATATTGTGATCCATCCGACAATGAGCTTTAAATTTTAAATCAATACTTTTTAACTTTTTTATTAATTTCTCTATTGGCTGCTTTTTACTTTTACTTGAGTAAAAACAGTGGTTTTACTCTTACTTGAGTCCATGTTCTGATTTCTCCACCAGCTCCGACGGAGACACAGAAGAAACAAAACAAGAACAAAGATCCGCTTCACCTTCCAGCATCTTTGGAGACGGTCACAGCGACTCCCAGTCCGGCCGTCGCAGTCACTCTCTTGCAGACCGACTCCATGTCAATAACTGAGTTGATACAGTCTGGGCCTCCCACAATGCAACACTGCGAGTCTGGACAGAAGCTGCTGTTGTCCAGGCCTTTGTAGCCGTGATTTCTGCCGCACTTCTCCAGCGTCACAGTGGTGGCCATCCCTGAGACTCCCACATGGACGATGAGCTGGACAAGAAACTGATTGTTAGAACCACTGAGGCGGCTTTACAACAATGTTACTATGAGTTTATGTGGCAGAAAACAACTTAAATTGAAGCAAAATGTGTTATTGTGAATGTTGTTTCAAGGTCAAAGAGGATAATTTTGTTGAAAGTCTGAACACAGTGTTTATCCAAGAGTCTAAAATACATAAAATCTGATCAAACAGACGAGATGCAGCTCTGGAAAAAAGAGACCACTTAATATGATCCGTTTCTCTGTTTTTACTTTCTATAGGTTTATGTTTGAGTAAAGTCAACAGTGTTCTTTTATTCTACGAACTACTGACAACATGTCTCTGAAATTTCAACAAAAATTTTGTTTTTATTTGCAGAAAATGAAAAATGGCCAAAATAATGAGAAAGATGCAGCACTTTCAGACCTCAGATAATGCAAAGAAACAACAATACTGATGTTTAACTCAGGAAGAGTTCAGAAACCAATATTTGGTGGAAAACCCAGGAGGTTTTCAGTGCAGTGGGCTCTTTGTGTTTCTGTCTCAGACATATTACGGACCAAATTCGACCTTTAATAACACGGTAATAACACGGTTATAACACCAGATGTATGTGATTTTCCGTCTTACCCGTGGATGAAACTGCTTCCACAATGAGGGAACCAAACTCTGGACCTTCTGGTACTCTACAGGAACCTCGTGTACATGCAGGTCCACATTGTTCCCCAATCCAAGTTTCTTCATTTCCTGACAAAAACATAAACTTTACGGTTAAAGAAATTCAACAGCAGAAATAATTACAGCAACTATCATTGTTTAACAGAAAAAAAAACACATTTCTGTGCAGAAGTTCCTGAATTATGAAATACTTTAAGCAGTTTTGAAGGTTTTTCAAAGTTATTCTTTAAAATTTGGGAGATTTTTAAAAATAATTTAAGTTGCAAATAACTTGTAGAAGTTTATTTTGCTTCCTTAATTTATTACAGATGCATCTTCAGAGACTCTGAGGCCGTTTCATTTTTAAGACACCAATTTTAGAATATTCTGATTTTCTTTATGTATAGAAATAATAAAATATTTTCTCCTTTCAGCATAAATTGAACATGAATGTAAAAGTTATACACAAATCTGCAAATACAGTAAAATCCTCCAGGCTGGGACAGAAATAATAATAAATAAAATAAAACTAACATGAATAATAGAAAGACAGCTGCATCTAATTCTTGACTGTTTCATGTAAAATTATTTATTCCACCTACAGAGGAACTGTTATTTACAACAACAACAATTAATTGTCTATATTTGGTCTATAAATATATCAAGTTAAGTTTTAACCTGTTTGCTTCAGTTTCTTCCTGGACGTTTCCAGCAGCTTTTCTATTTCTTCTAACTTAATTTTTAAACACTTCAGTGAAACATCATCAGCAACACTGATTTAGCTGAACCTTCAGGTCAACTTCTACACCGAAGAGTGTTTTCAATCAGAGCAGTGCATTAATGCTTACATACTCTGAGTTTATCCAGTTAGGAAACGCTTAGATCTTTAGTGTCTCATCAATTCGTCAAGCCGATAATCTCCTAATAATGTTTATAGCAGATTTCTTGCTGCATCTTTGTGAAAAAGATAAAGTTGCTGGAGTTTTCATTGATGCAACAATCACAACTTTTTAGATGAACTATTGTTTGTTGAAACTTCTTTCGTCCATTTTCACTGTTATTTTAAGCAACCAGTTTAGAAAGACTGAGCAGGAAGAAAGAGAAAAACTCCATCAAGACAGTTCAAGAGACTTTGTGACATTTTGATGAAAATTCCCTGCATCAACAATAAAGTCTGAAAAATCAAGACAAAGCATCAGCACAAAACATCAAGTTTCTTTAAATAACCATCATGTTTTTCAGTCATTGTTAGGTTTTCCTGTCAGTCCCAACAGCCACAATTTAAACATATTTCTAGGCCACAATAAACAATAAATCAATTAATCGCATGATAAGTTAATAGAAACTCAATAATTTTCATTTACTTGATTTCTTGTTTTTCTCTCATTTTCCCAAAACCTGAATGATAAAAGTTTTCAGTCTGGTGCTTTTTGTCTCAACTATCCCTTTTTTGAAAGATCATTTTGTTTACAGAGACTTCATGATTTATGTTATTTGTTGTTTCTGTTGTTTTCTTTAATTATTTTGGATATTTCAAATGTCTCCCAGTTCTAGTGTTTAAATGTTCATTAGAGTTAAAAGTTTATTGATCTTTGAGAACGTGTTCCTGCATTT
>NW_006800055.1:373569-416600 GCF_000485575.1 Poecilia formosa | reverse complement strand
TTATTTTGGATATTTCAAATGTCTCCCAGTTCTAGTGTTTAAATGTTCATTAGAGTTAAAAGTTTATTGATCTTTGAGAACGTGTTCCTGCATTTTTATATCATTATTATTATTATTATTATTATTACTTGAAAATGTTCTCAAAACAACGATATTATCGTTTATCACAATAAGTTCTGGGACAAAATTTATCGTGACAGGCCTACATTTCCTCAAAGTCTCCATTATTCATATTAAAAATATGCAATCATAGATTTAATAAGGAAGACAGTCTGTGTTGAATTTACAGCTGGTGGACGTCCACCTTCCCCCGTCGTCTCGATTTAGGACAAGTCGCCGAGGTTGCTGACCCCCTCACTGGTGTTAAAGGAGGTTGGTCTGTGACCCTGCCTCAATGCGGCCTTTTGTTTGGCTCTAATATCCTTATCAAGAGCGTCTAGACACCCTGACAACCACCATCATCCCCCCACCAGAGCCCCCGACAGACAGCGCGGCGCAGGGTGAAGTCGGCCGACCGGCGGCCATTAAAGCGTCACATAACTGTCTGAAATACAAACATCTCCAAATGTGAACAAAAACATGCGACACGAACACGGAAGGCGTTACAAGCTTCAAGTGTCGCTAAGGAGAGAAATGCTAGACTTTCAGTTTCTCTCTCTACGTCTTTATGGTTAAACATATATATAACATTATTTATGAGGCTGAATAAAACAAACAGATGAAGGAAATACCTGCACTGCTACCCAGCTGGCGTTGACAGTGTGTTCTCCAAATGGTCCAAAACCTGCAAGAGACCCAATGTTTACTCAAGATTACAATCACGAGTGTGTAAAAGAAAAAAAAACTTTTCTTCATTATATTCATGCAGAGAAAATGTGATGACTCAGTTTAATTAGTAAGAAAGTCCAAATGTTATATGTTTTAGTGCTGAGCTGCAAATAAAAACAAGCCTGTCATTAAACAAAAAGGTGAAAAATAAACACACTTTTCTACAGAGCATGAGTAATTATCGCCACTTCATGCAGAGCATCATAAAGACTGAAGAAAAATGTCTGGACAGCTAATGGCTGTTCGGCCAGGCTTGTTTATGTAGGGATATACGACTGATCCCCCCCTGCTCCTTCTCCTCCACCCGTCCCGGGGTCAGCGGGTCCCTGGGGGTTGGGTGGAGAAAGGATCAGTCTGTCTGACAGGCTGCTGAAAAGGAGCAGAGCGAGGGGCCAGCAGCTGCCAGCCGGCCCGCTATTGTGCAGGAACTATTCCCAGGCAATCTACACATCCAGCGCTTCGGATGGGGCTGCGAGTCTCTGCACTCTTTTGTGTCTGACTGCACAAAATCTCAGTCTGGAGCTCCTGTGTGAAGGCAACAGTCAGGACTGTACTTTGTGCAGTTGGGAAGCATTGACTTAACAGAGCGAGATATGACATCACACCTCGCAATATTAGTTTTTCTAAAAAATAATCATAAAAATATGTTTTCATTTTTCAAAACTGGCAATATTTTAGAATAAGTTTGTTATTTACTGATGGAAAAGATATTAACATATTTGATAACTAGAAGCAAGAAGGATTTCACTGCTTTTTAAGTAAAACAATAAACATAAGAAGAGATATTTTACACATATAGCAACATAGTACAAATATAAAAGCTCTGGAACATTATTGGGCTGCTAATTAATTAATTAGTGATCTAATGAGGAGACAGATCCTCACTCTTTAAAAGCAAATAAAATCAAAATATAAACAGTTACAAATAAGGTAAAAACATAATTAAATGTATAAAAGTATCAGAAAAACGTTTAAATACTATAAAATGCAGCTTTTTCTTTTCCTTTTGCTGTCAATAGATAATAATAACTATTAATGAATAATAATAAATTATTTTATTTTAGACCAACAGGATAAGTTATTGTTTAAAACTCGAGATAACGTAGGTTAAAAAATATATTACGTTTAAAGACATAATCCATAAACAATACAAGAAAAACAACACAGATTTAAGAAAGACAACAAGCAATTATTAATTTATGTTAGAAAACTAATAATTTTGTAAAGTCTTTTGTGCAGTCAAAATTATAAGATGCTGAGCAGCTGTGTATTAAAAGCAAGTGAATAACTCTGCAAAGTGAGCAACAAAGCGTTTCTTTCAGGGCACAAGTGCAGCTCAGAACAACCTGACGCCATTAAGGGCAGAGCAGTTGTCATCTTCTCCAACTTTTCTGTTACTTCATTCACTCCCGGGAGCACGACAACAACAGCGCCGAAACGAGACACCGACCTGTCACCACCACAGTCCGGCTGCTGTTATCCATCGCCTGAAATGTCGCCTAGAATCCGTCGCTTCTTCTCGGTTCGTAAACTGAAGCAGATCGCCGCAGAGAGTCGAAGCCCCCCCCTAAGCTGACGGCTCCTTCTGCCACAATCAGAGAAAACTAGCCCGTTCTCCTTCATTCTACGTGGTGCGTTGAACGCAACGTCGTGACGTTGACGTGAAACGCTCTTCTTCTGTGTTTCGTTAGCGGTCGGTAAACTAGCTGCTGATGTACTTACCGCCACCAAGTGAATTCTTGTTTTCAGAACGTGTTATAATGTTTTTTGCAGAATGTTTTTTTTTTTTTACTGTAAAATGTGTATTCAGTTATAACAGTGCTGTTTTAAGAGTATTTCTTTTTTTTAACGGTCTTTGCTGTACAACTATTCAACGAGATACACTGAAAGCTATTTCAAACAAAAAAAGGAATCTGAACTCAAAGCCGTTGAAGATGCACGTTTTCAGCAGCAGGGGGCAGCACTATAAGATATGGTCCGCTAACATTAGGAGGCGAAGAAGAAGTGTAGGTGGGAAAAGCCGTGTTATTCATCGCAGGAGACAAGAAATAGAAACAAATATAATCATAATGGTGAGTAAATAACGATTAAGTCTGATCGGTTGCTTTCTTTTATTTATCTAAAATGAAAATCGTAAGTTTGATTGACAGAAACAAAGTTTATAGGTTTGTAAACCAGGAAACTGTTGAGCCGACAGCTAACTAATGTTAGCATCTGTGGTTAAATGAGGTCTTTGTTACTCAAATAAGTATTTTATGGGTTAGAAACTTGTCTTGTAATTTCATAAATATTCATACTTAGTTCTATGAAGGTCGTGTTTGTCGTTGATACTGTAATATTTATTTAAATGACTCGTTGGATACTAATGGACAACGTGTTTGCTGCGGATAAGACGGCACTTGCTTTGATTGCGCTTTATAAAAATATAAACTATGTATTTGTGTTATTTTTCAGCTTCCATTGTCTCTGTTGAAAACTGCCCAGAACCATCCCATGGTGAGGAGACACACCGACTCCTAAATCATTCAGTTTTAATGCTCATATCCCACACATCTAAGTACAATGTCGTTTGTGAAGCACTTGTTATGATGCGTTTGGCACAAGCAACTTATCAGGGTGATGTATCCTGTGAACTGTAGTGTCTTCTGTGCTGAGGACTCATAATTACTTATTTATATGATGACTTGTTTTGTTTTCCAGCTGGTTGAGCTTAAGAATGGGGAAACCTACAACGGCCACCTGGTGAGCTGCGACAACTGGATGAACATCAACCTGAGAGAAGTCATCTGCACATCCAGGGTAAAGCCGTGGTCAATCACCTTCTAATGTGTCCAGATTAAATATGCTTTTTAAGATGACTTTTAGCATCTCTGAGCTACAGGGAGCCAGAGGAAGTACTCTGGGACTGGTGCTCTATCTTCCTGGTCTTAGTCAGAACACCAGCAGCAGCATTCTGGATCAGCTACAGCTGATTGATTATTTTTAGGCAGTTCTGTGAAGACAGTCTAACAGTAATCAATGTGACATCTGTGAATTTCTCAATATATTGTTGGGACATTAGTTCTTTAATCCTGGAAATGTTCTTCAGGTGATAGAAGGCCGACTTTGTAACTGTCTTTATGCGTCTCTGTTAAGCCTATAAGATGTATAGCAGGAAAAAATCCTGGAGATTTTGGTAAAAGACATGCAAAGAGTATCATCTTTAAATCAAGAAACTGTGATGTGTCATATGTTTAGGCTAAAGCTTTTTGTGAATTGTTTCTTCATCCTAAAATCCTTCCTGTTTTTGAACTTGATTCTACCATTTTTCTTGGGATTTTTTTTTTTTTTAAATTCAGGATGCTGAACTGAAGGAAGCTTTTTTCTGATATATTGATAGAAAATTGATTAAAAGAGCAGATGAAGTTTCAGAAAGGTTAAGAGAAGTTTAATATTTGACTTAAAATCACCTTAAAATACCAAATAAACTCTGTTCCTTTCTAACAATTGTTCTTAAAAATTCCTAGCAGTCGTTATTTTCATCATTACTCATTCTTTGTCCTGTTACATAGAGACTTTCAGTCTTCAATGACTAAATTATCGACACTCACTGCCCCCACAGGATGGAGACAAGTTCTGGAGGATGCCCGAGTGCTACATCCGAGGAAGCACGATCAAGTACCTGCGGATCCCCGATGAGATCATCGACATGGTGAAGGAGGAGGTGGTGTCGAAGGGGCGCGGGCGCGGCGGCGCCCAGCAGAACAAGCAGCAGGGCAAAGGAAGAGGAGGACCCGGCCGAGGTGAACAGAACCACTTCCTGTTGTTTCCTCTCATAAATGTGCTGCTCAAACCTTCCACAGTTAAACCTCCTGATTTGTTTTGCTGCTAGAGGAGATTAGCTGTCAGTTTAAACGCGTGTGGACCGTCTGATTTGCAGGTGTGTTTGGCGCCCGCGGCAGAGGGATGTCCGGTCCGGGGCGGGGCCAGCAGCCGCCGACCGATAAGAAAACAGGAAAAGCTCAGGGAATGAAGAACCAGCACTGACCCAAGCAGCCCGTTAGCTGAGCGGTTCCTGATACATTCAACACTGAAGCTGTGCTGATTGTACAGATTTTTTTTTTATTTGTCTCCTCATCTTTACAAATTTCTGTCAAACTGTGGAGGAATATCCACCTGTTGTGTTGTGAACAACAAGATTTTTCATGATGTAGGAAGTGTCCAGTCTGTGCGAATATATTTTTAAATGTCTTTTTATTTACTTTAGTTGTGCGTTTGATATGATGACATCAGGAGAAACATCAGACTGGGAGCTTAAAGGGTTCAGCTCCTGAACTTTAGTTAAAAACATTTTCAAGGTGATGCATGAAAAGATTCTCATATTCTTCATATGGAAATGGAAAAGTCCAACATATGTTGAGTTTTCTTTTATTTTTCTAACAACACATTGTAATTTATGTACAGAAGAACGTGAGAATAAAAAATGTTTTGAAAGCAGTTTATATTTTCTGAAAATATTTATTTTTCAGTGGTTTAATTTACAAATCTGAGGTACTTTAATTACTTGGCTTTTAAGGTTTTTATTTATTTTGAAACTAATAGAATAAACTCCAAATCAAACTTAAAGTCTTACAATATTGGGCTGATTTAAAATGTAACCAAAGAGTTTAAATTTGTGTCGACTCCAAAGCAAAATTAAACGACTTGATCTGAAGTTTGAAGACAATCTGGAGGGTTTATAAATTAAAACTCTTAACTGGCTATCAGTCAAAATCATCCATATTCACAGAAACAAAATATTTACATCTGCTGACAAAATTTAATAAGTTTCTCACTGTTTTACAATAAAACATTACAACTCCTCACCAATTAAATAGATCACTAAGCAGTCAAGATTATTTTTGATGATTTTAATTCCAGTGATGAGTACAATCAAAACAAAAAAATCACTTATAGGTAAAACATATGGTTGATTTTTTCCCCCCTAATGACACTTTATTAATTACATGATGGTTCAACAGTGAAGCTAATAGTAAACTAAAAGTAATGCCTAAGAATAAAAAGTATTTTAAAAGTACACTTACAAACATTACTTTCCTCAACAGTTCCTGACTTTATATTCCATGTGAAATTCAGCACTTATTGTCATTTTTTATATCAAAATGTTAAGATATTTATGGTTAAAGCATAATTGTCTCCACAAAATAAAAATAAACACATTGGAATATTCAAACATATAACTTCAGCTTGAAAAATAATTGTTAGAAAACTTAAAATGTTTCTAAACTGTTTTTCTGCGTCTCATCTGACTTCTCAGGTACATTCTCAGATACACAGTAAAAAAAATAAGAATAAAAACATGGCAATTTATCACATGCAGCACAATTCCATCGTTCTAAGCAACAATTTTAGTAAAACAAAAAAAATAAAAAAAACAAAAGAATTTGAAATTTTGTAAACAGAAGCAACAGAAATGCCACATTTTTTAAAAAAAAATTAAGTCTTGTAAATATTTAAAAAAAAATTAAATGTGTTCAAGTAAAAACATTTTCATAAGTATGTCCAACATTTTCACCATAAACTCAAAATAATTGTATTGATAAGAGCATTTAACATAACTGCACTTATGCCTTGCTTAATAAATGGGAATAAATTCAGTAGAATAGCAAATATTCAAGTAAAAGAAAAAAAAAATTATTTAAATCTTAAATACACAATGCCAAATTCTTCTGATATTTAAATCTTCTAAATAAATCATTAAAAAAGTAAATGTGTTTAAAACAAGTAAAAAAATTTTTTAAGCTTGATATAAAACACAGCAATATGGTATTGATCTGAGAATTTTAAGTTAAAACACGTCTCTGTACTTAAAAATGTTTTAATAAATGGAAAAAGACAGCAAATATTTAAATTAAAAAAGAAAAACCCTCTTGTTTTAGTTTCAAATCTTAATAAATCAAAAAATATGCAACAATTTTCTAAAATGTAAGTCGTGTAAATAATTAAATCATTCAAAAAATTGTAAATGTGTTTAAAAGAAGTAAAAGCATTTAAGCCGAAAACATACCTGTACTTAAAATATGTTGTTTAATAAATGGAAAAAAAAAATCATAACTGCAAATATTTAAGTAAAAATTAAGTATTTTCTTATTTCGAATCTTAAATCAAAAATATGCCAAACTTCTCAAATTTAAGTCTTACGTATAAATTGTTCAAACAATGTAAATGTATTTAAAACAAGTAAAAACTTTTTCCTGTACCAACAGTTTCACTATAATAAACACAAGTATTGTATCGATAAGAGCACTTAAATTTGAAAACATATCTGAATTTAAAAATGTTTTAAAAAATGGAAAAATGCAACAACATAGCAAAAATGTAAGTAAAAATAAGAAAAACCCTTTTTTTTAAAAATTATTTCAAATCTTAATACATTTGTTATCCCAAACACACAAACTTTATGACCCAATAATCAGAGAATAAAATATTGAACAATAACATTTTTAAAAGAATAAAAGTATTAATAACATGAACTAATGCATCATAAACCAGCTGAGATAATTTTGTTCATGATTGGTTAGAAATAAATTATAGTTATAATTACTGTCATACAGTGATAAAATATACTGGAAAAACTTAAAAAGTTTCTTTGTTCAACCAAACAACCAGAAACAAATGGAAAATCTTCAGCAGTCGCCTCATCCCTCCTTCATCCACTCCTGTTTGGACGTGACGACATATTTCCAAGCCTCCAGAATCTGGGAAAGCTGCAGACTTTCAGGGAAGTTTTCCTCCACATACTGAGGAATCTCCTCTTCTTTCTCATCCATGTAGAGCTCCATCGACTCTTTCACACTATGAAAAAAATATCAGGTAAAAATCTACATTTTATTTATCAAGTCTATCAAAAACAAAAGCTTAAGAAACCCAAGCAGGCAGACATAGGGAAGATAATTTCATGCTAAATTTAAGGAGTTAATTCAAATCTCTTTTTTAAACCACACCTAGAAAGAAGTTGGAAAAACAATGACATTAAAGAGCATAAATTAAGTCCAGCTGTGTGTCTTTTACCTCCATCCCGGGACGTAGCGGTCAGTGATGTGAGGACGGCTCAGAACCAGCAGGATGAACTCGTGCATCTCCAGCAGCCATTGTCCAGCGTTTCCACGACACATGAAGCCTTTCAGCTCAGCCCTGTTATCTTCAGTCAGCGGCTCCTTATACTCTTTTGGATGCTCTAAAAACGGATCCTTCATATACAAACATCAAGCAGAGGCGTATTTATTCTGGTCTACTTAGAAGGCATGTGGATAAAAAGAATACGCTGAATTGAATCGCCTTAAACCTTAAAACACATCAACCCATAGTGACAAACTATAGCTTAGTGCCATACATTTTGGTTCACTTTTTAAAAGTAGTATTAACAGAAACATTATATTACAGATTTAATAAATGTAGACTTTAATGACATTACAGTAAGATAAGCACGTACCCTTTTAAGAGGCAGCAGGTTTTCAGATTTGAGGGAGGAGAGAAGTTGCCACAAGAAGACACAATGTTCCAGGTTACATTTCCTCAGAGGCTGAAGAAAATATACAGTTAATGCAACATGGCACTTTAAATAATTTAAATAAAGTAATGGTGTCATTTTTATATTATTTTTGATAATTTTGATGATGATATAAATAAAAAGACGGCATCGGTCTGCCTGTCTCTGCCAGATGTGCCTACCTTCAGAATGTGCTCATCAATGTCCATCTTTAATTTGTCGTGGAGGTAAGTGACCAGTGGCATTCTGGGATCCCCACCAGTCATTGACAGGAATCCCAGCAGTAGATCGACAATCTTCAGCGCTTCACACACATCACTTAACGAGTCGAGCTCTCTGGATACTCTGTTCCGGGTCATCTTGGTAGGTAAGACCTGAAAGAAAAACCCATCCATCAACATCCTGGCCACATAATCATGAATTAACTGCATGTGTATTGTGGGTGCATGTATAGAAAAGCTTGTGTTAATGGAGTTAAGATGTAGTATTTCTATAAGCAATGATGTCTGTTTAATATAACTACACACATAAAAACGTTTGGTAGAACCTTCACTGACAGAAAAGCAGAGGGCTTCTCTGACAAAATTTTGTACATTTTAACATATTTTTATTTTAAATTAGCTTTAAGTTCTTACTGAGGTTAGTGATCCACTTATCTTCAATTACCTATTTATTGTATATACACACCTACTTCGTTTTAATTTCTACTATACTTAATTATATACTAATTCAATTACTGATAGTAGATCACTGACTTCTGTTTACATCTTTGTTGATGTTCAGTAACTAACTTACCTTTAATAAATTACTTTTCATACTTATTTATGGTACTTAATTGTTTTCTAATCCATTTATCTTCTATCTATTCTACCCTCAACTTTTACTTACGGACCTAATTAGATTTATTTACTTATAATTGTTCACTTATTTCTTTATGCTTAGTTACTTTTTACCTTTTTATTATTTACTTTTACTTACTGTTAATTGATTGTTTTAACTGAAATTACTGATAAGTTCATAAGAAGGAAATAAAATGTTACATCTATAGGTAATTATAATTCAGTTTATGAATAAATCTATAAAATACAGCTTTAAATTATATTTTTGTTGTTTATTTCACTAAGTACAGAAAATGATTTTTGTTTTGTAAATCAAACTGGACAGTTTAAAACTACCTGTGGGATTTTTCCTTTAATAGCTCTGAAAATGGACTCGTAGTCTTTGCCTTGTGGGTTGATCAGAGTGGGAATTCCCTGAAAAAAAAAAGAACACAGACAGTTTAGTTCAGTCAATAAAACACAGCAATTTTATAAAAGAGACGAATTGAGAAATATACCAAGGTGAGCAAAAAAAAGCTTCATGTCTCACTCATAGCATATAAATGTAGTTTCTTGACTTACTCCTGTCTTAATGAGAACCAAACAGTTAAAACAATCAGTTTAATTTCCTTGCTGGTTCTGTTTACTCTCACTGAGTGAACTAACTCTGTTCTCTGCTGACTCACAGTTCGGGTGATGAGAGGTTTCTCCTGTAAGAAGCGTGTCAGGATCTGTTGCTGGATGCGCGGCAGGTCGTATTCGGATATCGTCTCTTGGCCGCGCTGCAGGCTGTACTGGCAGTTGGACAGAACCAGAGGCAGCAGATCTTTCTCCACATCGTAGCTGATCACATGTTCATCCATCAGGTCTGCAATAGCAACCTTGTAGCTGTGTTTGATAAATAAAACGTAAATCAAGATGTTCTGCTTTCTGTTGTCCAAAACAAGAACAAAGCAACAGAAAACAGATAAAACTTGTTCCTTATAAATAAAGTTTTGTGACACTGTAAACTTTGTTTTCAGTAGCTCTGAGGTGTAGCGTTAAACAGGTTTTGTACCTGGGCTCCTCTCCAGAGTGGCGGTGAACAGCGTTCACCAGCTCATTCTGCAGGGTCACCAGGTAGCTGACCAGCCCGGTGGCACACAGTCCTGGACCCTGACGCCGGGGCAGGAGGTACTGCAGGGGGCTGCTCAAGTCCAGATCGGTACTGCAAAATTCCTCCGGGATCTTTAGCTCATCTGTTGTTTTAGGAACAGAGGACAGGTGATATTATATGACTGACACAACAACAAACAGTTATTTTTTAAAAGTGAGATCAATCTAAACATATTCAAATCTTTAATTTGTGCACAATGAATCATTTTAAGCTGGTGCCTTTATTCAGCAGGCAATGGGAGAGAGGCGTGGTGCATCCTGCACAGATCATCACATAATATATGTATATATATTGTTATATATAATGACAATATATATCATGACAGAGATGTGACCAATTTCAATAATACGTCTGATAGAATTTTCAATAATTTCACTGAACTCCAATCTGGATCTGTATGGCAGTAAACTGTTTTAAAATATTTTACCTTCTGTTTAAGTTTACCTTCTGAGGACAGAAGATATCAATAAAAATACAAAAAATTATTACTTTCAATCTACCTTCCACATGTAAACCAGAATACAATAGAAAATGTTTTACTTACTGGTTGTTACATGGACTCTTAGCAGGTTCCATGTTTGCAAGAATATTTTGATGTGTTTTTCATACCATGGCCTCAACTGTGAGCCTGAACGATTGGAAAGAATAAAAGTAAATCACTAAGATTTAAAGACAGCAGCCCAATAAATTACGATGTAAAACTGAGTATTATCAAAAAATTATCTCTATGACATTTAAAATTACCTTTTTGATTTTGTAAGAAATCAGAAATAGAGCCATCAATCTGTTCAGAGGCGTTCTGGTACTTTTTCACCAAACGGTTCTGCAACGTTACGATATCTGGCAGAAACATAATCTGACGATATTCTGTCTCCTGAAAGAACAAAAAGTGGTTCTAGTTATACCTACATCCTTGGTCATTTCTAATTTAACCTTACAACTTACTGTCAAAATGACTGTTTTCATCACAAGACTGTTTTTCTAATTAATTATTAGACTGCGTTGCATGTTCTCTTTATTCACAACAAAATAAAGGAGACACTAAAGCTGCAATCCAAACTGCGTTAAAATGATTGTGAATTGCCAAAATCCCTAAACTGTAATTTCAGAATTTGAAATAAGACAAAACTAACTTACAAGTAACTTTTCAGCAAGATATAGCAGCTTTTTTCAGTCAATAATTCCTTAAGGGGTTAATATTAATCAAAACATACTGTTTCCACTGGTAGATTATTTCACTTGAAACAGGACATTTTTCCCTGAGTGAAATAATCTGCTAGTGGAATTAGTGATTAATATTAAGGAACTATTGACTTAAAACAAGCGCCTGTATCTTGATGAAAAGTAACTTGTAAGTTAGTTTTGTGTTTAAGTGTACTAAGATATTATTATAGATATTATATTGTGTTTTTGTGGTGTCGCTGACAGATTAAATCTCGGTTTCTGGTATAAACTGACCTTCTGCAGGAACTTCCAGAGCAGCGGCAGCTCCTCTTTTAGGTCTCTGTACTCTATGATGTGTGTGAGGCTGAGCAATGACAGCCTCTCCCTGCAGCTCCACACCGATGAACTGTGAACCTCAGATGTTTGCTGCAGCGATGTGAGGAACTTACAGTCGTCGCCAAAAGTGATTCTCAGGATGAAGTTTGAAGAAACACGGGAATCATTTGTAATTTGTCCCTTTGCTTCCTGCTGGAGTTGATCAAGAATCTAGACACAAATATGATTGCTGTTGTTATATTTGTCACAATAATGAAACAGATCATTGTAGTTGAACATAAGTCTGCAGGAAATGTCAACATATCTTAAAAATATTAAGAACTGCAAACAGAAACTCTCTTAAAAGGAAGCAATGATTGAGTGATATATAAAAACCCACCAATAGGATTCCTGTGATGTTTGATATTCAGAATATGAGGAGAAAAGTCTCTCCGTACATCATAACATTTTTAAGATTGCTGTTGTAGCATGAACCTTTGAAGTTTGGATTTTCTTCTCCACTTTAGCTGGCCATCTGGATTTTGTAATTTAAAGCTGCATTTTTCTGGAGGTAATAAACATTTGTCCTAAAGTGATGCATTTCTTTATCTTCAAATTGTTATTACAGTTAGCTTAGGATGGCTTTTTCTTTACAATTTTAATGAAATGTTAATTTTCCAAAAGTAAAGAAATGTTGCCTCCTCCGTGATGACTGCAGTTTTTACCACAATGGAGAGGTGTAATTGATTTTGTAGATTAAATTAATAGCATGAATTTATTTTTTCACAGCCGATAAGTCTGGTTGGCTAATCAGTTAATCAAAGTCAGTTAGCTGATATATGATTCAGAGTTTAATTGAAAAAGTGGGTAAAACAATACCTTCAGTTTAGGAGTCATGACGTCCGTAGCCACTGACGTCTCCCAGGTGTTTCTAGATGCTTTTGTAGAAAGTTGAGCATCAATGTTTTCTGAGGGAAGTAAAACAGATCATATCAGTAAAACTTTCAAAACAGAAGTTTTGAAAACCTATGAACATATGACCAATGAAAACCTATGAGAACAAAGACAAAAGAAAGTTGTCCACACTTTTTCACAGTACTACAGGTGGAGCTCATGTATTTATGATTTTTGATAATCATATAATGTCTTAAACAGTTACATAATGACTGGTGTACTGCTTACGGTTGTTGGTCTGCACTGGTTCTTGAAGGGATTTGAGAATCAGGTGGGCAGTGGTAACAGCATCATCCGCTCCTTTCGCCAGCGCCTGCGTCAGCTGCTCAATATCCTTCATTATGTGCTGACTGAGAAAAAGATCAACATCTTCCACAGGTGGATGGATGATCTGCTGGACAGACTGAAAAAAAAGAAAAAAACTTTAAAACATTTTGCTGGACATTTTAGCTAAACAAAACTAAATGACTTCAATAGAAGTCAATACATTTCTAAATTACTGGTCAGAAAACTTGTCTAAACCTTGATACTTTTGCCAAAGCTTTTCATAAAGGCAAAACTAAACTAAACCTCATTTCACTGCAAAAAATAAAAAATAAAAAAATTATATATATACTTCTTCCACCGTAGGAACACAACTCTGAGTAGTTTAGAGCAGAAGAAATAATTGTATGAGCGGCTATAACCAAGAATAATGCCCTTGCATGATTCTTTAAGCTTTCATAAAGAAAGAAATTATTTTCAGTGATCATTCTCTAGAACTTACACCATAATCATTTTTTTTCTCTGTTCTCTTATTGTTGATTTTAGTTTGTCACCATAAAATTCAGTAAGTTTATTTATCACATGATCAGTTATACATGTAGAACTTACAGAAATAATGCAATCCTACCAAGCAGGAAAAGTAACATCTAGTTTCCTACTTGTGGAAGGCACTGTGTGAACATTTGTAGGGCTATTTTTCTCCATCTTACCTCACAGTTCTTTGAAGTGCCGAGCAACATGGCCAAATGTGTAACCAGCCTGACCAGCGTGAACGGAGTCAGAGACATGTTTTTGGTGTCCAGGGCATCTGGGTTGTTTCTTCTCTCAGGGTCTCCAAGGATATGGCCAGGTCTTGTATGATCCCTAAAAAAAGAAGCAAAATGGAGTCAGAAATTATCAACCAAAATTTATATCTATATTACATATAGATAGATATAAATGGGATATTTTCCATATTTGACCATTTTTGTTTTAAAAATGATGGAAAAATCTGATGGCCATCTGTCATTTTGACAGATTACATCTACTTGGCGCAAATATGCAGAAGACATTTTCAACTTTATGCACAGAGTACATCGCAGAGGCAACTAAATCAATCCATAATAAAATCCTCTCCAACATGGACAATGAACTAAATGCATCTTGCTGGGAGCTGAGAGCGTGTTGAAGAGTTATGGACAGCGCTACTGGTTCCAAAGAGCATTGAAAATTATGGTTGAAGTGGAGCTCAGATTAGTTTTTAGATCTACTACAGCTTATCTACAAGCAGTGATGTCGGACCACTTGTTTCAGTAATCTAACGTGTTGTTATTTGAAATCCAGTAGTCAGACTACAGTTACTTATCAAAATCACTTTGCGTTACTCTGTGTTACTATTGTCTTTTGTAATTTAATTTTATTTACTCTACGCGTCTTGGGGACCGACTGCCATTTTTATGCAGCATTATCAGTAGCGACAGAAATGTAAACAATGGAGGGAGAAGTGAGATGCACATTTCGTTGCTGGAAAAACAGGAACTATTTTGGGTTTCTGTCGCCAAGTGCGATCATTATAAGTGGCTTTATAATGATCGGACTTGGGCTTGTTTTGTTTCTAAAGTAATTTGCAAATTTAAGCGGGTTGTGCTTTTTGGGGCTCGTTTTTGAACGAGAAGTTACTCATTTGGGCTTGGAAATAAGAAGAGACTCATAATAAATCTCAGAATTTGTCTGTCATCCAGGTCGTTTACGTCAGACTCTCCCTGTCCATCATTTCCCGGATGATCCGTCCCGCTGTGTTTTTGTTAATGTCAAGTTAATATATTTGCTGTGAATGACGTTGAGTTTCGCGTTGTGCTCCAGAAAACTGCAAACTTCAAGACTAATATGAACAGGGCAATAAACATGAAAACAGCCACAAATGAGTTGTGCAACTAAACGCCATTATAATTATTAATATTAAGATAAGTGTCACAAATCTGTGCAGAAGGATATCTGAGTTGTGGAGCCTCTGTGCGCTACGCTCTGACAACAAACGCAGGGCTGTAACACAGAACCTGGATGCTGGGGGAGGGATGGAGGCTTTAAAGTCCTTCTTCAGAGTTTTTCAGACAGTGGAACACACAAAAACACACAAATTACTGATGTTTTTGTGTACTGCTGTAACCATTAAACAATCTCACCTTCAGTTCTTTCTTATAAGTGGAGACACACTGTTGATGTTGCCATTACAAAATAACTTACAATTAAGTATTGGCAAAGATCAATGTAATTTTCACAGGTGGTGGAGCGTTGTTGTCAGCAGCTGCTGAAAGTAACTAAAAAAATTACTTTTAATGTAACTTAGTTACTTTCCAAATCAAGTAATCAGTAATCTAACTAAGTTACTTTTTCAAGGAATAGTCAGTAATCCAATTACAGTTACTTTTTCAAAGTAACTATGCCATCACTGTCTACAAGTTATTTTTAGTTATCTAACTAAATAATGACTTTCCCAAATGACTATTAATATTTCCAAGTGTCTCTTAGGCCAGTAGATTAACTGGTGTAAATAGTTTGAGGACGTCAGAATTTTCTTAGATAATCTTGTAACAAAAACATGACAATAAGAACTAATCCCACTTACTGCTGTAGCTGAACTGGTGTAAATCCTTGCACAGCTATATGATTTTCCCCTCCGACCTCTTCGCCACACTCCAAACATTTCCCTTTCTCCGTAGGACGGCCACACTGTAGTAAATAGCAAAAAGAAGGAAGCAAATATTTTCAGTCACTTATTGCTTATAAACACTACAAAAACCAGATAAAAACCAAAATAAAGAATAAAAATACTGTACAGTCAGGGTGAAATTTCAACATAACTACCACAGTTATAAAAGAACAGCATTATATGACTTACCTCACCAACGAAGCATAGATGATTGTTGCGACACACTGTGGTAAAAAAATAAATAAAATAAAATAACAAAAAACTGCTGTAAAGATCTGCAAAAGAGGGAATTCCTGTCCATAGTAATATTATTAAACTATGAGCTATGCTTTCCAGTTTGATTTGATTTTAATTTATTTAATCTTACTGAGATTTTTGTAAAATGATTTTATATCAAAAATATATATACAACCAAACCAACATAATTTCCAAAGGGGTTAGAAAAAGCATAGTTTATTTCAATCTAGTTTTTCTGATACCAACTCACAAGAAAAATGTAACTTACTCAGTTTTATTAATACTCAACAAAAAGCACAATGAAAGATGGATACTTACCATACCAGGTGACTTGACCAGAATCTTGTTGGATTGCTGCTTGAGCAGTAGCTACCATATCATCAGGCATTGTGGGTATAAAAGCTCCCTATAAGATGAAGAGCAATAAAGATCAGTTGTAATTAGAGTCACAATTATCCTAAATTTCTGACCACTGACAAAAGTTACTTGACTTTAACATTTATTCAGCTTTTAAAAATTGTTCTAAATTACTTTTTAAAATCCATATAAAGACCAGATTCGTCAGACCAAACAAGAAGCAGCAGCAGACACTCTGAGAATAACAAATTCAGGACAGAAAACAACAAAATAAGTGAAATACCTGCATGTTATCAGGAAACAAACCAAGCTGCTTGAGTGGCAAGAGCAGATCATTGTTTGTGGTGAGCAGGATGACAGCCAGATGGACGGCCAGCTCAATGGCAATGCTGTCTGCAGGAGTGTGGCCTGACTGGACGGAGAGTCCTCCCAGTTCGTTGCTGATCAAGGCGGATGCAAAGTCCCTCATTTCTTTATCACTCAAATAATCTGATCCTTCGATAAACTCATCAAACGCTTTATTTGTCTACCAGAAACAAAAACAAATGTTTAGCATCCGTTCAACACATAAATAAAAATTAACTGAATGGCAAAAATGAAACAATGAGGTACATTTCTTAATGACAAACAAGATCATGTTACTATTCATACTCTTGGCAGATTTACATAGAATTTTACAACTAGGTGTTTGGATTTGTTGCCTAGGCCTAATGCAGAGTTAGTTTTTGTAACTTGAAAAAATGAATTAATTGCATGAATACTTTGGGTGCATATTGGATATGTGAGGACTATTCACACCTCAGCTGTGGGATGGAGACTCGCATTTGGAGATCTGTAAAGAGTGGTAACCTCTCGGAAGAGAGCCAGAAGGACAAACACCGTTCTGTTTCTTCGTGTTGCTGTGCATTTCTAAATGAAGAAAGAAAGAAAAGAAACTACATCAAATAATGTCAATTGATTATTTAAAAATCTGATCCATAACCTGGGTTAAGGAAGTCTAAACAAACATTTAGAAAATAAAAACATACCTCCAATACTTCTTCTATCTGATCAACGTCACCATCCACTAAAGCCTTAGCAACTGCATCTCTAACGGTTTTGTACTCGTCACCGTACATCAGAAACTGGTCCATCAGGCCTCCATCTTCATTCTGCTTACACAATGAACAGAGGTCAAAATGCATACTGTAAATGTGACATATTTTGAAATTACACATTCAGTGTTTTCACATCACCGTAGGTAAAAATAAACATTTCACACTAACACTTTTCAACAAATACCTTGTTGCACCCTGTAAGACTGGAGTTATGCTCAGTCATTATATGGATTACGGTTTTATATCAATGTTCCTCAGTTGGTAAAAAGTACATACCTGTTTTTTGATCTCTTCTGGAAAAAGCCAACTGAACTCTGTTTGTTTAGCCAAAGATTGGACTTGCTGCACACCCTGCAATTCACTGATCTTACGAATCAGGTAAACACAGTACCAGTCGTTGCCACTGTCCTCACAGAGCCTCATCACCATGTTCTGGAAATCATTTGCTTCATCTGGACCAATTTTGGCTGAAACAATAGTGTGAGTTAACAAATGTTTTTTTTATTCCTGCAAGTAAACTAGATAAACTGTTAGTTAAATTATATATATATCTCACCAGAAAGTTTGTCACTGATTAGCTGGGCAGCCATCGTTAGTATCATCCGCAGCTGAGCGATGTGCTGCAGGTGTTGAATAGACACCGTCTCTGAAATGGAAGCTGCTTCCCTCAAACACAAGCCAAGAAATTCTGTTTCTTTCTCGTAAAATTGTAACTCTTCAGCGTTGTTGCCTCCCAGAGACATTTTCTCCCACATGGCGTCCTGCAAAACAATTTCATAAGAATTTCACTTTAATTTTAACCTCAATTTATAATTAACTGCTAGACATTTTTGGTGCAACAGTTATTCAAAGTCTACGAGGAAGCCTTTTTTTTCCAATACCATTAAATACTCCAGAAAACAACATTAAGTAATCAGATCACCTTAGTTTATTATTTCATTTCTTATAGAAAAAAACTGAAGTTGTAAATTTAATGTGCAATATACCTTTTAAAAAATCTTATTTTTAACATATTAATTTACAAATTAATACAAGTTATATTAATATATTAATATAACTTAAGTTAACATATTAAGTTATATTAATTTGTGTACAAGTGATGCAAGTAACTGATAATGTTCTAGAAACTTGTTGTATAAACAACAAGTAGGTTACATTTCTCTACCGTGACCTAAGGGTACATCTACGCCTTATGACTAAAAAATTGGTGGAAAATCTCAACCTGCTAAACTTTTATTACAGTTTACACACATCCTTTTGCAAGATACAATCATGTAACTGTCATGTAATAATTTTGTAGTTATTACATGACAGCAATTATTCTTTCTCATATCAGAGAAGTGAAAAACAAAGAAAAGAAATGTAATTTCTAATGAAACAAACAGGGGTGTTTTTACCTCTAAACAGTTGATGTATAAGGCATAAAGTTCTGATTTATCATCTTCATCCACAAATCTGCTGTCTTCCACTGTTGACAAATGCTGCTGCAAATATTCCTGGACTTCATCAAAGCTGAAACAAATATGTTAATCAATAGCTGAATGCAGTTCATAAAAATGTGGTTAGTTTCAATGGGAAGCTAAAGTTTGTATAAACTTCACCAACCAAAAAGCTTGTTGAAAATAAAGTAACAATGTTTAAAACTTATATTTGCACACTCTAACAGGAGAACAGCTGTGATCTCCCAAACATAATTTCTCTATTACCATATCAATCTAAATAATGTAAATATTGCAGTGAAACAACATTTGGTTAATTTACCTGAACTTCAGCAGTAGTTTGAGGATTACAGATCGCACAACAGGGTTTTTATCAGGAGACTCGTCAAAAGGTGACAAGTCTTTGGTCTGGACCTGTTCATGTTCTGTTTCCAAAAGAAACAAGTTAGGTGACATGACATCTTTATTACAAAATTACATTTTGATCATGAGTAATAGAGCAGCTCAGGTTTGTTAAATGTAGATCTGGAACCATTTTGCAATGTGACAAATGTAGGTGGTTAAAAAATTTAAATATTAAACAATTTGTAAAATTATGTCTTGTGGAGAAGTTTCAGAAATGATACCTGTCTCGATCCTCAGGTAAGACAAAAGGTGTGTTATCACTTCTTTGCTTGGTGGTTTGTTGTCTTTGAAGCACACGGCAGAAAGCAGATCAATGAAGAAACCATTGCAGCGTCGTCTGAAATCTCCATTTTTCTTGAGGGAACCCCTGCAAACACATATTAATTATGGGCAATCCAAAAACTGTTTCTAGATAAAATAGAGTAAATTTTGCCAAAAACCTTTTTAGGCCCAATCTAAACTCTACACTACTTTAACTCTATTTCTTATTCATATAGTGGAACTTGAGCAAGTGAATAACATAATTCAGTATATTATTTGAATTGTACTGATGAAATAACAGGAGTTCAATATTCAAGATCCTTTCATCAAGAAACTATATTTAAAGAAACAATAAACTTTTTTTATTAAAATATTTTTACTGAGATTTTCCACTTTGAAGATACAATCATGTAACTGTCATGTAATAATTTTGTAGTTATTACATGACAGTAATTATTCTTTCTCATATCAGAGAAGTGAAAAACAAAGAAAAGAAATGTAATTTTCAATAAACTTATTATTTTGTTATTCAAGGGTTCGGTGCTGACCGTATTTCCTCAGAGACACAGGGCTGAAAGCCGTCTGGTAAATCTTGCCTACAGGTGGGACAGGATGCATTTCCAGTGTCCAGACTTTCTTTTATGCACGTCAAGCAAATCATGTGACGACATGGCAAATCCACAGGCTCCTCAGGTTCTGACACGCATACCCCACAGTGAACTCCAAACCTTAAGGAAGTTAAAGTCAGCTAAATACAATTCTATGTAATTATTGTGGAGAATATATGTCACATTTCCACACCACATATTTTAAATGAATATAAAAGAAGTAATTACCTAAATAGCTGATCAAGTGCTGCTTGTTTACAGGCCTTCAGGTTTTTAATCACAGCTTCAAAAGGCTTGGCGACTTTTACATCCGAGTTTCCCTCGAGGACCTTTAAAGATTTAAAAAAAAAAACAATACAAAAACAATATTTGCGATTACAGGAGTTTTGACTTTTCTGTTGCCTATGAAGAAAAAGCAATAACTGCTCAGGTAATTTATCAGAAATATTTATAATAAGAAATGATTCCAACTATAGATGAATAAATAAAGAATGAATACCGTAAATGTCATACTGCTGATTAACTTTGAGAATCACCAAGCATCTACTCACCTTGCTCAAGGTTTCCATGTGTTTTAGGACCACTTCCTTGAGCTGAAGGTCTTCACTTTTAAAACCCAGCAGCAGATGTTCCACAAAGAGCGCGAGGATGTGAATACGTTTCCAGCCGTTACTAAAAAACAGAAAATATTCCGTATAGTACAAAAACAACAGATACATTTTTTTGTGTGGTTCACATAAGTTCTTCTTGAAGAGTAATAATTTTATATCAACTGATTTGTGAACATTCCAGGACACACTTGTTCATAAATGGTTAATGGCCCCTAAAACACATGAAAATTAACAATATTATGACAAGGATATACAAGCACATGGATGGATTTTGAAACTAATTAACTGATGCAATAATATATAAAATGGCCTTGATTATTATCTATGTCAGAGCATAAGGTTGTGTTGTCAGCTGGCTACACAAAATTCACTTCAAACTAACTAACTAACTAACTAACTAACTAACTAACTAACTAACTAACTAACTAACTAACTAACTAACTAACTAACTAACTAACTTTTTAAAATTGTATAATAGTGACCTGATGTGTGACAAACTGAATTCACTTTGATGTTCTTGAGATATTGCTGTTCCTAAGCATGTATGTATGCCAGACATTTCAGCTGCAACACTTATTTCTACTATGACCATGTTATGCAATCTTTTTTGACACATAATTTTACTATTCTAATCTAGTGTAGTTGAACTTAACTTTGGTCATTTGGTCCACTTGGATGGAAATACTGTGAAGTGTTTCAATAACTTGCTTGTTCTCTTGCTATGCAGACTGAAAAACTGCATAGTCTACAGTTTTTGCTGCTCTTTGAAACTCCATTTCTTTTATTTCTTGACTTATGGATAACTGAATTTTTATTACTAGTCCTGTGGAAGAGATTCATACCTGATGGGATTGAGTTCTCCCTTGCATCGATCTCCATACAGACGGAGGCTATGCTGAGAGAAAATCAGCTCCATAGACACCTGAAGCCTCTTTACCTGCCTCATCCATTGTCGGCAGAGAGCATCAGAGTCTAAATTTTGGGGTTCCAGGTTCTCAACACAAGCCTTTGCTGCAAGAACATCTAAAACCTAAAAAACAACAAAAATATTGAAGTTGCTCAGTACTTTGTTTTACTACATTATTACAATCTTCATGCATTTTGAATTCATTCGTTTAACTCACTAAGCTTGTATGTGTGTAGGAAATCCCAAAGCAGAAAAAATAAAATAGCCTTAGTTTTTTTTTTATACACAATGTCTCCCCTTGTCTTGGTATTAAATTTATAGAATGGGGGTTGGACCTTCTTAGCTTATAAATTAAAATACTGTTACCATTTCAGGACAGTTTCTTCTGTGTTGGTTTCTTCGTAAAGGTGAAACAATTTCAGGTTGAAGGGAAATAATCCGTGAGAGGTTCTGAAGGCGTTGTCGGTAGAAATAAAAGGCAAAGTGGATGTGGTGGAACGTAGGTTTCTCTGCATCTCGTTTTTGTCTCTGGACTTCATCAATGCAGCTGGCCTGAGCTTGACACAAGAGCTGAGGAGAAAATGCACAGGTGTATTTATAATGGCTTCATTTAACTGTAAAGTAAATAAAGTGACACAGAAATGTAAAAAAATCTCAATACATTTGGATACATTTGGTTTGATTTTCTGGCAATGTTGTTATGATTTTTGCAAAAGTCTTAATATGAAATGGGTTCATTTAATTATCATTTTCAATATTATCCAATAAATGACCTTTTTACATAAATCACTCATTCACATAACACTTAAGGAATTTCATTTTCTAAAGACTAAGACACAGAGGCAGCTTCAACATGGGATTTGAGATGTTACCCTTTAACTTTTCTGAAAGATCTGAGCATTGGATGGAAATTTCCATTAACATAAATATAACCACATGTTAATATAATAAGTTGGGACCTTTAGTTAGCCTTACCTCTAACTCATCATCTGATGCCACTTTCATGGTCATGGAAACAAAGTCCTGAAGGTACCTCTCAAAAAGGTCGTTCTTCAGTCGCCCATTCACATTTTCAGCCATGTACTTGCCAAATGATGTATTCAAGAACAGCTCATGGAAATACTGAAATGAATTACCTGAAAGAAAAAATTTAAAATATGAATTTGTTAGAGGTTAGTCTGAAAAGAAAGCTTTCATTATGACTTGAAAAGAGCAGACATTTCTTGACAACATCATTTTCACAAAGTTTATTTACTTTGATGTCTAAATGCTTGCATCATGAGCTCATCCAGGAAGTCTTTGATGCACCAGCTGAAGGGCATGCGGCAGCGCATGGTGTTCCCACCTACGTTGTGGCTTTGCACAACTAGCATGCTGAAAGTCAGAGAAACAAAAAAAATGAATATCTGGTTAAATGTACAAAATGTACAAAAAGCCTCCAATTTTCAGGGGTCACAATACCTTTTGAATTAAATGTAAAGGTTTACAGATTCAGCTTAATTGTTTAGAAGAAATAACTACATTCTATGAAGTATGAACAGGACATAGAAAATTGCTTTGAACTGTTAGTTGTCCAAGTAAGTAAGAAAGGTCTCCAAGTTGGTTTTAATGTATGCGGGATTGGTACACGGCACTATTAGACAAGACACATTTATTTTTACAGCACCAGTACGAAATGGCAAATGACCAGCAGCAAGAACCAATGCTGTGACCGGGTAGAAGTCAACCCACCTCCATTAACCCACTCAAGGAGTGAGGTAGTCATAGGTCTGTATTTAATGGCTTTTGTATAAGTGCAAGCTAGTCTGCAGAATTTGAGGAGGTAATTTAGAGATGACATACGGTTTTCGCGACAAGCTGTCAACATGATTTAAAAATGCAAACAAGACTCATTTTCAATGAGAAGCATTTAAGCATTTGCTTTGCAAAATCCAGAATTGCTACACTGAGTTTGCTTTGAAAAAATTGCAAAATGTTGACTTCCAACAAAGGATTTTCATGTAGTGGTGAGACCATTGCAGCACACCTCATGCTGTCCTGAATTGGCGACTTTAATTTTAATTTTACTGTATCCACTTACAATTTATGAAAGAGATAGCACTAAAGGTAGCAAGTTTTAGTGGTTTTGTTATTAAAATATTTTGTGAAAGAGGCTTAGAAAAGCAGTCAAAACAACTTTAATCTAAGACAATTCTGATTCTGCAAAAACAACAAAGAGATTAAAGTGTCTGAACAGATTCACTGCATCTTTTGTCAAGCTCTGATTTGGAAGGATAGTATCTGAACAAAGTCAAAATTACTTACTTGATCTCTTTTGCATAGGGCACACTGAGCATTTCTTTGCTGCCAAAAATATGAAGCCATAGGTTCTTCATCTCCTCCCCTTCATCCAGCAGCAGGTCTAAATTGCAATCTTTGTCAACGACTGAAACCAAGTTGGCTAGAAGTGGAGTCACAACTGCTTGTATTTTCCTCCATAGTGTGTGTCTGTAAGAAATAATTATGTCAGCAGAAACCCAGTTAATCTCTGGGTCACCAACAACAGAAAATATTACATATTGAATGCAAAATGTCATTATAAACTAAATCTGCTACTGACTGGTGGCCTATTGACTCCTTTTAAAGAAGACATCATAACTGTAATATCAGAAATCAAAAGAATGGATAAGAGGCTTACACAAATGTTCCCCCCTCTTGAAGGGCATTGACATTAGAAGCTTGATTTAGGACCCAGTCTTTTGGTGGACTGAGGATGTTGGCCTCATACTCTTTCAACAAGGAGTGGAGATGCTTCCTCACAAGATCTGCAAATACACCTAAAAACAAAGATATTTTTCCCACACCTTTTTAGGACAATAATCAAATCAAATCAAATTTTATTTGTATAACATCTTTCAGCAACAAGGCATTTCAAAGTGCTTTCCATCATAAAAACAGGAAAATACAAAGTTATAGGTCACACAGTCAACAACACTACATTTTGCACATCAGATGATTGATTAATGTTTCATTGATTGTGTTTTAAAATCAACTCTAAACACCTGAGTTTTTAGTCTAGATTTAAAGGCACTCAGTGTTTCAGCTGTTTTACAGTTTTCTAGAAGTTTGTTCCAGATTTGTGGTGCATAGAAGCTGAATGCTGCTTCTCCTTGTTTGGTTCTGGTTCTGGGGATGCAGAGCAGACCAGAACCAGAACCTGATTGGTCTGGAAGGCTGATACAACAGCAGCAGATCTTTAATGTATTGTGGTGCTAAACCGTTCAGTGATTTATAAACTAACAGCAGTATTTTAAAGTCTATTCTCTGAGCTACAGGGAGCCAGTGTAAGGACTGTAGAACTGGTGTTATGTGCTCTATCTTCCTGGTTTTAGTTAGAACGCGAGCAGCAGCGTTCTGGATCAGTTGCAGCTGGAGCTGGAGGACTGTTTTTTGGGCAGACCTGTGAAGATGCAGTAATCAATGCGACTAGAGATAAACGCATGGATGGGTTTCTCTGGATCCTGTTGAGACATAAGTCCTCTACTCCTGGAAAGGTTCTTCAGGTGGTAGAAGGCCGAATTTATAACTTTTGATACAGTAAGAGTATTATTGTTGGCTAATTTGGAACATATCCCTTGTAAAACAGATATCTAATCAAAGTGGAACTTTCTGCTTAGAGACAAATGGTAAATGCACTGAATTTCTGTATCACTTTTTTACTCATACTGACCAAAGTGAATTACACTACAACCACATTCACCTAATCACACTCACAAATGGGCGCACATTTGTTCAGCAAAACACAGATCAGTAGGCAGCTTGAAATTTAGTGCCTTGTGCACTGGTGCACTGACAAATGATAGGCACCCCCAACGCTTCGATTGCAAGACAACTGCGCAACCCACTGCTGTCCTAAAGGTATAAGTAATATCATAGATACTGATATTTTCCATGGTTTAAATACCTTGGACAAGGAGATTTTGTAACTGGCTAAAATCAGTAAAGATTTGTACTTACTTTAAGCCACAATTTATTACTTTTAATAATGGGTAGAAATAAAAATAATTTAAAAAACTGACTATTTCCAAAAGAGTTTCTTACTTTCCTCCAGAAGTGTTAGCAAGTTCTCAACTCTTCTTGTGCCGAGTTCCTCGCTGTCAACAACGTCTCGAAGCATGCCCACGGCAGTCTGAACACAGGTCTTCACTAGATCCGTTGCATCAAATACATCTCCCAACACCTGAACAAAAAAGTTTAAAATAAGTAAACTATTTTTATTGCATAGTTTTTAAATACTAAAATGACAGAATTAAGTAACAATGAGAAAAAAAAGTATTTATAGTGCTCTTTTCATTTTCTGATCTCAAAAGGCTACAAAGGGCTACAGTAATAATAGTATAACGAGCAGAAGTATAAATGTATGAATGAAGTGAATGAAGAAATGTCAGGCAGGTTGAATTATTTACTTAGAACTTACCTTAAATTTCAAATAATTTAAGTCTTTGTGAGTTTCCATTTGTTTTGTTTGTCTCATCGTCCTGTTATAAAACTTCAACCTCTCTCAGACTAGTACAGTGTTTATTTTCTATGCAAACTGACTTTAATCTTGGGCATTCTTCCAAATTTGTGCTAGAGTGGAGAATTTCACTTACAGCCAGGTTGTCATTTTGGGGTTGTTCAAACTGATCTTCGGTCTCCAAGGCTGGATGAAAAAACATAAGAGGTGTATTTATTAGTCTATAATAAACTGTATAATACTTAGTCAAGTAATAGTAATATATCTTACCCTTGGCTGGGTCTTCAAAGAGATCACTAATGCGCATATTTTTCAAGGAATGAACATCAGAAACAAACTCCCTTGATCTTCTGAGATCATCAATGTGAACAGACGTCCAAGGACCTAAAATTAACGTCTTCCAATTAGTATATTTACAGTATTTTTTCATTTCTTTTTGAATAGTATTACATGCAAATTTACTGTACAAAATGTGCTTTGAAAAATTTTGTAACAGCGTTTTAATGTTTTGGGGGGAGGCAGCTTATAAAATTGTTGATGACATAGAATAGTTCATAATTGCATATGAGATCACGACTAACCGCCTTGAAATCCAATGTAGGAGGTCCCCCCTTCCATTCGAGGAAGCTTTGTGACAAAGTACACAAATGTCTTTGTGTCATCTGTTGTGAGGCCCTTTTTTATTTCATTGATGCAGGAGTACCTGAGAAGTACAAAGGTTATTTACAGGTGTAACAAGAAAGCAAAACAATATGATTTACCATAAATTCATACAAAAACATGATTGTTGGATGTCTTCACTTACTTGGCTGAGGAGAGAATATTTCTTTTTTGAAAGTCATCACCAAACTCAGTTTGGACAATGAGCACATTGTTCTTTTGTGTTGAGCCAAGAAATTCCCTAATGGTAAGATATTTTCATAATGGATGTTAAATCATACACTACAATTTATAAAGATCACTTGACAATTTTTCCATAAAAGTATAACAAGTTTTAAAAAAACTTTTTTTATATTCTTTTTATACTTTCTATTCAATGGATCTACTTGTTCCGTTGAATAAAATTTTGCATCTCAGAAGATGAATAAAAGATACACACCTGATTGTTTTGAGGAAAGAGTACTCTGTTTCAAATTGCAGCAGAAATAGCAGCTTGACAGCATCACATTTTATCTCATTTTGCAGTTGTTCAGCATCTGCTGCAGTTAGCAGCCTGGAAAATGTCGTCACCTAAAATAAATAGAAAATAAAAGCAATAGCAATTATGTAATTAACTTTAATGGGTGTAAACAATGTGTGAAATGTAAAAGGAATCATTTCAAATGTTACATTACAGATATTGAATTAAAACTTCATATTAGAACCATTTTGTAAGAGGAGATTTCAAACTACACCCCAGATTTCCCTCAATAAAACAATTTATCATTGACAATAAAATAATTTACTTGATGTAAATATCTGGAAAATAAACAAGTTGAAGCTAACTGACCAAAATTACAGGTGCACACAAGGCATGATACATCTTCTCCATTATTCAACAAGCTAGATGTGCCTCTAATGTCTTAGTAACCATCTAAAGCAGTGGTGCCCAAAGTCGGTCTTCGAGGATCGGCATCTTGCATGTTTTAGTTTTTTCCCTGGTGGTAGTAACAAAATTTTCAGCATGTCTATGTTCTTCTTGGGCCTTCTAGGGTGCGTTCACACTGCAGCCTGAAGTGACCCAATTCCGATTTTTTTTTACGTAATGCGACCTGTATCCGATCTTTTCATGGCAGTGTGAACAGCACAGGTCGGATTCTTTTTCGAATGTGACCCGTATCCATTAGGTATCTGATTCAAATGCGACCTAACGTTCAGGTTGCATTCATCCGAACTGAACGTCACTGATTCTCAACAAATCTCACTATTCTCCTGAAGTGCTCTTTTCATATTCTGATCTCAAAAGGCTACAAAGGGCTACAGTAATAATACTGTACAGAAATAGCAGCTTGACAGCATCAAGCTGCCAAGCTGATGCGTCCTGATACACGCAAGAGGGAAGAAAAACAACAACCACAACGGACTATATGAGGATTAAATTGTTAATATGCTGCTCCGGCCGGACAACAACTTCAAATGTGTAAGCTATGCTCCACCGTTAGCATCCATGTTTACTTTCGCAAACACTGAGCACTTCTTTTTATGGCAGTTGGCAGAACACTGAGAACGCTGATGCTATTGCGCATGCAGGACCCTTTCAGGTCGTTTGCCTGTTCACACTGCAGAACACATACAGCCCCGGCAAAAAAATCAGAATTGCCAAAAAATCGGAATTGGGTCACTTCAGGCTGCAGTGTGAATGCACCCCTAGTGATCCATCATTTGATCCAGATGTGTTAAACCAGGGAGAGAACTAAAATATGCAGGATGCCGGCCCTTGAGGACCGACTTTGGGCACCACTGATCTAATGTCAGTAAAAAACTGATGGCTCTACACTTTTGAAAGCCTTATAGCAAAAACCCCATAAGGTCTAAAAAGGCTGAAGTAAGGTTGAGAATAATGTAGATACACAAAGAAATGCAAATACAATTTTGATTAAAAGTTACAACGAACTATGACACAAATGAAATTTTAAATATTAAAAATATTACCTCAGTGAATGACATTTGTGAGTGTTCAGACTGTTTTATGTGATATGCAATGTAGTCTCCCAGAGACCTGTGCTTGTCCTCTTTGACATATTCCTTCATCCAATGGTCTCTTTCGTCATCAGGGAGTTGAGATTTGTCCAAACGAACAACTGAGTCTGGAGTTGCACAGTTGAGCATAACAGTTTTGACTTTATTCAGAGTGACATGATCATCTGGTTCAATATCTTTATTCTCGGTTACTTGAAGGACAACAGAGGAGCATGTGTCTGAGTGGTAGCCAATGAAAACATCTCCTGGAATATACTTCTTGATTGTGGAGCAGTCATGCTGTATTGAGACAAATTTGTTAACCCAGGTCTGTATTTGTTCTGCAATGTCCCGCTGTTCCTTTTTGAGGACAGTGTTGATGTCCAGACAGTGTTTCTCCAGTCTGTTAATGAGTGGGATTGGAAACTGCTCATAAACAACTTCCTTTTCTTCAATGACGATGAGCCTGAACTTTGGATGAACTCTGCATTTCACACGATGCGTCCCTAATCCAAGATCAACGTACTTCTGACCCCCTAGAGTCACGTAGTATTGGTTGAGTGCATCATACAGACTTTCATACAGATTCTGTAGGTTCAGAAGCACAACAGTCTGTCCGGTCTCCATGCAAACTTTGACACGATTGATGTTTCTACAAATCTGCATGTACTCCTGGTCCTTTGGGAAGCTGGACCCAAAGATGATCTCTGGATGGACTTGACGAGACAAAAATATCTGTTGAAGTATCTGGAGTGCTGCATAGTTTTTAGTAAGGATTAAAAGGTACCGATTTTCCTCCATTTGGCAAGCTGGAAAAATACTTTCTTCAATCATGTCAATGGTACTGATGCTTGTATTGGAAAAGTCACGCTGAAGTTCTGTGAAGAAAATGTCAGCTGCCTTAACATCATCTCTTCCACTGAAGTTTCTCAGGACTGCCCCAGCGATTTGGTCGACATTGAGGCGCTCATTTGAGGTCTTTGTGATGGAAAATACCATCTTTATAAGACTATAAAAGTCCCGTAGACCAAAAAAGCCTTTGCCCTCTTTGCATACTGTTATATATGCTTTTGCAAAGGGCGGAAAGAGATTCTTTATCTTCTCAAGGATGTTTCTTTCAGATGCACAGATTCCTTCAGCACTTTTGATGAGTTCTGTCTCGCTTAAATCACCACGGGACACAAAAATCCCGCGATTCATTTTGGCAGGGTCCAGTGCCCAGTTGGAAATCCCAATAAAACCAACCCTCTGATGAGGCTGTGGCTTTTCATCAACACATCCTTCTTCGAGTAATGGGTGTAGTGTTTTCAAAGGCATTTTCGGGGAATCCTCAGCTAATCCTATTTCATCAAGAACGACCACAGAGATGTATTCGTCCAGATTTTTGCTCTCTTGAAATCGGGCACATTGTTTGAACGTGTGTATGATTCCTTCAGGGGTTGAATGGGGACTGCACTGGAAAGACACCAGATGTATCTGCTTAAGTCTCTTAAACAGGTCTGAGTGTGATGTGGGGCCTTGCATAGCATCTGCTACCAGGGTTTTAGATAGTGATTTGGAGCTCCCTGGTTTCCCAACAATAAACAAGGGGATTCTTAGCTCAACACAAAGGACCATCATAAAGAAGTTCTCTTTCAAAGCTTCATTTCTGGCTATTGTCTTTCCCAACGGTACACCACTTAGTAGAAGGTCCTGCATGAGTTGGATTTCCTGCTGTATTCTCTGTTGTTTGTACTCAGGTGTAAGAAGTCGACTGATAGTTTCCTGATACTGGTCTTTGCTCTCTAAGCAGGACTGATAGCAAACTCCGGTTGCCATCAAGAGTGACCAGATCACTCTGTCACTAGCAGGGGAAAAGTTTGGTTTGTTTCTCCTTTTAGTTTGTTGCTGTATTAACTTTTTGAGATCTTCAGCAAACACGGAGTGATTCTTATGGAACCACACAAATACATGCATGCAACGTTCAACATCTCTCAGACTGACAAAACTACATTCATCCTTCTTTTCCCTCATGAACTGTTGTGATGAAGATAACACCTTAGATATCATTGGAATGTGCCGTTCCTCAATCACATTGGCCTTTGCCTGCCTTTGCACGATTTGTTTGATATACATTTGTTCTGCTGAATCACTGAGTTGCCCAAAATCCCACACAAGAGGCATCAAGCTAGGTGGCAACACATGGACACGATACACAAGCTGGCGAAGAGGAATGGAGCCCAACTTTTCTTGTGTTTCCTGAGCATGGACTCTGTAGCCTAATCCTGATGCCTCAAGCCTCTCAATCATTTCAGGTGTGTGTTTTCTGTATGGGTTGCATGCAGCAATAATCTGTAGCCCTGTCTGAGAGCCAAGGCTTTTTCCCTGAACTGAATGATCACAAATGATTTCCTTGATGCTGCTTATGGCTTCTGTAGTGTTCGCCTCATCAAAGAAAAGAACTGAGTCAAATTCATGATTCTCCTTGTTTGTCTTTGCCAGAGTTTCTGCTTCAACCACTTTATCATGAATTATTCTAGACGTTGTTCCTCCATGAACCTTGACCAGTTTCATGTTCTCTGCTGCTGCTCCACATCTTCGCAGTTCACACATGAACTTTATGAGTCTTGTCTTACCACATCCTGTCTCACCCATTATTATGACTGGGATGCCACACCTAAATCGCATGTGTATTGCCATCATTTTGAGAATATTGTCTGTGGTCAGTTCGTAAGTTTCATCAGGATCAGTTGGCCATTTGATCCCAAGTACACTGCACAGATGCTCAATCTTGTCTGCTCTAGGCAGCTGATCAAAGTCCACATTAAAAGGGACTCTTTGATGAATTAGGCCCCTGTACAGCTCTTGAGTCATGATGTTTTCCTTTATTACTTTTCCTGTTAATGGATTTATAGCATCAACTCCTCTCCGGCCATTAAGTCTCAGATGAAATCCAATGAACGTCATGGATGTGTGGTCATCATTAAAAAATATGTATGGATGAGGTTCAGCTTCCCACCTTTTTCGAATGAGGAATGGAGCCAAATCTGTTTCATTTACTCCAGTCAGGTCAGTTTGTCTTTTTCCAAGGCTCTCATCAGTGATACATAATGACGGTGTTGCAAAGTCTTTGGACATCAAGATCATAAACTCAACCACAAAGTTTTTGAACCCTTGAAGAGTGTCTCCAACAAACTCAACATGGCAGAAGACTGAATTTTCACAAGCTTGTAACTGAAGATTAAGAAACCACACAAAGTTACAAAGTTCTGCCCATGAAGGATCCAGGACACCACAGTAGAACAAGAATATTTGAAGACAATGTGAATGAGAGCCTTCAATCCCCTTGTAAGTAAAGTTATCAAGATTCTCACTATTGTGAAAACGTGTGAGATACTGGTATGGTCTCTGAAAAGCTTCACTCCGAAAACATTCATCATCCATAAGAGGGTCATCGTTTTCAGTGGAAAAATGTTCCTCCTTTTGCTTTTCCAATGCCATGACTTCTTTAGGAGGACAACAAAACACTTTTGGGAAAACGTCAGGGATCGCAAAGTTTTCCTTTTGTCCCTGAAGGTACAGAAACAGAAGGACTTAAGTGAACATCAATTCAAATACTTTCATTCAGTAAATAACATCAGTTACATTAGCTATGCTTCACTCTCCTTAAAGCTAACACTTCAAAATACAGCAGCTACTTGTACAACAAACAGTTGAAACCAAATATGTTCATATACTGTCTAAAAATATGTTTTTTTCTTACTTTCTGACATGAAAGCAAATTAAACTTTCTATTTTGGGTAAGTGTAGTAGACAGGTTTTTAAAAGCTGTGTCCGGAGGTGCTGTGGTGGCGTAGGGGCATAGCACAACCCACATATTGAGGCCTTGATCCCGATTAGTTCAATTCACGGCCTGGCGACGTCTGCCACATGTCTTCCCCCTCTCACATTACCCTCTTTCCTGGCGAATTACTTTCAATTAAAGGCCACTAGAGCCAACAAAACCTTAAAAAAAAAAGCTGTGTCCAACAACAGGCTCCAAGTTTATTTATTTAGACATCTAGCTGGTAAATTTTTTGACCCAGGTTTAAATTTTTTCTAGGGACTACTGTCTGAGCATATTACATCTAACATAACTCTTCGCACAGAGCTATGTTGAAATAGTTCAACCAGGGCTTGGTGTTGAGTTCGGCAGGAGGATAGCTCTCTGTAAACAAAATTCATTGCACATCTTCAGCAATGAGAGTCGATATGCAACTTCGGATGAAGTATGTCAAAGCTTTTAAGGGCAACAAAGGCAATTAAGAAAATCTGTGTGTGAGCAGAAGTAAAAAGGTGTGGATGCCAGGTGGCCTACAACCCGACTCATTTACATAGGGTCTTAACATGTAATTGGGCCAAAATTCTAGCAAACTTTTGTAAGAAGCTTGAGAAAGGATCCCAAAATGTATAATCCTAGTATACAAGTACACCAAAAAAACTTTAATCTGGTTGTTTTGTTTTGGCAATAATCAAAGATTTTAGCAATCCTAACTGACTTAAACAGAAAAATGTACGCATGTGGGGGAAAAAAGTTTTTGCTTCTTTTATACTATGAATGAAAATATCTGATTTAACTGTATTAATTTTTCTTTTCCTGTGGCCAAAATAATTGGAAGAAGTTGGACAAAATAGAAATAACCATGAAATAACTTCTTCCAAATAATTGGAAGAAGTTGGACAAAATAGAAATAACCATGAAAAGTAACCAATCTAATGATCATCACATTTTAAGACATACTAGACAACTTACCAATCTTGTGCCACATCTGGCCTGATCATTTGTGGTTTCTGTTAACTCCATGATATACAGGTGTTTATGGGTACAGTGCCACATTTGTCCATCTGAATCCATCAAGTAGCGTAAAAAGAACAACTTGAAAAGGAATTCATCCAGCCCTTTCTGTACCTGAGATTAACATTTTGTAAAGAAAGCAACACTTTTTGAGTCAAAAACCAAGACAAAATTAAAATAAATCAGATTAATGCTGATCATAGCATCAGGTACATCTAAAAAGAATTGAATGTCATGAAAAAGTTAAATATTTGTGTCACTTATTTCACAAAGTGAAACTCACAGATTCATTATATATATTGTATATATTTCAAATATTTCAAGACTGTTGACTTGACAAATGTCCAGAAGACAGTTGATGATATGCCCACAAAGTGTTGTATCCAAGCACAATCATAAAGAACACTTTACAAATATGCACTTACTACACACAAACAAATCCTAGAAATGGGCTACAATTGTTGCTTTGTTCAAGTCTGGACCATTGCTCAGTGGTCCAAAATCCTTAGAAGTAAAGTTTGCATATCATTTAGAATTCAAGTTCCCAGAGTGTTGAGGAAGACTGGATAGGCACACAATGAATGTTGCTTAAAGTTCAGTGTGAAGTTTCCACACTCAGTGATGGTTTAGGGTGTCATGTCATCTGCTGTTTCTGGTCCAAAAGGTTTTCTGAAGTCCATAGTCAATGCAATCATCTACCAAGATTTTTGAAGCACTTTTTTTGTTCGAACATCTTAATTGATATGCTGATTTCATTTCCCAGTCGGACTGGGCATCTGTTCACTCTACCATTGGTGCCAAATGCTGGTCCACTAACCATGGTGTTCCTGTTCTTTACTGGCTAACAAACTGGCTTGGCCCAAACTCCATAGAAAATCTATGAGGTATATTTAAGAGGAAGCCAAGAGACATCAAACCAAACAATGCAGATGATGACAGCCATCATCTGCATTGACAGCCTTCAAGTCATCTGGATTGACATCTGCCAACCTCTACCAAGTTATGATGAGATTCTCTCATGTGACTTCAAGTCATTGCAGATGATTTGCAGGCATTTGACCCAGATTGCTGAGTGAAATGGAAACCCAGCAATCCATAGTAAGCCATAGACATCAAATCAAAAGAAAATTGGATTCAGAGATTTCACCATAAGTATAATGAATCTGAGTTTCACTTTCTAAAATAAGTAACAAAAAATATGCCATTTTTCACAATATTCCTAATTTTTTTGATGTACACGTATGTTAACGCTTCTTACCGATGATGTGACATCAAGGTGAAAAACCTTAAAATCCCTTTGTGTTGGAGTGTCGTACAAAGACTGGAGAACTTGGTGGTCATCAATGGTATGTTCAGTGAGGCGAATGCACTTTTTACATGCAGTACCCTCTTCAACATATCTTTCCAATTTTTCATACAGCCTTTGGACATATAGAGACTTCCCTAAAAAATGAAAAAATGAAAAAAAAAAAAAGCTATTATATTGATGACTAAAATGATGACATCAACAGTAACAGGGAACAAAGATCACCTTATCAATAATTATGAATTGGTCGATTTTACATCTAAAACTTACCAACTCCAGCACGATGCGATGAGACAATGCCAACAGTATGGCCGCCTTTAAACATAGCGTCCTTCAGATCTGACGGGGGCGAAAAATGCCTGGACAAATATTGCTGGATCTTCCCCAATGGCTCTTGAGGAACAAAGTCTCTTTTGAACTGACTAAATGCAGTTGGAATATAAGTGTGTTCCCTCTCAGAGCTACAATAGATCACAAGCCTGTAATCATGGTGGTTAAAGTGAGTGCTCAGTCTCTGAAAACATTTCTCCATCGCACAGCTGACATCATATGCAAGTTGATCTGCCCAAATCATTGTGTAAACTTTCTGGCCAACATCGCCTGGTGTGAGGCATCTCCTCAGGAAAAGCTCCACTTGCTCGTAGGATGTTGATGGGGTACACAAGAGAACCTCGTCATAACTTGGTAGAGGTTCATATTCACTGTTCATGTACAAGCAGATACTTGAAGTCAGAACCTGGTCATGTGGGCAGATTAGGAGATTTGGTTGCTTTGCAAAGAGACCTTTAGGGAGAGTTCTTCTTAGGGAAGAATCCTTATTTTCACAGAGTACTAGTTCTTCTAATTCATCCTTTTCTGGGTCAGCCATCATTTTAAATAAATGCCCCAAACTCCGTATGTCCAAAATGTCATGGAAAAACATTCTGTCATTCCCAATATAGTCTCTCCACAAGTCTTCTAGTTCTCTTAACCCAAAAGTCTGGTCTCCACTTTCTACTGCATCCTCATGTGTTAAATGGCTAAAACAGACTGAAAATGTATCATCATTTTTGTTATGGATTTCACCGTGCTCAAATCGGTTGGAGAGCCTCTGCCATGGTCCCCAGACATCTGAAGCGGAGCAGTTAGGTTTGATGAAAGAGAGCATCATCAGCACTTGCTCATCTATTTCTGTATTTACATTTGCAGGACTCAGAACGCTGCATAGATGGAATATTTGTTCTGCTGTGAAGAAGTTTAAGTAGTAGTGATCAGATCGGATTTCGTCCATGAATTTTTGCCAGTCACAAATAAACAACTCCATCTTCCTGGACAGTTCTATGAGTTGTTCAACCAGATTTCCATTCATCTTAATAGTAATGGTCCTGCAAAAGTTGATTTCCATGGTGATACATTGATCACTTTGACCTTTGCAATAGATCTTTGCTTCCCAGCATCTGAAAAGTGGATTCCCTGCTGTATGGAGATCTATAAATGCTTTGGCAAGTCTCTGGACATTTTCAAACACCTAAATATAAAGAACATGTGTTATTACAACATATGTGAAAATCATAGATTATATAAAAATGTATAGAAATTCCTGTTCAGAAAATGATAAAAATATGAAACTGATGGAATGCACCTCAGTGAATCGTTCCACTTCAGTCTGATTTTGTTGTTTTTTTCCAGACATGAGCATGAGCTTGTTTTGTAGCTCTTTTAGATCCTCGTAGCTATGTGTCAAGCTTTGACCTTGTCCATCTTGAATCTGGAGTTTCAGGGAAGACTCCAAATTCAACTGTGGAAGAAAAATTTAAACAATGAAATGAAGCAAATTTGGTTTATTTCACAAAACCACAGATAAGATGAAAAGATCTTTGTAGATTAAAAAGATATTGCTGTCACCTCAGATTGACATGTCTATCACTACTGTATTATCTACCAACTAGGGATGCCAACAATTAATCGACTTACTTACTTGATATCCGAAAGCAGCAGATGCTGCTCCCTACAGTGCTGTCTGATATCATATATCTGAAAATGATCTAATCAACATCCTCTGGACACAATCCAAGTAATTAAGATAATTATTTTTTCAATAATCTTTTAATATACCGTATATGAAATTATAAATTAAGTCACTTGTTACTACTTATTGATTTACAGAGGTCATTCTGTCTAGAATAATGTTTAATATGGTTGAAGTACAAAAATTTCTTTAGTATTTAAAAAAATCTTAGATATTTTTATACCACTTATAAATACACTTATTTGAATGTATTTGCACACAACACTAACAGCAAAGAATGATAATGATTTACCCGTTTCTGATTTTGGGCCTTGACAGTATACATTCCTCTCTCATTAATGGACGTAGCCAAGGACAAAGAAGAAAATTCGACAGATCCATGGGTTTCTCTGACGGTTTTCAACCAATCCAGATGACGAGCTGTGTCTCTCTGAAACAGGAAAACCATTTAGGGAGTTAACCAAATCTCATGATGTTTACAGATATGCATATGTATTAAATTACAAATATATTAAAATAAATAAAACATCTTATATCTTCTTTTTTTTATCTCTTTGGAATAATTTCCAGTCAGAAAATGACTTATTGGTAGAATAAAATAACTTGAAATGTAAATATATTAGGTGTCCAAATAATTTTGGACTTTTCTGCAAAAGCGACCTCTAAATGAAGATCTTTTCAAACCATTTTGCTTATATCTTGTTGGGATGCTCTCACAGGCTGACGAGTTAATTCTCAATACACCACCAAAGTTAGATCTGGCTTCCAACAATTTTTCCGCAAAGCCTTACAAATTGATGTGGATACATTAGAATGTTTCAACTAATTAAGAAAACAAGAGTGAAAATATTTTAAGTTCTATCCTGTTCTGTCGATTAATACGGTCCAGTTTGCAGGGGTGCCACTAACCACTTTTTACAACCCACTGTTTGTTTTGAAAACTGTTTTTCTTCTCATGTCCAATTCCAAACAAAATATTATGGCTCATTTAGTCACACTTTATAAATTTAATTAAGAATGTGTCAAGAAATTGCATAGTCTCATTCAATTCACAATCAATTAACAATTTACAACTGTTGTTCTGTTACAATAGTTAAAAAAATAAGAACTGTTTAAGATTACCAGTTTCTTTGGTAAGTTTTTGTCATTCTCAAGAGCTTTCCATAGGGTTGGCAGAGAATCCATGAGATTTTGAAAATTGGAGTCCTGTTTCAACCCATACAGTAGTGATGAATAACCAAGAACAGCATCATGAAAACAGGCCACTCGATCCACATCTAGATCATTCTCTCCAGCAGAAATGGATGCCAGGTCAACAAAAACTTTCAGTTCATTGATATCTGCAAAAAGAAGTTTATTTTAGCAACTAGTAGATCTAACATTTTTTGCAACAAAATCTTAAATCTACTTTACCTTCAAGTTCCTTTTTGACCCACTTAATAAAATTGTCACTTTGACTGAGCACATGAAGACACTCCTTGCGTTGATCTGTTATGTCTTTCAAAATATCTTTTGCACGGACAAAGCTTGAATCAATGTAGTTCAAGTTCTTTGTCTTGGAGTTGTCATCATTCTGAAAAATATAAATTCACAAGGTGAAATCATGTATTGGGATTTAAAAGCAATGGGAACAGTTTTCAGATCATTTTAAAATTTCTAAATATTTTTTGAAAAACCTTAATTGTTTGTGCGACACAAATTTGCTTAAACAACTATTCATAAATCTGTTTTAACCTTCTGCTTAATTGAAAGTCTTAATTTTAGTCATGTAGCACACCAACATGGTACATCAATGACCAAAAGAAAAGTCATTCTGGTTTAGGTCACTGATAGTTTTTCAAAGTTTTGAGTCTTGTTGCACAAAATACAACATATTTACATGTGAAAATGAGGTAACCAAAACTTTGTACATTGCATGCTACTCTAAATTAGATTATTAACATAACTGCATTTTCTTTTTATTTCCTCCTATTTTTATCTCCAGTAAAAACTTTGTTTTTTCTTCACTGTATATAAAACAATGTGAGGTTAACACTTTTAATTATACTCCACAGTTCAAGTAAAAATTTAAATGAGACTGATATTTTCTTAAAAAGTTTCCATAAATAAAACTTCCCAAAGTGACAGACATGCAGAAACCTACCATTTGCAGTAATTTCTCCAGGGTCTTAAAATCTCCTTCTGGACATAACGCATTTTTGATGTTCATGATTATTTCAGTAGAGTCCATTACCAAATGGTGCTCATGGTATTGCCTTATCTGTGCAACTCTTCTATTGATCCATTTTCTGTTATCAGTTCGGTCAATCTTGCACATTATGTCGAAATCTTTGCGCAGGTCTTCGTACTTTCCTTTGTAGTCCTCAAAGATGTTGTCAACTTCTTCTAGTAACAGTTCCCCACTCTTGATGTTGTCATAAAGGTTTTTATATTGGCTGTAGCAGCTCTGGAAAATTTTGTTGTGAACAAGATCAAGAGTATAGACGGTTTCCTCCTCTTCTTTTTCTTCCTCTTCTTCTTTTCCCATCTCTTCTTCTTCTCCATCTTCATCAGAGTGTTCTCTTGACAGTTCTTTCACTTGGTTGGTCCAGCACATTTTGAAGATCAGGCTGTCTTTAATGTCATGTAGTTCTGAAGCCATTTCATAGATGGTATCAGAGAGGTTAAAGAAAGTGACCTTCCTTGTGGTCTGCGAAGTGAAATTATCAAGTGAGCAAACTGCCATGAATTCATTCAAATTCATTGACTCAAAGTTCCGTTGAAGATTTTTGTCCAACCCCTGGAAGTCAACTGGAATTAAAAACAGAAATGTACAGATTAGAAATTAAATAGAAAGGCATGTTAAATGAGGATTCTTAATCCTAGTTTAGGTGAATACTTTTTACGTAAATGATTAGTTATATGCTATGCAAGGATTCTTTGACAAGTTTTGACATTTCAATAAATCTCTAAATAAAACTCATTTTTGTTTCACAAATACTCTGAGAATGATTCTGCTTTTTCCTTTCCTTGCAGCACATGATTCAAGTTATCTAGAACATGAATCAACCTTGGTCCTCAATTTAGTCGTCTTTTTCCTTTTATAAGTAATTTAAGGTCTCTTACTGAAGAGTCATGAATTTTTTAAAATCCTTTTTGTATACAAACATTCACACATCAAACATTGGTGCAAATTGTGATTCCCAACACATTGCACACACACATTGTCAGTAATGTAAAACTGTTGATGCCTGCAATGAAAATGAGAAAGCATGCCTGAAAAGCATTAAAAAATTATTTTTCTTACTAGCTGGGATCTTAAGATGAAAGAATAAGAGTTGAGTTTGTCTAGTTTGATGATTTGTTAGGGCCATTTAGGAGAGCTTCAGAACAGTAGATATGTAGGTTGTCCAAATGCTTATGTGTTGTTCCAAATGTACCAACAGAAAGCAAGTTTATGCATATTATCAATATTACTTTAGGGAGGGGAAAGAAGGTACAACAGCCCCTAAATAACTCAGAGTTTGACAAAGTCTAGAATAAATCAAGAAATAAGGCTGCATGTTGGTTGTATATGTCTAAGGTAGAGATGGTTTCTTAGACTGCAAAATCACAGTCAATTGACCTTAACATTTTTAGGTGGTGTTGAAAGGGTGCAATTTGTGTTGTATTTAGTTTCACTTACTCAGGACAAAAACACCATGCAGGGTCCTTTGTGAATGTTACCCACCTTTGACATATTTAGAGACCTCCTGACAGAATTCTAAGAGATCTCTGATCATCTCTTTTTCACTGGATACTGCATCTGCTTCCTCTTTCCGTAGTCCCAAAAATCTTCTCATGTTGACTTCATCTTTACAACGACCGTCATCACAGAGGTAATCTAGAAAAACAAAATGTAAATAATAAGAAGTAACAACAAAAAAGTAGCACCCATTTGCAGAATCCTATTGAACAGTAACAGATGTCCCAAACAATCGGTTGGTCATCAAAACGTTTAAAGACTCAAATACATTTTTTAAAGACTACATGTAGCATGTTGATTTGTGCTATTAAAGGTATGTTTATATACATAAAACTTTTAAGAACACATATCTTAAAAAAGATATTGTAACAATTTATTTTTGCTGGGGGTTTATTTGTACACATGCTTCTTCTTTAAAAACTTTGAGAATTTTATTAATTGATCAAATGGAGAAAAAAAATCTCTGCAACCTCATGTTGTATTGGAGAAAATTTAAGGCTTTTTATTGTCAATATTAATATTTGATGTATTTTAAACTTAAATTTTTAAGTACTGCCACTCTGAATGGCTGTCAAGTCCCCTAACATGGATCAATCGAAACTAGTACTCTTGTCATGTAGTCTTACTTTGATAGAATACTGAAGATGAACGTGGACCCCAGGGGCACCTAAATGTTTTAAAGGGGTCAGGGGACATTTAATGGTGGATTTAATGACAAGGCAATATTTTGGGTTAATAAATGTAACATTTTTATGTAATGCATTTTTTCTGGATTTTTCTGTGATGGTACTAAATCTACCATGAAAACATGAGGAAGTCCATTGCTTTGCAATAGATCAGCCTAGCTGGATTTGTCTGGAGACCGCCTAATTATCTCCCACATGGTGTTATGTAAATGAATATTGTACACTGAAACATACAGGAACTAAACACAAAGCGAACACTTTTGAGTATTAGATTCCAAAGAAGACACCATTTAAGATAACAGAATAGTTGGAAAGACAAAGTGAAGAGAAACAGAGAACATACTCACCTATTTTCAGCAAACCAAGAAAGCTTTGTTCTCTCTGGAGAATTTGGTTCAATGTTTTCATTTTGATCTGCCCACTGAAGAAGTTTTCGGAGACAGATTTAAACACTGAAGCTCCCAAAGTCATCTTAATTTGTGCTTCTTCTGACAGTTTGTTAATCAGACCTTCTCCAGCACCTTCAAAACATTACACAACAACTGCTGTTAAGGTTCAACAAAAAGTAAAGAGAAGCAAAAAAAAGCATAGCAGTTTATTCTTAAAAGGAGATAATTATTTTCTTCTGAGCAGTTGTGATTCTGTTGCCTCACATAACATTAACGCAATATCACCCAAACCTATTTATGCTCATATTTTACATCTAGTTTCCAATTTCTCCATAAAATGTGGAAAAAAATTGACTTGTGAATCCAGTATTACCAGCAAAAGCTGATGTCAGAACTGGAAACTGTTATTTATGCATTTATGTCTTTGAAATTGGATTTTCATAAAATATTTTTCACTTGTCTTGACAGAACAAACAACAAACTCATAAAAGCACACGTGGGGTCAGTGCGACCTTGCCAGACTGCACACTGAATAAAAACCTCGTGGGGTTGAAATGACCCCATCTCTTAAGGTTCTGGGACGGTTAATCAACTAGGTTGTTTGCGACCAAGCGTTTCATTTCTGCAGAAATCATGGCAGGCAGAGGAGGTAGATATTGTTCACAGATTAACTCTCGTGCAGTAGGACATAGTAAAAGTGCTAATACGTAATGTAAAAAATAAAACACACTGCAACATTAAGGAAACATTCGATGGGAGAGCGCTAAGTCTGTGAAATATTACATCTCAATAGCACATAACGGCGGTCCAATGGCAAGAGCATTCAGCAGAACTGTCTTCCACCACTGAGAAAGACTGGTCATGTAGCCTGAGGAATAAAATAATTTTTTGGGTAATTTTCTTAGCCTTCTGATTGTCGTGTTCATACAAGTGAGTGTTGGCAATTGTAGGCAACTGCTTCGTGTGTCTTTTTTCATTATCTGCTGTGAGCCTCAAAAACTCAGTACACTCCATCAAGTGCTTGTTTATTAAATGTCATTAAATTTCTTGTGTTGATGACTTTTGACATACTTCATCCCCCAAATTTTTTTCTGTCAAAAGACGCCAACTTCACATTACTCACAGACAGTGCAAAGTTCCAGATAACACTCCTTATTTATTGCTATGCGCTTGCATAGTATGAAGGAAAGGGGTGATCCACTGCACATGGAGCCTCTGCAGATTGCGAAGTATGAGCTCCAGGTGATCTGGTTTTGCAATTGTCAACAAATGGAACACCACTAACAATAATATCTATCTATCTATCTATCTATC